>NC_141159.1:8663765-8993765 GCF_053477565.2 Lygodium microphyllum | reverse complement strand
GTCCCAATAACCTCTGCCAACCAAAAAATTCTTCATACGGAACGTCCATAAAGCAAAATTTTTGTTGTCCATCTTTTCTCCCACAATTTGATTGACATTGTCAGTGCCTTGAGCATTTGCCATAGTTGCAGCTTAGGTATTCAATGATGTATACAACCTGTAAGTATATGACTCCTTTTCCTACAATTCAGGACCAATTTCTTGCTATTCAGGACAGTTTCCTACAATTCAGGATAGTTTTCCTAACAACCAGCTTGCTGTAAACTGTATTCCAACAATGAAAAAACAGAGTCAACTGAGTATAAACCAAGCTCAAATCAGTTCAAAACATTCTATAGTAGTGGCAAAACATCCTAGCAACAAACTATATCCATACAAGTATCAATGTTTGTATTGTATGCAAGTAGCAGTACCAAATACAGCCAACCCATTGCTATAACTAGTAGTATTTTCTCTGTTAAAACAAGAGTATTCAGACCCCAAAACAACCCTAAAACATCTCATTCAGTTGCCACTCTATGCAGGAGTTGATATGTCCAATCGGTCAGAATATATTGCATATATGTCAACTGAAGATGATAGGTATCCTTCCTACAGACAATAACTGGTCAATACCCCAGTATAACCAGCAAAAAATCAGTCCAAACTTTGGACTTTCACCACTCAGAATATCCCAAAAAGCATCTACCACTCAAGTGGTATGATCCAAGCATTTGTCAGTAGCAAAAAAGCATCACAAATACTTCAACCCTGTAGGTATATTGTTTCCAAATTCAAGACAGCAACCAATTCACTATTTCCAACCTACAAATAAGCTCCAAAACTAAGCATTTAACACCCCAATATCATGCTCAAATGCATGATAATAAGGGCATATACATTGTTAGGATGAAAGCCACCAATGCCCTGGAATCACGTGCTGTTTACTGCAATAAACGGCCAATCTGCACATGTCTATGCTGAATATACAAAATCTATGAGGAATTTGAAAAAACTTTCTTCTGCAAAGTTGTAGACCATGTCGAAACGGTCAAGAGTTGTGGGCGATTTCTTCAAAAACCATTTTCGTAGCAAGTTATAGCTTCTATAAAAAATGGGCTATATGCACAGTCTCCTTTGATGATGTTTTCTTCAAAGCTAATGCCTTGATGTCAAATGGCCACTGCCAAGCCTTCAGGCTTCAGGCATTCAAGCTCTGATACCATGTTGGAAGAGAGGGAGAGAGAGAGAGTGGAGCGGAAGATGAGCCTTAGCTCGTTGTTGTTGTTCTTCCATTATTCTTCCATCATACAAACTGAAAGAGACTTACACACATAGGTATGACTGACCAAGACTAACTGTGGTTAAGTCACTAACTACACCGACTTGTTGAATGTCACACACGTGTACAGCTATATCTAGCTAAAGTCGATCACACACGTAAAGATAGACTGATTGAAGAGTAACGGGAGCTTGATATTCTAACACTAACCCTGCTGATACATGGTTGCACGGTGGGTTACTAGGGTACCGCAAAACCCAAGCACCCTTAACCCTCAATAAAAAGGTCCTAGTTAGAAGGGACAACCAGCAATTGCCCATATCCACTAATATGTGCATGCCTTTTCCCTTTTCATTTCACCTCTCCATCATGATTTTCACCTACGAGCATGGTGACTTTCACCCCTTCCTTGACATGCTAGTTACTACAACCATCATGACATCGTGCGTGGCACCAACAACCTCTACATATTTGCACCTATGTGCAGTGCTCTTTGAGTGTTGATGATGCACAACATGTTTAAAATGGTGTCTCCTTCATCTAGGCATGTCCTCCCTCAATTCATTTCAACTTCTGCCAAGTTTTTGTGGTCAATTGCTTCTACTATGTGGTTGTCTACATGCATTCATATGTGTACTATTGATTTCCTAATATCTACACATGAGGCAGCATGCATCAAAAAACAATCATATTCTTCTCTTTCTACTTCATTATTGATTGCTATGTGCAAGCATGCAAATGCTGTGGACCATGAATGTATATGGGGAGACTATGCACAATGGAAAAGTACTCCTTCACTTATCATTCTATCGTTCATGCAATGTGTTTGATCAAACATGGGTTGGCCTCTAATGGCTAATTGAATGAATCTTTCCTCGTCTCCTTGACAATAAGAGGTAGAGCTTGAGTGGAAGCACACAAGCAGAAGCAAGAGCTATGGTGGATGGGCAAGACAGCAAGAGAAAGAGACACCATATGTGAGAACTCCAATAATCACAATGTGTGACCAGCCTCCCCTTATTGAGTAACTGAAAGAATAAAGAATAAAGTAACAATAATGGGTGCTTAGCACCTGCAATGTACAAGTATGCAACCATTGTGTGTGTAGTAAATACAAGGTGGTATAAGCACATACACCTTTACCCCCAACAACCTCCCACTTAAAGGTGAATGTGCATCTATTAAGGAGGGAATAACAAAAAAAGTGACAAAGTACAATAGGATGAGGAATAGATGACATCTCATTCTATGCCCATCATCTTCTTAAGGAAGGTAAAACATTCAGGTGAGAGACTTTTAGTAAGTAGATCTGCAATATTCTCATGTTGGGGGTAAAGGCGCCTCCGCCTAGCCGCCCATGTGTTACTACACTGACAGTACCTGCCACTGCACACTGCAGGTGGAGGTGGCAGGTGCCCATCACATTCACTTATTCTTTATTCTTTTAGTGACAATTTGAATAAAGGAAGGCCTGGCCACACATTGTGGTTGTTGGAGTTCCCATTTGTGTCTCTCTCTCTTCTTACTCTTGCTCTCTGCCATAGCTCACTTCCAAGCAAGCTTCGATCCTTCTCACCTTTCATCTCATTAGTCGAGATCATGATACAAGCTCAACAAACTTATCCTCTACCACCTCCCTAATGAAGTGATAACACACCTCGATGTGCTTTGTCTTTGTATGGAACAAGGTCTATGCCACTAGAGGGCCTAACCGTAGGGCCTCCTTGCAAGCCTCAATGGTTGCAATATACTCTGCCTTAGTAGCAGATAAGGCTATGCATTTCTACACCTTGGACATCTAAGAAATAACACCTCTAGCAAAGGTAAAGACCTACCCAGATGTGGACTTCCTATTATCTACATGTGCTACATAGTCAAAGTCAATGTAACCCACAACTGTAGTATCTTGTCCACCATAGCAAATGCACATATCTGCAGTGCCTTTCAAGTACCTCATGATACCCTTCATGGCATCCTAATGTTGTCAATTGGGTGTAGCCATATAGGATGCCATAACTCCCACTACAAATGCTATGTCAAGGCAAACCATTCACTACAAATGCATAAGGGATCTTGGCTATCTCGGCCTTTTGATAATCTAATTGGGGAAAATCTTCATGATTGACCTTCACATGGGAAGGTAAAGGACAGCCAATAGGCTTGACATCTTGCATATGGAAGTGCTGAAGGACCTTCTGTGTGTGTACTCCTTCTATGTGTAAAATAGCTAGTTCTCACAGCAAACCAAATAATTGGAAATTCATGAAATACACCATGCTTGCAAAGAAATACACCATGTTTGCAAGGAAGCCATAGCCAAGGTAGCTAGGCATGAAATAATATTTCCATAGAAGGATGAGAATCATAGATGGATGTTGCAACATGAATACTCACCTCGTGTCAAGGTGGGACATGGTATGCACACAATATCTTGGTAGCTAAGAGCATGCACCCTCTTAGTTGGTGGGAAGAAGGATCCTCAAAGCATGTATTGCTTGAAAGTGGCAAAAAAAAATCCCTCACATGTTACATCTCCATCTTTTATACTTAATCCTAGCCTACTCTAGACTAAGGTGACTTATGCTTTATTACAAGCCATACCGGCCTAAAAGATCTTTGTCCTCAAAGCTGAATTGGAAATAAATTACAAAGATGATTACAAAGATGGCTTGAATAATTTAGAATCATGCTATAATTAAGCTCCATGTTGATAAAGATCAAAATAGTTGATGAAGAAGGACCATATAAATGGAACAGACTGCTGTAAACTGTCCAAAACAGGATGTAGTACAAAATTGGTCATATATGGAACTAGAAGTGGCAGATTTCCATGGGCGAGATATAGAAATGTAGAGACAACATGTAGTATCCAACCATGCCTTTAAAATTGAATTTTGATGCCAATGAGATAATTTACATTCTCACAGAAATTTAATATAGCAAGTTGTACTGCCTTGTTTATGAACTGTCCTCTTGCTTAAGCCATGGAAATTGTTCCAAATATGATACTTGTTGCCATGAAGACTCTTCAATAGGCAAACCCTTCCATTTGACAAGGTATTCCACAAGAATACAGTTCCTTAGAACTTTCTCCTACTTGCCAATAATCTTCTCGGGCTCATAGATGATCAAACCATCATCATCCAAGGGAGGTAGTTCTTCAAGAGCTTGAATTTGAGGACCCACATACTTTTTAAGCTAGGACATGAAAGACATTATGGATTCTTGTGTTTGAAGGTAAGTCTAGTTGATAAGTAAGATCCCCAACTCGCTTGACAATATGGTAAGGACCATAAAACCTATGAGCAAGTTTGTTGTGTCCTCCTTTAAGAGAAGCATAACGTGACTTGGGAACCTTCAAAAATACCCATTCATCTTCCTCAAACTCCACATGTCTTCTTTTCTCATCCGCATAGACCTTCATCGTCTCTTGAGCTTTATGAATACTGTCCTTGCATTTCTTAATAAGAGCCTCCATCTACATCTTCATGAAACAATGCAGAGGGTACTTGTACTTTGTAGCCATATAAAGCTTCAAAAGGAGACATTCCAATGCTCATATGGTAAGTATTGTTGTAACAAAACTCCGCAAGATGGAGCCCTTAGCCGCATGCATTTTGTGTCTTATGGCAAAAGTGCCTCAAATAAATTTCTAGCCATTGGTTAACTCTTTCGGTTTGCCCATCCATTTGTGGGTGATATGTAGGAGTCAAAAGAGTCCCCATTGAAGAGAACAAAATCCTCCAAAAGCTGCCCATAACCTTAGTGTCGCAATTGGACACAATCTTCGCTGGCATACCATGAAGCTTGAAAATACATTCCATGAATTGTTGAGCCACTTGCTTTGTTGTAAATTGGGCCTTAGTTGGGATGAAATGGGCTGATTTAGTCAACCGATCAACTACCACATAAATGCTATTCCACCCATGCTTAGTTGTAGGCAATCCCACAATAAAATCCATAGAAATATCAGTCCACTTGCCTTGAGTAATAGGGAGTGGCTGAAGTAAGTTGCCGGGTAGAAGAGAAGAGTCTTTATTTTGTTGACATGGAAGACATTGCATCACATAATCCTGACATCCCGCCAAATTCCATTCCAATAGCTCTTATGGATGTTGTCAAATGCTTTGAATAACCCATGATAGCCTGCTAAAGGTGAAGAATGCATCTCATGAAAAATACGGTCTTTGAAAGAGGATTGTGGTGTCAAGTATACTCTACCATGATACCATAAAAGACCATTGTGCCAATTGAAATTGGGATACTCTTCTCCTTTACCTTGCTAAAATTCCTTCATCATCTTTGATGCTTGCTCATCAAGCAAATATTCTTCTTGGATGTCATGAATCCAATCCTTATGTATAATTGAAATTGAAGACATAGAACATGCCCACATACATAATAAAGCATATGCCACAACATTATCTTTTCCAACCATGTAGGATATTTCAAAATCATAGCTTTAAAGAGTAGCTAGCCACCTCCTTTGTCAAATTTGATTGTTTGGGAAAGCAAGTATTTCAGCATGCGGTGATTGCTCTTCACCTTGAAATGGCTGCCATATATAGTGATACCACTTTTTGATAGCATGCAAAATTGCCAACATCTCTTGTTATAGACATGTAGTTGACACTCCTTGTCATCAAGCTTGCGACTTTCATAGGCTATAACTCCATGGTCTTGATACAAAACAACCCCAACTCCTCTTCCACTAGCATCTGCACATACAATGAATTCCTTAAAGAAATCCGGGCATACAAGAATAGGTGCTGAAACTAATAGAGATTTCAGCTCATTGAAGCTCTTGTCAGCTATGGAATCCCAAAAGAAAGCTTATTTCTTCAGCCTATCGATCAAAGGAGCCGCCACATGAGCATAATTTTTTATAAACCTCCTGTAGAATGAAGACAATCCAAGGAAACTCCTCAAGGAAGTAGAATTCGTAGGAATAGGCCAATCTTTGACACATTTCACCTTGTTAGGATCCACAAGAATGCCTTGCTCGCCCACAATGTGACCCAAGTATTCCACTTCATCTTCCATGAAAGAACACTTTGATATTTTGGCAAAGAGTGTGTATCTTCTTAATGTGTCAAAGACCTCTCGCACATGTATCAAATGCTCATCCTTGGATTTGCTATAAATGAGGATATCATCAAAGAATATAAGGACTATTTTGAGCAAGAAAGGCTACAATATCTTATTCATGAGTGCTTGAAAAGTAGCGAGCACATTTGAAAGCCCAAATGGCATGACCAAGAAGTGGTATAACCCCCTTTCAAACCTAAAGATTGTTTTATACTCATCCCCTTCCTTCATTCGAATTTGATGATAGCCGGAACGAAGATCAATCTTGGTGAAGACCTTTGCATCTTTGAGCTCATCCAAGAGGTCATCAATGCGAGGAATCGGGTATCTATTCTTCACCGTGGACTTGTTAAGCTCCCTATAATCAATGCACATGTGAAAAGATCCATTTTTCTTCTTTACCAAGAGCACAGGAGAGGCAAACGAAGATTGACTTAGTTGAATTAAACCCATTTGCAACAACTCTTTAACTTGTCTTTCCACCTCTTCCCTTTCAAACTTTGACAAACGATAGGGAGGTTTGTTGATGGGTTTTGTGTTGGGCAGCAAGTCAATAGGGTGATCTACCTCTCTCTTTGGAGGCAAAGATGATGGTTGCTGAAATAAATCTTTGTATTCCTCCAATAGCTCTTCCATTCTAAGATCCTTTTGCTTTGAAGAAGATGATGGCTGATTTGGTGGCTGCTCTTCATCCACTTTCGCAAGCAAAAGAGTGAATATGCATGACTGTGCATTGATTTCTTTACGTATCTTCTTCATAGAGATGAGTTCCATTTTCTTTTGACTAATGCCCTTCAATATTATTTGCTGTCCATTCCATTTGAACTCCATCAGTGTGTTTTCCAAGTCCAAAGAAAAATTTCCAATGGTTTTCAACCAATCACAGCCAATGACAATCTCTATGGGACCCATTTCCAAAGTGATCAAGTCCACTTCTAAAGTATATGAAGGAGATAGAGTGATAGGAGTATGCAGGCATACTTCATTACTTGATTCATAAGCTCCATTAGCCACTTAGATCTTCAACAACACTTGCATTTGTTGAGGAAGCAATCTCAGCCCATGCAAAGATTTGGTATTAATGAAGCTATGGATGCTGCCCGTATCAATCAAAAGGTGAACCACTCTTCCATTGATCATCCCTTCAAGTCTAAGGGTGTTTTCTTCCTTACAATCGGTCCATGCATAATGAGAAATTGCACATAAAGAACCTCCAGATCAAAAGAAAAGTTGTCCACAATATCATAAAATTCATAATTATTTCCTTCATCTTCATCATGCATTTCTTCAACCATAGGGTTTTCTTCCACATGAAACATATTTCCCTCTTCACTTTCATCTTCATCTGGCTCATTGATGATGATAAAGTTAAGGTTGCTATTTTTGGATTTGCATTTTAATATATGGTCTTGTGTCCACTTTTCTCCACACTTGAAGCATAACCCTTTGGCCCTTATGTCCCTTATTTGATCATTTGAAAGGATCTTGCTGTAAGTGCTATTTTGAGATCCCTTTTGTGCATTTTCATCCCTTGCAAAGCTTTGTTTTGCTTCAACCATTGGCCTATAACCATTTCCTCCACTTGGTTTTGATCCATAGACCGTTGGATATGTAGGTGACTTGCTGTAATTACTGCTGTAAGTACTAGTTCCCTTGCCTTCTTGCCTAAATACATCCCTTTGCTGACTGAAATGTGCTCCAACTCTTGAAGGCTGATTAGGCAATGAATACCCTGCACTTTTTGGCTAAACACCCATTGATTCTCTTCTATATTTCTGCCCATACCTTTCAGCATATAAAATGGCTTCATGAATTGTCTTGGGCTGCATTGCACCTACTTTCAAAGAGAGGGCTGAATCTAGACCAAATATGTATTTGTTTAACTTGGCCAAATCATCAATCCCTTCAATGTACATAAAAAGATTAAGGAACATATAAGAGTAATCATGAACATACATGTCCCTTTGTTGAAGACCATACCATCTTCTTTGCCATCTTTCTTTCTCCATTGGAGTGACAAACACTTCCAACATTGCCTTCTTAAAATCCTCCAAAGAAGCAAAATTGTGACCAACTCTTTGCATATATCTCCACCATGTATGCGCGTAGCCTTCAAGATGGAGTCCCGCAAAATAGATATTGGCTTCATCATGGCAAGGGAAAAGTGTAAAGTACATCTCTAATTTGTTTACCCATTCTTCCCACTCCGTTGGAAATGCATTATCCCCCTTGAAGTTGTAAATGGTAATATTTTCTTTGTACTCCCTTTCATTATAGGTTGGCTGGAAATTGTTGGAGTGCTGCCCAAAAGATGATTGTCTCCAAGAATCTCTATTCATCGAATCTCTTCCAAAAGAGTTTGGTCTAGAATTATTAGCACCATGATGCGGTTGTCTCAATCCAAAAGAATGATGCTGTCCATTAGTGGGCTGACCATGAAATGACGTCTTTGTTGATGATATCATGAAATGACCTTCTTTCATCAAATCTTCCACTCTTATCATGAAAGTCCGATTATTTTTACTTAATGGTATATTGAGAGGGAAAAGATTTGTAGAAGGGGTCACATCCATGAAACTCTTCATTCTCTTCTTCTCTTAGGTCCTCCTCTTCTTCATAAGTAACCTCACTTCTTGAATTGAATTGAGGACGAGTATGATGCTTTGATGACATTGGTGGCTAATAATGAGCACTCTTCAGTGTTGATGGCTCTCCTTTCTCAAAGGTTAACATTGTAGGCTGATCAATCCCCTTTCCTTTCATATTGGAGGGCTGGGCTGAAGTATTTTCAATATGAGAAGTGGGTACATTTGGTGGGAAAGATGTGGTTTGAGTCTTCAAGTCCGTGATAGCTACTACTATATCTTCAAATCCACTCTTCATAAACTTGACCAGCTCTGCTGAAGTCCTTCATCCACTTTGTTGGATGTGTTCTCAACCTTCCCTAAAGATTTGGATAGTTTCTCATAATGATCATGTATCCCAATGTTCAGCATACACATCTCTCTTGAAATCATGAGATCTTCAAAAGGTTCGTGAGACAAGGGATTTCCATCATTACCCACTCGTGCACTATGAGCATTACCAATGCTTACAACATCATCTTTTTGGTCATGATTGAGGAATTTATTAGTGTTTTTTTTATCGTTGATATATTCTCTGATGTCTTCTTGAATGGTCTCCATGACTTGATCTTTTCTTTTGTTTTTGGCCATTATGGATAGGTGGTGTCAAAGATAATTATAGGGAAGAAAACTGTCAATATCTTGCTTAGTATTGCACCAATGCCAATGGTTTCTTGATGCAAAGGAAGCTTATATAGCAGGGATACTCCAGATTTAGCAAGAACTCAGCTTGCAATAGGGTATATGGGTGAAATGAACTCAAATAGTGCACCCCTGTCAGAAAAATTGCTATAACTTTTGCTTCCGGAGTCTGATTACTCAAATTTTTTATTCAAATAGAAGTTTGATATTCCCTATTCAAATCAAGCTATCAAGCTCCCAAATTAGATCATGACAGAAATTCCTATAATAGAAACTATGAACCTGTCTTGTGAATTCCTGTAACCTGTAAACACCCTGTAAAAGCCATGTTTCACCCTAAAATGGATCTTTTAGTACTTGTAGACCCCCAAAACAACTAATAGACCTATGATGGACTGTAGGGCACTTGTAGGTATCCAGGAAACACTTGCAACTGACAGGTACATGTTGGAAAGACATATATATCTATTCAAGGATATCACAAATTGTCATGTTTGGTACCACTAGTCTTCAGATCTTCATCCACTCTTTCCCAAGTGGTCTTCCGTGGTCCACCACCTGTGGTGAGAGATAAAATGACAGGACAGGCACCTAAATGGGCTTTGAAACTCTAGAAGGTGTGCAAAGTTCCTTCTAGGCTAGGTTGTGCACCCCTACGGAGTCTTAAATAGTAAGGAGGGTCACCTCTCTATTGTCTTGCTATCTCGTTTGGCTTCAACCTTTTTCCTCGGTTGGAATATGCATGGCAAAGCTAGTATTCTAACAATCAAAGCATGATATGGATGGCTGAATCAAAATTTTTCCATTTCATGATATGCAAGAATTGGGATGGAATAAGGCTGAAAATGAAATGGGTATAGGTAAGGAATACCTACAGCAGTGACTCACTGCTTTACAATTTTATTTCACTTACCATTGGGTAAAATTTTCATTCTTGGCATTGAAACAAGAGGCAAACAATTCAATGTCAAGGTTAGGGCAAAATGGATGAAAATTAGAGCCTTGAGAGTGATTATTTCAGTGGAATGAAAGTGATCTTTGCGAGCAATGGATGTGTGATTTGCATGTAGCAAATGGAAGAAGCTCCCTCTTTCTCTCTTTTACTCATAAAATTGCATATGACTCATGAGAAATTAAAAATAGACTAAAAGAGAAGGTAAAGTAAGATGAAGTGACTCAAGATTGGGTTCAATCTCCCCTCGACATGAAGTGGGCAGCTCCCTTCATTCATGCCGTATTTATAATAATATTATGAAATCTTCTTTGCCCAAGATTTAGGCCCTTTACAATCACTCTTGCATAAAGAGTTTGAGTGAACTAGAAAAGAGATAGAGTAATCTGAATTAATGGATGCTAGCAGTTGTGCATCCCACAACTCTCTAGAACCATTAATATTTTATTGGACATATCTTCTAAAAATCTATTTTGCTAATAAATATTTACATAGAGGCTATGCGCACGCTTTATAAGAAATAACGGTGCATCTAATACAATAATCCAATAATTGCCAAATAAATTCTTGAGAAAATAATCTTTAGAATGCTTGCGCGTGGCGCGCCTTTCCAATTCTCCTTGCTCTACACATTAGTTGCCAAAAATTCAAAAAATCATGTTAGAATAATAACCAACTGAATAATTGCAGCTAGCCACATAAATCAATTAATTTGGAATTCCATACAATAATTAATTCACAAAAATGTTAATACTCGTGTGGATAAAATGGTACCACCCACGTTCACACTTGCATCAATGCCTGGAAAGGATAGGCGTCCCCATCGACCTTCCGCCTAAGACAATTCTTAGGAACGTGCCCCGCATTGACAAAGAACCATTTAAGGCGCTCATCCCGCCAACATACACACAAAGCAGAACCATTTAAGGCGCTCATCCCTTTGCGTAGGGGCCACCTAGCAACATACATGTTGTTACCGTTGGATGCTGAAAATTGCCTTTGGTCTTTAGATTGCTTCTTTTCAGCGTCATGAGCTAGGGATATGGCTTCGTCCAGGTTATTGGGCTTGAACATGTTGACTTCGGCTTGGATGGATCATATACTTTCTCTTGAAGGTAGATTCGGCCACTGGCTCCACCATTTGGAGTTGCAAGAGAGTGCTCCAAAATCTTTCAGTGTATTGAGGGATAGACTCACGTTCCCATTGCATGAATAGGTCTCATTGTTGTTGCATGCGGGGCTCGAATTGTGCAGGGAGAAAATTTGCAAGAACCTTCTTGCAAAATTCATTCCATGTGAGAGGACGATCAATGCTTTTATGCGTGACATCCCACCATAGTGCAGCTTTCTCAATAAAATAATGAGATGCACGTTTAATTTTATCACTTTCTGAGTATTTCTCATTGTCAAAATAAGCTTCGAACTGACTTAACCATGATAGAATTTTGCAACCATCTTTAAGACCATCAAAAGAATTAAATTTGAATGTATGCTTGCTTATCTTGGACTCCCTTCGACTAGCGTTGACATCCAAAGTAGTGTTGATGGTGAGAACTAGGTTGCTGTTGTTGGTAGAAATTTCAGTGGCAGGATGCTTGAGGGACTTCAGTTCTTGCTCCAGTTGTACGTGGTGTTGACACTCTTCTTCAAGCTGCATGGATATTAAATCCATACACTGCTCCAAGGTTGGCTCAGGAAGCGGTGATGCAGAGTCGAAATTGGCCATGATTGCTTGATGGAGAAATCCGGCGATTTAGGACGCCTTGAAAGGTGAGAAGGATCGAAGCTTGCACGCAAGCTATGGTGGGAGAGCAAGAGCAAGAAAGAGAGAGACAAGAAATGGGAACTCCAACAGTCACAATGTGTGACCGGGCCTTCCTTTATTTACTAGTCACTAAAATGAATGTAAAGAATAAAGTGACGTGACGGGCGCCCGCCACCTGCAGTGTGCAGTGGTGGGTACTGTCAGTGTAGTAATACATGGGGCGGCACGGTGGAGGCGCCTTTACCCCAACAACCTCCCACTTAAAGGCGAATCTGCCCCAGTGAGAGAGAAAAGAAAAGAAAAAGATAGTACAACTGTACATAGGTACAAGGGATGAGGAAAGGAAACATCTCATCCAATGCCCATCAATCTCCTGAGGAAGGCAAAACGCTCAGTAGTGAGGCTTTTCGTGAGCAGATCTGCAGGATTCTTGTCAGTGGTGGAGATCTTGACAAGGTCAACAGACTTGTCCTCCACGACACCACGTATGAAGTGATACCTCACCTCAATGTGTTTCGTCTTCACATGGAAGACCGGATTCTTAGCCAATTGAATGGCACTCATAGAATCCGAATGCAGTGTAGGTATAACATCAATCCCAAGGTCAACAACTAGACGGCCTAGCCATATGGCCTCCTTGCAAGCCTCAGTGGCTGCAACATACTCGGCCTCAGTGGTAGACAAAGCCGTACACTTCTGAACTCTGGACATCCAAGAGACAGCACCTCCAGCATAGGTGAATACATAGCCAGAAGTGGACTTCCTACTATCTGCATGTCCTGCATAATCGGAGTCAGTGTACCCCATGACCCCTGTATCCTGGCTGCCATAGCAAATACACATATCTGTTGTGTCCTTCAAGTACCTCATGATACCCTTCACGGCATCCCAATGTTTCCTACCAGGTGTAACCATATAGCGTGCCACAACACCAATTGCAAAGGCAATATCTGGACGAGTGGCTATCATGGCATACATCAAACTGCCCACGGCTGAAGCATAAGGGATCTGGGCCATCTTGGCCCTCTGTTCATCTGTCTGCGGACAATCGGCCTATGATACCTTCATATAAGAAGGCAATGGACAGCCAATAGGCTTTACGTCCTGCATGCGGAAGTGCTCAAGGACTTTATGAATATACTCCCTTTGTGACAAGTAGAGGAGTCCCTGATGCCTGTCGCGTCTAATGCATATACCAAGTATGTGAGAGGCATGTCCCAAATCCTTCATCTCAAAGCTCTTCTTCAGCTGAGATTTAAGAGCATCTAGCTCATCATGAGCTTTCCTTGCTATTAGCATATCATCCACATAGAGTACCAAAATAAGCAATGAACCATCACGGGCTTTCTTCGTGTAAAGACACGGATCCATAGCACTCCTGCTGTAGCCCTATGACTGCATAAAGGCATCAAACTTATGATACCATTCCCTAGGTGCCTGCTTCAAGCCATAAAGACTTTTCTTCAACTTGCACACTAGGTGTTCCCTGCCAGGTTCTGCAAAGCCCTTAGGCTGCTCCATATAGATCTCATCATGCAAGTCCCCATGTAAGAAAGCCATCTTGACATCCATCTGATATAGATCTAAGTCAAGCTGAGCAACCAAAGCCAAGACCAAGCGAAGGGTGGTCATCTTAACCACAGGAGAAAAGACCTCATCAAAGTCTACACCATGCTCCTGCTTAAAACCCTTTGCTACCAATCTAGCCTTGTATGCCGGCTTGGGGTGTCCAGGGGTACTTTTCAGCTTGTACACCCACTTGCATGTCAAAGCCTTCTTGCCCTTAGGCAAGGCAACCAAATCTCAAGTCTCATTCTTATGCAAGGAGTCGATCTCAGACTGCATAGCCCTCTCCCAAGAGTGACTATCACCCCTGCACATAGCCTCATCATAAGTGAAAGGCTCTCCTGCATCTATAACCAAAACATAATGCATAGAGGGCTAAAATCTATCAGGTGGACGTCTGTCTCTAGCAGACCGTCTCACTGCAGGCTCTGCTGCCTGCCCAGTTGCTTGTCCAATACCTTGACCATGAGCATCTGCTGCAGCTGTAGGCTGTCCAACTGGCTGTGCAGGAGCTCTAGGCTCCTCCTGAAAGATCACTCTGCGGATCTCAACCACCTTCTCAGGCTGCCTGTGCAACTTGTCTTCATAGAAGACTACATCATGGTTGCGTACTATTTTCCGTGCCTGCGGATCCCATAGGTGATAGCCCATCTCTCCTGAATCACCATAACCAAGAAAGATGCATTTAATGCTCTTTAGATCCAACTTACTCCTCTTGTCCTTGGGCACATGGCAGAATGCCTCACATCCAAAGACATGGAGATGCGCATAAGAGGGTGGCTTACCAGCCCAAACTTCCTCTGCAACCTGGAAATCCAATCCACTAGAAGGCGATCGGTTTATGACATGCACTGCCGTACTAATTGCCTCAGTCCAAAAGCTCTGTGGTAGGCCTGCATGGCTAAGCATAGAGCGGACACGCTCCTAAATAGTCCTGTTCATGCGCTCAGCCAAACCATTCTGGGCGGGGGTGTAAGGGGCGGTCAACTGATGCTTAATACCCCTGTCATCACAAAATTGCTCAAAAGAATGTGAGATATATTCTCCCCCATTGTCAATCCTAAGGCATTTCAGTCTATACCCAGTCTGGTTCTCAACAAGAGCAAGCCAACACTAAAAGACTGCCAAGACATCAGACTTTTGCTTTATGGGATAAGCCCACACTTTCCTAGAAAAATCATCAATGAAGGTAACAAAGTACTTCGTGCCACCCTTAGACATACATGGCATGGGCTCACAAACATTTGAATGCACCAAAGCCAAGGGCTCACTCATGCATGGCCTACCCAATTTCTTATGCGTAGACCTATTCTGCTTACCATAAAGACAATGATCACACAAGTCAAAACGTGCATAGTCTAAAGGTGGAAGATACTGCAAACCAGATAACATTTTCATTCCCTTCAAAGACATATGCCCCAAACGGGCATGCCAAAGTGATACATGTGGGATAGAACCCACTGCCAAAACATGGTCTACAGAAGACCCAGATACAACAAGAGGATAGAGGCTGCCAGCCTTGGCGCCTCTAGCAAACACAAGTCTGCCTCTGGTAATCTTCCAGGCAGAATCCCCAAAACAAACATGAAACCCTGCATCATCCAACTGTCCTGCAGACATAAGACTGCACGTAAGCGCAGGTACATGACGTACATCCCTGAGCAAAAAGCAACTGCTAGTGGAAAACTGCAACGGAATATCTCCACAGCCCACAATATCAAGAGACCTGTCATCTCCAAGTCTGACTGATCCAGATACAGTACGGTAAGAGTGAAACCATTCACGGTAAGGCATCACATGGAAGGATGCACCTGAATCCAATAACCAGCACTGTGCATACATACTAGGTGTCTCAGTCAAGTGTGAGGCATCAGAAGAACTAGCTGCAAGTATGAACTCATCACCACCTTCGGAATCCTCGGTCTGCGTGACATTAATTTCCTCAATCTTGACGCTGGACTTCGCAGGTACTATGCTGCGATCAGAGGACTTCTCCTGCACTTTCTCTTTCCCCTTATCCTTGCGCAACTCATGACACTGTGGTCTGATATGGCCCTTTTTCCCACAATGATGACAAGTGATTAGCGTTGCGCCCACGCGACTTACTACGCGACTTTCCACGAGATTTAGACTGACCCTTCTGCGAGTCACGGCCGCGGCCATGACCACGATCATTCCTATCATTCCTGCCTCCAACTGTCAAAGCATGTGAAATATGAGAGGCATCCAAGTTTTTGCGATTAACCTCTTCATGCAGAAGAGCACTCTCAACATCATTCAGTTTCAGAGAAGCACTAGAGGCACATAGGGCAGTGCGGAATACATCCCATGACTCATTCAGAGTACCAAGCAAGAAAAGAGGAGTTACTTCCTCTCCAAAGGTGATATCCTGCGAAGTCAGGTTCTTCAGTATAGCATGGAACTGGCTCAAGTGAGTAGACATAGTCGCATTATCCTTCATGCACAGATCCATAAGCTGCTTCAACCAGTACATCTGACTCGTCGGACTTTTCTTATCATAAAGATTCTTTATCTTATTCCATAGATCCCATGCACTCTGTGTTTCCTCAAATACATTATAATGTACCTGTTCAGTGATAGACAATACAATCGTGGACTTGCATAGCTCATCAAGTTCAAGCCAGTCGTCATTGTTCATAGTTTCAGGTTGCTCCCCGCTCAACCGAAGTGGCTTAATCTGAGATTTCTGCACCAAGACCTGCCAAATTTTACTCTTCCAATATCTTTGTGATGTTAAATATGGCATTATTAGTCGAAGAGGACGCCATAATGCAGGCTGGAAATGCACAGACAGTCTAAAACTGCTTGCTGTTTTATTGCAGAAAGTGCCCAAAATCCACTGAAATGAGCTCCAAATGGCGAGAAGTGTGCCAAAAAATGCTGCCCACTTAGTACTAGGTGCGGTACACCAAATCAAGATATTTCAACATAAAAAATACTGCTCAGTCCACCAATAAATGCTTGCTGTAATAAATTTCAGAATTGCAACAATGAGAGCAAACTGTCCCAAAACTGGATCTAATGTCAACTAAACAATGCTAGGTCCAAAGCCGGCATAAAGAGGACAAAGCAAAGCCAAATGACAATGAAAATACATGAGCATAACACCGAGAGATGTCAAATAGCATCTGCCAGTAAGAGGCACACCCCCAGACAATCTAGGCAACATGTACATGCAACTGCCAAAACCTGACACAAATAGGTGTCTGCTCAAAAGAAAGCGGATCCAAAACTGAGACTCAGCTCATAAGCATCCTGTGAACCAAGACATATACTCAATGCAACATCCAATTGTCGGAGTATAATCCCAAAGTCTCAATACATCTGTAACTGCTCAATGGCATAGACTACTCCAATACATATAACTGCTCCAATAGCATGTAATCCCTGCTCAAGGTCAAGTAAGCATGCAAGATGCTCCCACTGGCACAAAAGGCAACGAGTTAAGGACTCAAGCAACCCAAGACAAAGTACCAGTGATAAGTGACCAAGTCAATGCGTCATACGCATCCCAAGAGCATGACATACATGAAGCAACTGATGGAAGCAACCAACGAGCAATACATAATCCCAAAATAAGATCTCTATCAACTCAATGACATTTGATAGCAACCAAATAAATGATCAAACTGAGTCAGAAATGCTCAAATACATCCAAGGCAAAGCTCCCAATGTCGGTAAAGCATAGACAAACCAAGCGGCATATATCACAAACCAAAGCATGTAATGTATGAAGCCTAACTGTCAAGCATAGACATGAGGCATAAGCGGTCCAAGAGCATGCCAAGAGCATTCCCTTTTCAATGGGGTGGTAGCAAGGGAAGGTAAGGGTTAAGATAACATGGCTGCCCTTGTAAGCACATGGTGTGACCAAGGGTTTAGACAAGGAGTGGCATTCCACTCCCCCCCCAAAGCTTGGATGCAATATGTCCCTAATTATAGTAGTGGGGTTGGGGTAAACTGCAAGGAGAGAGAGAGAGAGAGAGAGAGAGAGAGAGAGAGAGAGAGAGAGAGAGAGAGAGAGAGAGAGAGAGAGAGAGAGAGAGAGAGAGAGAGAGAGAGAGGGGGGGGGGAGAGAGAGGGGGGAGAGGGAGAGAGAGCTATTTATGTGGGGGTTTCCAACATTTTTTAGAGAAAACTAAAACTGATCTAGGGTAAAGTATCTAGTTAAAAAAATGTACTAGTTGGATGACACTTTTTTGGAATGCAGTGCCCCTTTTATTTATTATTAGCAGATTGGACTAGTTACATGATGGAGTGGGTTGCCTTTGTGGTTAGAGCAATGATTTTCTAGCGCATTGATTGGGTGACAAGAGTTCAAAACTCGTCATCTTACTCATCCAATTGAGTTTTTATAATTATATGCTTCTATCATAAGTTAATGGCCTTTTATTTTGTTTCTCCAAAATTATGATTGCTTTGTAGATGTCTTTACACTTTTTGGAAGGGTATCACATAACTAGCTCCTCTACCTTAGGTCATGTGGATCAACTTCCAATTTTCTATGTGAACTGAGTAAAAAGGCCTCCTAAAATAGGGGAAAAGTGTCTTGTTGCACAATTTTATGCATTTCTTGTTTGGGCACTATAAATGATGAGGATTCGAGGCACATCACTACATGCAGCTTGCATTATATGATTATAGTGTTGTCATTTCCCCTCTTGTTATCAACTCGCCTTGTATTCTCAACATCACAAGCATCTCTCTCTCTCTCTCTCTCTCTCTCTCTCTCTCTCTCTCTCTCTCTCTCTCTCTCTCTCTCTCTCTCTCTCTCTCTCTCTCTCTCTCTCTCTCTCTCTCTCTCTCTCTCTCTCTCTCTCTCTCTCTCAAAGAACAATTTCTTATTCTAAGGACTATCTACAAGTTTGGTGTAGTTGATGTGTTGCATAATACTTGTCATTAAGAGCATGGAGTGTGCATGCTGCAATGTTAGTCCTCAAGACCATTATTGCACCATGTCATGGACTACAAAACATGTACCCTTGATTAATATTTGGAACGCGTTCTTAAAACTATAGTATTTATGAAACATGAATGTGAAAATTATCTTTTGCAATTTTTGAAGTTTGCACACAGTTAACCATGTTTTTAAGGTGAAGAAGAATTGATCTAGACATGTGTGTTAAGTAATGGTGTAGTAGAGCTGAATCTTCTCAAAATAGATTTAGTCATGTGCCTAAAGTGGAGTGACCTAACTTATCGAAAACCCTTTCTTATAATGTAGGTCTTGTAGCATAATATGGGACTTGATTATGAACTCTTGCAAATAGGATGAGGTGGTTTGTATTGGCAGATTCACAAGCTCTTCATAGTGTAAGAGAGGGTATTTGCCTACAATCATAAAGCATACAACTTCATAGTCCTTGCATGGTGTGTCATCTAACAACAAGTGCAACATTAGGCTTGCATGTGAGCATGGAGCAAGTACAATATTAGATGATCATAGGACCACACATTGGAAGGGTAGTGAATGTAGGTATAGCATTAGGTTTGCATGTGACCATAAATCAAATTTTTGAGTTCTTTGTTGCTCTAATGGAGCATGGAGAAGCCCTATAGACCACACATTGAAAGGCCTAAAAATAAAGGTACAACATCACACTTACATTTATCAATTAAGTAGCTTTATTTATTTGCTTATTAATGCTTTAATTTAGCATCATATAGCTGTAAAGATCATGCTTTGGGAGGATTGAGAATGCCAATATAGCATGAAGCCTACATGTGAACATGAAGTATCTAAATGTGAGTGTTTTTTGCTGCTCTGAGTGAGCATGGAGCACATCTATGTGAGTGTCCTTTGCTACTCTATATGAGCATGGAGTAGGAGAAGATGTTAGTTTCATTTGCTACTGAATGTGAACATGGAGATACCTAAAGCACAAATTAGCCCTTAAGCTAAAACAATCAAAGAAATGCTCATTAGGCTAAATTTGAAAGCTTTCATGCTAGTCACAACAATGTGTGAAATCAGAAGAGGTATGCCATAGTCAATGCCTTTGGTGGTTGCACTCTAATATTCAAATTGGACTAGAATGGGGTACACATTTTTATGTAGGGATATCATTTGAATGAAACTTTCCAACACATGCATTCCTACATGCCATAGGCCATTACCATGTACTTGACTTTGTATTGACAAAACATTGCAACTCTGCCTCAAACTACTCCCTACAATGGTGGTCCCACCAAAGGTAATGAACATCCCTGTTGTGGACCTCTTGCTTACTATGTCACTAGCCTAATGAACATCCACAAAATACTCCAAGTTTTCAACATGCAGGTATTATGTTGAATCGCACTCCTTTCATGCCATGGGGGTCTCAGGAGAGAAGCTCTATCCATGTGACTATCTCCCATACTGCTATTGCTCCAATTGCCACTCTTACACCTTCGGCTTATGCAGTAGTTTCACATGCACCCATGTCTTCTGGACCACCTTTAACTACTAAAGGCATTGTTTGCAAGCTATTTGGATCTTTTATGAGCAAATTATCTGTGAGTTGCTGCTTTTGCTGTGAATAAATTGCCAAAATCTACTTTAGTTGTTGTAGACAACAAGAGCAACATTTAAAGGATGAGCAATAAGTATGAGATGTTGATGATGTCTCACATTTGGCAAGCAAGGTAGATGTGGGTATTGTGAATCTTGATCTTGATCACAATCCACTCAAGGGGGTGACTCCGTCTAGACAATTGGAGATGCCTGCAAGGTCAACGGAGAGGGGGTCCCTTGATGATGGGATGGTGTGGCTTTACAGAGGATAGCCACGATGTACTTCAAGGGTGAGGGCTTGTCACAAGGAAAGGAGAGCATAACCAGTAGTAGCTCATCTTTTTGATTGTGTGTGGAATCATCAAGAAGTTTGCAAAAACACAAGCAATGCCTAATTCTTATTGACCAGAGGAAGAAGAGATGAAGGAAAGAGTATTTCCTCATGTTTGGTGTTTATGGTTGGCTATAAAAATTGCTAATCACTAGTTAGTATCTAATACTAATTAGAAGATTGCATCATCAAGTCTCATATTACAATGCATGTGGTACTTTTCAAATGAGCATGTTCTCTATATGCAATAGTCATAACAATAAGTGTTAAAAATACAGTGTATGTGCATGCTCCCAAAGGTTTTGGCTACATCCCATGTGCACTTGCAATTCAGGCCAAACCTCCCTTGATGACAGATAGCAAGTGCAGTTAGTAGCAACTAATGATTTATTAGAAAAATTGTGGTGGCCTAGAAAAGAAGTGGCTAGGCTGCTGAAGGATAGCACAAGGGGGAGAAGTATTAATCTCTTGAGATATTGAGCGAACTACAGTATTTGATCAAAGGGTGGCCACGCTTATGAAGGTGTTGTGCATGTAACCCTTGAGAGGGATGATACTTCTTCATGAAGGGTACAAGGAGCATATGCTCATGAGCTACCCTCCTATGGATTGAAGGTGGTCTTGACCAATTATGTTGCAGTGTATTGCACTAGACTCGGTTCATAGAGTTTTGAAAGAGTATGCTCGAAATGTTGAGGCTTCAAGTGAAGACTATAATGTCAAAGTTGGTAATGAACGCCATCCTTTTAGGGCCTTGTTGCATGTCTTGTTCAAAATACCACTGGAAATGGGGTCTTTAAGGCCCTCAAGGGTGCCTTTGGCTACAAGGAGGACAAGTCATTGAATGCAGACATTCATAGAAACTACATTCTCGAAGGTCATGCTGAGCTTGAAAAATATAAGCTCAAATTTAGTGCCTTTATCAAAGAAAGAATAGAGCAAAAAGATCTTGAAAACATTTACAAGAAATCTCATGCAAGCATTCATGTTAATCCATTGATTAAACACACTGAAAAGCATGTGCCTTTTGAGAGGAAGAGTTGTAACATGAAGAAACTTATGTACGAAGAGAGAAAAGAAAACCTAATAAGTTGACTCAATGCTCTTAATAATGATAATAATGATGATGAGGAAGAGGAGTGATAGAGTTTGCAGCTATTGGTTGTGAGAGAATCAAGGATCAATTAGGTGGTTGGTGTCAAAGAACATTATTGATTAGATTGACCTATCTTGCTTTAGGAATGTCTCATTTTTGGGTGTTTCAATTGAAGAAGGAGAGAGAGAAGGGGAAGAAGAGGGAGAGAGAGGAGAAGGAGAAGAAGGAGAAGAAGGAGAAGAAGAGAGAGACAGGAGAAGGAGAAGAAGGAGAGAGAAGAAGGAGAAGAAGAGAGAGAGAGGAGAAGGAGAAGAAGGAGAAGAAGGAGAGAGAAGGAGAAGAAGAGGGTGAGAGAGGAGAAGAAGAAGAAGGAGAAGAAGGAGAGAGAGAAGGAGAAGAAGAGGGAGAGAGAGGAGAAGGAGAAGAAGGAGAGAGAGAGAGAAGAGAGGGACAGAAGGAGAAGAAGAAGAAGAAGAAGAGGAAGAGAGAGAGAGAGAAGGAGAGGAAGAAGGGAAGGAGAAGAAGAAGAGAAAAAGAAGAAGAAGAAAAGTAGTGAGAGAGAAGGAGAAGAAGAAGAGAAGAAGGAGAAGAAGAGAGAAAGAAGTAGAAGAGCGCATTATTTCACATAAAATAATAGCTGTTAAACCAGTTCAGTGCATGAATAGTCATTTAGAATTCATGCTTCGCGATCATGACTAAAAGAAACACCTGAAATGATAGTTTTCGATGGATAGAAACCTAGACCTTCATGAGATCCGGTGCATTAGGAATAAGTATAATTGCATGTGAATTGTTTTATCGATCATGCTGTGGACTATCGCAAATGGATATGCTCCTATCTTAATTGAAGCCGATGACCTAACCCTAAATGGATTGTTGACCCAAGTTATGCTTGGTTGTTTGAAAAAGGTTGTAAAAGTGTTTTGATACATCCAAGTTAAATTCTGATTGTGCATGCAATGGGATTGCGATGCCTTGAAGCAAGAGGTTGTGCATTCAAGCGTTTGTTAATGTGGTTTTGGATGTTAACCCAAGTGGGGTGTGATTGATGATTGCATGGCCTAGTCTGAGATGACTGATTGCCATGGAAACAAAAAGGGATGTTTTCCCTAGTAATTGTTTTTAAGTTGGTTGCTTCAGCTGTGGTTGATTTCCTAAAGGGATAATTAAGGAAGGATGGCGGTAGCTACTCCCTGCGAACTGCCAAACCCTAACCAAGGGGGTTGTGAATCCGCGCCGAGAATGTGGACCGAACCCGCCGCGAGAGGTCTCTCCGTGGAAATTACTTGGCGTAAGAGGACGCTTGGGTGTCATTGGGGGCTCTGGCCATAAATCCCAATGCCTCCGGGCCCTACACAAGTGTTCTACATGACTCTGGATGGGATCTGGAGGCCTTGATACTAGTTACAAGGTGGAATCTTGGTAGGATAAACCTTCGGGTTTTATTGCCGAAAGACGGAATGATTTTTCTACGGAGGCAGAAAGGAACACTTAATTCTCCTGGATGGGCGGAAGACAAACATTAATCTGAAGATAAGTTAAGGAAGTGTTTGATCTTGTTTTATCTTGTCTTCGTGTCTGTGCTCTAAATTACGTAAAGGAACTTGTGACTAACGGGTTAATTAAGGAAGCTGCTTTTATATGTCAAACATAACGTGGTAGGTAATTAGATAACTAAAACAACCCCCGAGGGAAGCATGGTGGATGTGACCAATGGGTCTATCCTACAGAAGGGTGGTCTCGGCTAGCTGAGAGCTTTCCTCAAAGGAAATGTTAACGAGAAATGTTAGGAAAAAAGTCGGTCTATGACCTTAAACAATGTTGGCTAGGACCGCGACCTTCAGGTCGATCCTAATGGGAACGGTTGAATAAGTTCCGTTGCAGGGGAGACTCGAGAGACCCTAGTTGGCAAACCCCATGTCATTCCTTGGGAGTGACGGGCAGCGTCTTCTAGAGATATCTCTTGATGGGCTGCTAAGACATGTCCCACGATTTGAGGAGCGGGCACGTTACAGAAATAAACTTGATTTGATAATGACAATATGAGAGTGAATTTACATAGTTAATCTAACTCATCCCAAGTAGCTTGATTAATTTCTTCGAGCTTTACACTAGGTGGTGAACTTGTTTCTTTTGAACTAGTATCTACCATACCTATCTTTCAATAGGTGAAATTAGTGTCGTCAAACTTTTTAATATTGAAGATAGCACTATCATTTGCAGAACCGGTCATAATGATAGTATATCAATGCAAAATCCAAGAGAATGGGTTATTGTAAATGACTACAAATCATCCCCAAAAACTCAGCTAAAACAAGGACAAAATAGGAGGGAATACCCAAGTATAGAGCTGTCCTCCAGCAAGAAATAGATGGCCAAAGTATAATGTCTGCTTTCCAAGACAATATTGAAATCTATAATTATAGCAATGTTAAAATAAAGATAGCATTATATGTCAATCCAACTATAGGCAAATAGCCAAGAAAGAGAGATCCCACTGCCAGGGGTATGCGAGTAGCAATCAATCGGGATACAAAGAATGCAACTAGTAAACGATTAAGCATAGACCATTGGTACCAAAGATTATCACAAACTCAAATTTTCAATAAACCAAACATCCTATAAGCATATATATCATTGACAAACTACTAATAGAGGTAAGTGTCAGTGTCCAAAGCATATAGAATCAAATAAGCCCATATGCAGAGGTAATTGTGTCCAATAGTATACAAGAGAGCATATATATAAACCAAGAGTCTCACTATCTCAAAGAACAAAAGCTTAACTACATAAAAAATCCAAATCTCTAATGCCAATAACAAGTAGCTCTCACTAAAGCAAATCCAAATGCCAAATGAGCAAGACGTGACCATCTGAAATCCAAGATATATCCAAGAGTATGAAACCCAAGTAAGTCTTTAAGCCCTTAATATCAGTAACTAAAGCAATTGAAACATAAAGCCAAAGCTCCAAAGCATCCAATGTAGCTCAAACTTGAGTGGTAAATCCATCCATAATCATATTTGGGTCCAAATATCAATATTAGACATCAATGCATGTAAGTGGCATACCCGAATAACATCAAGCCTCAATAGACATAAAGTTACTCTTAATAGATTTCTACCCAAATTATTATTACAGTAATGAAACTCAAAAAAACTAGGCTAAGAAAGTTCTAAACAACCCAACTAGCATCCCAATACATAACCATAATATCCACGTATCAAAATAGCATCATTGAGGCATTAAACATGCATAATGGAGCTCATTGTTTGCTATTCTTACTAGAATTGTTTTGTTTTGTGTGAAACAATGAACTGAAAACCGCATAGAATCAACTTCGTAGCTCTTATCGCTCTCTTTGTTTCTAGATATAGAACACCTAAATCCAATGTATGCAAAAGTTATACCCAAATATGAAAGTGTTGTCAAGTTGCCATAACTGTCCACAACTTCTATAGCATACTCTTTATCCAGTCAAAATGAAAAAAATGACTTCTCAGCTCAATAAGCTCTCAACGAGGCTCAATTAAGCCCTAGAAAGCTTCTTAACAAGCTAGGAGTCAACTAGAATAAGGTGTGATAAGGGAAGACTCAATGCATACCTCAAGAGAAAGAAACAATGGTTGCAATGGAACCTTGAGCTAAAGCTTTGAATTTGAGCTGAAGCAAAGGATGAAGAAGCTTTTTGAATGCTAACTCTAATACTAGTTGAAAGGTAGGGCATGAGTGGAAGCACACAAGCGGAAGCAAGAGCTATGGTGGATGGAACAAGAGAGTAAGAGAGATACCACATGTGGGAACTCCAATAGCCACAATGTGTGACCAGCCTTCTCTTACTCAATAGTCACTAAAAGAATAAAGAATAAAGTGATAGTAATGGGCACCCCCTATTTGTAGTGTGTATGTATGCGGTCACAATGTGTGTAGTAAATACAGGGCGGCATAGGCACATGTGCCTTTACCCCCCCCCTCCCCCAAACAAACAATTTTGTTGCTCATTCATATTGTTCCCTTGCACTCATTTAATCTTTCCTTATCTCCTTCATAGTTTTGCTATTCATTTGTATTGCTCCCTTGCATCCCTTTGATTTGATTGCTCACATTCCCTACATTTAACTTAGGTTATGGTTTTGAGTATTTTCATGAAATTGGCAATACTCTAAATTCTTTGTTGATCTTTACTCCTTGATTGCATGCCACCCCTTTAATTTGATTTTTCCTTCTCTGTTCTAAATTTGTAGCCAACATGTTTGCGTATTTCATTTTCGACTATGTTACATGCAAGTGAAATTATGTGAATTGTTTAATGCTCCTTCCACCCTAATGCACAACGGAACAATCTAGTACACAACTCAAATGGTCTTCATATTTGTGTCCTTTTATTTTCGATGTAGATTGTCCACTCTATCATTTCTTCTTGACTATTTTGTATCCTTTAATTGAATAGACATTTCAAAATACTATAATACATTCATATTCACTGTCTACTATACCCATTTCCATTTGTTTTTGCTTCTTCAATTTTGGGATGCATACAAGGTCATACACATTGTGTTGAGTTTGGGTAATGTGATGCAATGTGGCACAGGGTTCGATTCCAGCCTCAATTGTTTAGCATGATAAGGTATGGCCTATAGAGAGAGTTATGAAAGCTCAAAGTGTTGCAGGTCCAATCTAGCTATGGCTGCCAAACAGGGGGCATGAGATTCAAGTGAGAGAATAAAGATATGCATTTAAATTAAGCTATCCAGAGATGGAGAGAGACTGGAGGAGCAAAGTGGAGAGCTAAGCCATGCTCAATTGAGCTCTAATACCATGTCAAAAACACGGATCTAGAGCATGGTAGCAGCTATGGAGGTTGGAAGATGAAGACTAGGTTCATAGTGACATGGACAATGAATAGACCAATTGTTACACAAGTGAATTAGGTTCCAAGATGAAAGTTTGGACTCATAAACACAATCTTGTGTAAGACAGTGACAATGACAATGGCACTAGTTGAAAGTACAAAGCATCATGATATCGCATTCAACATTCAAAATGATAGTCAAGTACAATGCTTTATAGTAGTTGGTTTGTAGCATTCTACCTCACTATGGATATGGGATTCAGGGCATCTCTTCCTAGAGCATACATCATTTGTCATATCTTTCAACATCTCTCTCTCTCTCTCTCTCTCTCTCTCTCTCTCTCTCTCTCTCTCTCTCTCTCTCTCTCTCTCTAATTGAAAATTGCCATGGCAAATGACCATTTTTAGATGTGCTGAAATGTAGTTCTCCTCTCTCTACACTAAATTAGGTTTCCATTGGAACACCTCTCTTTGTTGCTGAAATGTAGTTCTCCTCTCTCTACATAGAAATTAGGCTTCCACTAGAATGCCTCTGTGTGTGGCACAATGTAAAGTGCAAGTTTATTTCAATAGCACAGAACAATCTCATCATCGTGATCAAAACATAGAGTTTATATTAGCATAATAAAGGTCCCCCCTCCCACAACCAGTAGAAGTATATCAACACAATCATAGAGATTCTCGGCTTTGTAGCATATGGAAGGATTTTGAAGATTATACACAGCATTGATATCAGGTAAATTTAAATATCATGTTCATGGAGACACATACAATCATAGATCTATTGGACTGCACATTATTTTCTATCACATGGAATCAAAGAGCCTACACATTATACAAAATCTCATCGTCAAGCTTCATACACTAAATTTATCTTATAATAATAGGGGACCCCCAACCAATGTAGCCATAACAACATAGTCATAGAGATTCTCCGCTTTGTATGGTTTATGACATTCAAGATCATATGCATCATTAACATAAAGTAAAATTAAAGCCTATCTTCATGGACAAACATAAAGTCCTAGCTCTATTGAGCATACCAAAATAAAATCTATAAGATTGGCTTGGTTTATAGTATAATTGCTTTGTTCTATAGGATTCAATATCATTGGAACTCCCATTGAACTCATACACATCACAAAAAGGCTATTTGTAACACCCCCCCCTATGTGCCTCCGTGCCTTCCCCCCATAGGAACTCCCCCCCCTTATTTAAAAAAAAAAGATTTTTTTTAAAACTCCCTCTCTCTCTCCCTGCCGACAGGACGTCGAGGAGAGAGAGAGATGGAGTGAAGTGGAGGATGGGGGGCATGCAGCCCCCTAGGTGGGAGGGGTGGCGGCCATCTTCCCCTCCCCTCCACCATATAAGGGAGGCTCCCCCTCCCTACGAAAAACATAGTGCCCCCTCCTCCCTGGTATTCAGACGGTGGATCCAGGCCCCCTCATGTCACTAGTCCACAGAAGCTTCCCCCCCTCCGTCTAGAATAGCGCCCCTAGCCGTGACATCAGCACCCCCCCTCCCGTCAGCACCCCCCCTGTGTGATCATCATCAGCACCCCCCTGTCAGCACGCCTGGCCGTGACGTCAGGACCCCCTTTGTGATCATCGTGGAAGAAGAAGAAGAAGAAGAAGAAGAAGAAGAAGGAGAAGGAGAAGAAGAGGGAAGAGAGAGAAGAGGGAGAGGAGAGAGAAGGAGAAGAAGAGAAGAAGAAGAAGAAGAAGCAGGAGAAGAAGAGAGAAGAGAGAGAAGAGGGAGAGGAGAGAGGGAAGAAGAAGAAGAAGGGGAAGAAGAAGGGAGAGAGGGAAGGAGAAGAAGAGAGAGAGAGAATAAGAAGAAGAAGAAGAAGAAGAAGAAGAAGTGAGTGAGAGAAGAAGGGAAGGAGAGGGAGAGGGAGAGCAAGAAGGAGAAGAAGAGGGAGAGAGAGGAGGAGAAGAAGAGGAAGAGAGAGGAGAAAAAGAAGAAGAAGAAGAGGAAGAAGTGAGAGAGAGAAGAAGGGAAGGAGTGGAAGAGAGAGAGAAGGAGAAGAAGAGAAGAAAAGAAGAAGAAGAAGGAGGGAGAGAGGAAGAGAAGAAGAAGAAGAAGAGGGATAGAGAGAAGTGGAAGATAATTAGGGGAGGATATAGGGAGAGCAAGAGAGAGAGGGAGAGAAGACTATGAGATGGAGAGGGTGAGATAGATGGAAAAAAAATTGGGGAGAGGGTAAAAGAAGAAGAAGAGTTATGCATGTTGAAGTCACATTATTTGGCCTTAGATTCCTTGTGAGCCCGCGTACCACTTCCTTCCGCCACGGCAAGAGCGGTCGATTTACCTCAAGGGTTGCAAGACCAGGAACACACAAGGATGGCACCCAAGAGATGAGTTACAAGGAGCACAAGTGCTGAAGTTGCAAACGGAGCTAGGAACATATCCAATGCAAGCGAAGACATGAATACCACCAACCCTCCAGCAACTATAGCTCATATCTAGGTTGTACCAAGATTTAGATTCTTCTCACACATCTTGAATTCTTAAATAGAGGTATAATTGCATGTATTCGCCATTAAAGGGCTTAGGATGGGTTGATCTTCTACCCTAAATAGGTAGCCATGATTCATAAAGGTCAAGGTGAAATCACTTAGATCATTTAAAGGATCTCGAATGAATTTTTTAAATTGACCTTGCAAAGCCCTAACTCAAGGGGGAGAGCGAACTTTAGGGTAGTTGATTTATGCTAAGCATGTTGCTTGGAACTGTTGAAATGGTTTTGACGAAGGTTGATCTTGTTAAAGATGGAAAAAGTGATTGCTAGGCAGAGTGGTTACTTGCTGGATTAGGAAAGGATGTTAGGCTGGTTGTTTCAGCTTGATTGTTTCCGGAAGGATACTTAAGGATTGGTTGTGGTTTTGGATGAATATCTAAGTGATTATATTTTCATGGCGGGAACTATAAGGATAAATTTCCATGGGAACAAAAGGGATGCTTTCCCTAGAAAATATTATTAGGCTGGTTGCTTCAGCTGTGGATGATTTTGTAAAGGGATAATTAAGGAAGGATGGTGCTAGCTACCCCCTCAAACCACCAAGCCCTAACCAAGGGGGTTATGAATCCGTGCTGGGAATTTGGACCGAACCTGCCGCGAGAGATCTCTCCGTAGATATTACTTGGCGTAGAAGGATGCTTGGGTGCCAGGGGGGCTCTGGCCGTAAATCCCAATGCCTCCGGACCCTACACAAGTGTTCTATGTGACTCGAGATGGGATCTTGAGGCCTTGATACTAGTTACAAGGCGAAATCTTGGTAGGATAAACCTTCGGGTTTTTATTGCCGGGAGATGGAAGGATTTTTCTGCGGAGGCAAAAAGGGACACTTAATTCTCCTGTATGAGGTGGGAGACAAACATTAATCTGACGATAAGTTAAGGAAGTGTTTGATTTTGTTTTATCTTGTCTTCGTGTCTGTGCCCTAAATTACGTAAAGGAACCTGTGATTAATGGGTTAATCAAGGAAGCTGCTTTTATGTGTCAAACATAATGTGTTAGGTAATTAGATAACTAAAACAACCCTCGAGGAAAGCGTGGTGGATGTGACCGTCGGGTCCATCCTATAGCAGGGTGGTCTCGATTAGCCGAGAGATTTCCTCAATGGAATTTATTTGATACGAACATTAGTTAGACAAGGGCCTTAGAACTTGTAAGTTGAAACCCTGATTCATACTGTTTTAGGGGACCAGAATGGGGCTATGCTCTACAGGCAGAGAGGTCAAGCGATGCCTCCCTCTCATTCCCATTCTCTTTGAACCAAGTGCGGTATGAGTCTACTTGGGTCCAGTTGTATCTACGCAAAGTGGAGTGGCTGTTGATCGACGCTAGAAGGTTGTTAGGAAGACTCAACTGCTAGGAACCCAGACTTCAGGTCGATCCTAGTGGGAACGGTCGGATAAGTTTCATTGCGAGGCAGACTCGAGAGACCCTAGTTGGCAAACCCCGTGTCATTCCTTGGGAGTGTCGGGCGGCGCCTTCTAGATTGATCTCTCGATGGGCTGCTAAGACGTGTCCCGCAATTTGAGGGGCGTGCACGTTACACTATTGAAAACATAGATACATTTACAAGGCAAAACAAAAATAGATTCATACGCAGTTTGACATAAGTTTCAAAATTTACTGCTTGCTTTCATAAGATACTAGTTTATTTCCAACCAAATATGATATTTACCATAAGCATTCTAATTTATTTGCTATTATATACATTATACTTACCCTCATATGACTCATGTTTTAGTGTTTGAAGAAGGAACCCCCCACAACCAATAGAAGCATAACAATATAGTCACAGTGATTTTGTGCTTTGTACAAATTGTGAGGATATCCAAGCGAAGATCATACACAACATTAACAACATGTAAACTTAAATCTTCTTTTCAAGGGGGAAACATAGAATCCTAGCTTTGTTGAATAGACCAGAATAAAATATATTGTATGGGCCTAGCTGCACTATGATTTCTTTGACCTATATGATTCAATATCATTGCAACACTCCCACTGAACCTATATTTTCCACATATGGTGAAAGTTTTGCTAAAAATAAAGATACATTTGCATGGAGAAACACAAAGAGATGCACATGCAAATTGACGTAGCTTTCATACTTTACAATTTCCTTTCACAACATACTAGTATTTATTCAATCCAAGAACCACAATCATTTTGATTAAATTGTAATTTATTTCAACAATAGTTGTAGCAAACATGGAATCAAACATAAGGAGAAAACACACAAACATGTGGTATAAGAAAGGATACCTTTGTTGAAGTAAACGTACAATGGAAAATATGAGTCAATGTCGATCACCCCAAACCAAAACTTGTGCAATTCATAAATCAATCTAAGAGGCATTTGTAGGCAACAATGAAAGTCATATTGAAACAATGTACACAATGCAAGTGCATTTGTGCTCAACCCATGACCATAAAGAAGGACAAATTATATTCTATTTGTGTTTTAGTGATGAAATTGAGATTCATTTTGAAATCAAGTTCTAGAGTTCTCTCTCTTGACTCCCTACACAACTCTTTGTCACATCGCAGCACAATTGTTGCTCCCTCTACTTGGCATTTCAAAAATTTTAGCTCGATGCCTGATCTGTGTGCTGACAGCCTATCATATGATCTGCGCCACTCGACCTTCCCGCGATTCACATCATGCATTTAGGTCTTTTGAAGGCTTGGACATAAGCTACCTCCCACATAAATATTGTGGTAAATGATCCACTATAGCTTCTACACAAAACAAAAAACCGGTATGTCCTACAAACCCTATACCAGAGACTCCATAGCCACCAAGTTCAAGCTCTTTTCCACTCCAATTTCTCACTATTCCCAGCTCAAGTAATCCTTTGTCATTCAGATCTAGTCAGTTTCCAGTAGCTGTAGAAGATTTGGAGAAATCCACTTGAAGATCAAGAAGACCACTAGGCATCATAAAGCTTGACATTAAGCTAGTATCTTTTGATACTAACCTAGTGCTTCTTGGCACTTGTGTTCTTAGCACATTCAATAACAACTCATTTGTTGGTTTTACTTCGGTTCTTGCACTGATAAACATGAAGATTTTTAATGTGGAATGCTTGATTGATTAAATCCTTTGTAAGCCTCAATCTCGTTGTAAACTGATATAGACACTGCCGCAAGTATACTCGCAGTAAGACCTCCTTCAAAATGTCTGAACTGGAGAAAATAGGTAAATTCAATGGTGAAGGCTTTCATGCTTGGAAAGAAAAGGCAATGTACCATCTCATGAGGAAAGATCTTTGGAATCTATTTGAGGATGATACAAGAGATGCAAATCGCAAGAAGGAAGATGATGAAGACGAGTTCGTTGAAGAAGTTCAATTTAAGACAATTTAAGAAAAAAGAGTGGAAAAAGATGAACAACAAGGCTCTAGGCATCATTACCTAGGGACTATTTGATGATGTATTGCACCATAGCTCCGGCATCAAAGATGCAAAAAAGGCATGGGATGAGCTTGACAGGATCTTTGGAACTCAAGCTAAAAACTCAAAAGTAAAATTACTCGTGCAATTCTATAAGCTAGATGTAAAGGATAGTTCTTCTATGAACATGCACATTAACAAGTTTAAGAGCCCAAAAAATCAACTTGAAACTTTAAAGAAGAACATAGATGAGGATGAAGCCATAGCAATGCTACTAGCAAGTGTAAATGAAGAACCATATGAGAACCTTGTGTCTACCCTAAGTAATATTCCTAATCTCTCACTCAAAGACATTGAGCATTCTCTACTTGATGGAGAAAGTAAACTTAAAACAAGGATGCGAAAAAAACCATCTCAAAGGACAATCTCTTGTACACTCTTGTACACCAAGGGAACTTATGGAGCAAAAGGATGTGGATGAGGATTCAACACCAACAACAAGGATCAAGTCACATGCCATTATTGGGGTAAGAATGGGCACATAGCCAGTGAATGTTTCCACAAGAAAAGAGCACAACATGTGGAGAATAGTTACCATCAAAATCAATTCATGAATGAAGAAGATAAAGCAGATGCTTCCGCTATCGACAACAACTCTGATAGATTGTTTTGAATACATTTTCAATAATGGATCTTGTGTTTTCCCATAGTAGATTTTGTTTCCCTTAGTGGATTTTCCTTGTAAAAAAAGGCTTGCCAAATGTGTAAAGTTTCAAGCTTTAACTTAACTAGGTTGCCTATGAACTAGTCTCTCTGGCCATGTCATCATGTAGGGGGGCCAAAAGCCAACAAGTGTAGGAACTCATCATTTGAGGGGGGTATTGAAAGATATGACAAATTATCTATGCTCCAGGAAGAGATGCCTTGAATCCCATATGCACAGTGAGGCAGAATGCTACTATTGAACTGCTATAAAGCATTGCACTTGACTATCACTTTCAATGAGTTGAATGCAATCTCATGATGCTTACTTCATTTTTAGTTTATGTCCCTTGATTGAGTACATTAGTACTAAGTCGCCATGTTCAAAGTCTCCCTACTTGACATGCTTGTCAAGCCAGCTTTTGCATCTTGCCTTCTCGCATATTAGTGCATGGGTGGCTAAAATGTGAGTTTCTGATAAGCGTTTAAGCTCAACAAGGTGTTTCATCCATGCCTCCTTCCCATCCCATCTCTCTTGAAGGGCTATCCTCAGGCTAGGGATGAAGAACTCTAAGGGTAAAATTGCCTCAGTTCCATAGGTCAACCTAAAGGGAGTCTAACCCACAATCATTTTATAAGCTATGCGATAGGCCCACAAGGTCGCCATCAACTTGTTATCCTAGTTATTACGCGAAGCAGAGACTACAACCTCCATAGCTGCCATGCTCTAGATCGGTGTTTTTCATGAGAGAGAGAGAGAGAGAGAGAGAGAGAGAGAGAGAGAGAGAGAGAGAGAGAGAGAGAGAGAGAGAGAGAGAGAGAGAGAGAGAGAGAGAGAGAGAGAGAGAGAGAGAGAGAGAGAGAGAGAGAGAGAGAGAGAGAGAGAGAGAGAGAAGGCCGTTTAGAAAAGCTACATTGGATATTGCCATTTGAAGATGACATTTTTTTAATTTTAACCTTAAGTTTCATTTTGGAAATTTAAAATATCAAATTTTGGACAAGGGCCTCCCTCTCATCTTCACATGCGAATATGTAAGTACTCCCGCTCCTTGCCCCCACTAACCTTGGTGCAATAGCAATATTAGTGGGGATTGCTAAGTATTTTCTTAGTAGTTGTTCACATGAGGGTGTTTCTCAAAAACAAGTTTTCAACTAGTTTTTTGGTTTTTAACTTAGGTTTTAGGTCACATGATGAGGTGTCTTCCAAATTGTAAAAATCATGTTTCCCTAATCTATCTTTTGTTCCATGTTAGTACATTCATCTTTTATTAGAGAATCTGCATTGGGCCCTTCTATGGGGTGAAGCGGGGGTGAAGCATGGATTTGAGGAACTCCTAAAACTCGTGAGTTTACTGAATTAACTTTTTATAATGCTCAATATATTTATTATATTTCATTTCAAGGTTGACATAATATCTAGGTCACGAAAAGGGGTGTGTTTTAAGGTAGAATCCTTTAAGCCACAAAGGCACATGATATCTGGGGAGAGAGGAACCAAGGATGAAGAAACTCTAGAATGTGGCATGGACATGGAAGCTTCGCAACAATAGGCTCTTGGAAAATCAATTTTACCTTTTTATTACACAATAAGTTTTTGACATTTTTTTATATGAGAAAAGGGGCTATTTTCCCTTGTTTTTTCCTATAGTCTTCAACATCATGGGCTTCTGCTTAGGCACCTCATACCTAGCTACCAATTGCACCTAGCTAGATATGTGGTCCTGATGTTCTCATAGTGGGAATTTGTCTAAAACTTCTTATTTAGCATTGCCCATCAAGGTAGTCAACAATGGTACGAGTGAAAAGTTACCCCTAGATAGAGAAAAAACCACCCTTGCTCTTAGGTTCTTTTCCCCCTAAGATAAGACCCATGCACCCTTAAACACCCATAAAGCCGCCACAGGGGGGGGGGTGTCTCTCCCCCTAAAAATAATAGCCAAAAGAGCATGTAAGAGCCATACTATCATTTTTTCAATATGCATAAAGGATAACTCACAAGCTAAATGAATAGTGAAGCTTGATTGCCACACGACTCTCCTCTTGCTTAGTAGCCCTAAACTAAGGAGGAGAACACACCATGTGAACATAAGTGTTCAACTAAGTGATGCACCCAACAACAAAATCTCCTTATTATGACCATAAGTGGTAACTGCTAGGCTATCACATTTGGGACTTGCTTTTGGAAATTAAAGCAAATTTGGAAGTTATGTAAGCAAACCAAAAAAGAAATGCTCCAACATACACTCAATGTGTACTTATTTAATTATATTAGAGAAAAATTCTAAAATATCTTTATGTTTTGGTACAATTCTCAAAATGCCACCTCTAATTTTGAATAGTATTAAACTATCCTAATATTTTCTCAAAAATCACCCCTTCAATTTGGTCAAAATTTATGAAATACCCTTCAAATTGTGCCAATGTTTCAATCATATCTCAAATTATGCATCATGATATTTAAATTGTGAGGGGGTTACCTTTCTTATTAAATTGCAAGTCAACAAGCTTAAAACATGCAACTAAGTCTTTTGAGAGAGTTAATAATCAAAGGGGGATAACCATAGTTTATCAAGTGGGATTAAGGAGGATGATTAAAGCCCAATCTATCAAAGGTGCACTAATATAGTTGACCCTTGTAGATCTCATGAATCAAAGAGAATTGCATTGATTAAGAGAGGGGAACTCGGAATAGACAATTCCTAAGATTAATCACCTATTTTGATAGATACACTCTATATTAGTAGTGTATTAGGTGGCACAGGTAGGATGATGTTATGGTATGTAAACTTATAAAAGTGGCACATCTATCTATTGGCACCCTTTTTTATACCTATGGGTGGAGGTAGATGATTCGTTGCCTTAGACTAATACATGGTTAAAGGAGAGCCCAATTATACTTTCACTAGGGTGCGTAAAAATCTAAACCTATTCTGTTGACAACAAGGAGCTCTTCCTCACTAGGAATTTGGTCCAAATATGGGTGGAGCATAGTGTTCCCCTCAAAGGGTCAATTTTGGGTCAACCCAAGTACTTGAAGCGATGTAGGAGTGATGTAAGTTGGATCATATTTGGTAGACTTGGATGGTGGGATGTTGCTCATCAGCATTGGTCATGACAATTGACCCTTTCCTAATATGCTCATAAGGTAAACCATTTTTGTAAGAAAGTGGACTCTGATTTAGCAAGTTGATCTAGATCTACAAGATCTTTTAATGTCATTTTCTATGCAACTACAATTGAAGGAGGTTACAAGGTGTCTTATAATAGCTTTTTCTCATCATATTTGAGTAGAAATTAGCTCTTCGAATGTAATACCATGCCGTTGCCATATGACATAGGGGAAAAAGTAAAACTTTTTAAAAAGGTTAAATAAGAAAGAAAGAAATGAAAAAAAAAGTCACTGCATATGAGTTGATTTTGCCACCGCCAACTTCTCTAGTCTTGCCATCCATGCTACCATGCACACCAAGCTCACTATGCAATAGTCTCTCCCATGCAACCATCAATGCTGCATGATCATGAAAGGAGAATGGAGAGTCGACCATTGAACATTACGAGGGAGAGGGAGGGCTATTATTACCTAGCAATTAAGGATATATAAGCCTTGGCCATTAGGCTTAATGGTTAGGCTTAATGTTTTTTCGGCAACAAGTGATACACTGTTGAAATACACAGAGAGAGAGAGAGAGAGAGAGAGAGAGAGAGAGAGAGAGAGAGAGAGAGAGAGAGAGAGAGAGAGAGAGAGAGAGAGAGAGAGAGAGAGAGAGAGAGAGAGAGAGAGAGAGAGAGAGAGAGGAGAGTGATAAAGATATCCTCTCCTAAGCCATCTATCACCTTGACACCCTAATTTTAATCTATCTCATCTCTATTTTCTATCTACCTACCAAGAGTTGCTACCAAGTCATAACTAGGGCATCTAGAGCTTGCAAGGTCAAAGTCACTAATAGAAAAGGAAAGGAATACCGTTTAAGAGAAGCTCATTGATGTGTTGAGAGGCACTAAGGATTGGAAGAACAAAGGATGAGATGGCACCCAAGCGGAAGACCTCAAGTTAAGGAAACATGATTACAAATATCGTAAATATACCTCCTACATTACAAATCTCTTAGGTTCTTCTATTTCCTATATGAAACCCCTATAATCTAAAGCTTTATGTTGTATGTGCATATTTTAAAGAGAAGAATAATTGTAAAATCTAAGAAAAGTTGGATATCATTGTAGGGAAGCTAGGTTAAGTTAATTGAGCAAAATGACTAGGACATTGTACTTATGTTCAGGAGCTTATCACACTAGAATATGATATACACCTTATCCATGACATAATTGGGTTAAAATGAAAAGCATTGTGTATCTATTGTGCATTTTAACCCCTACAAATTTGATGTTAGTCAATGTATTTTAGAAAACTACTTGTTAGAACCATCAATTGCACATTTATTATTATTATAATTAAGTAGAGTGCTTGAAAAGAACTAACCTTAATATTGAAACTTGTGTCAATACGGATTACGAGTAATTTCTGCACATACACTCAAGTTACTTGAGTATTCTCAAGGTATTATGTCTCTAGAAGAGGATTATAAGACTGATGACCTCTTTTGGGAAATTAAAAGGGATTGTTCTTTGTGATACATTTAGGAAGCAATTGTGCTTGACAACTATTGTATCAATCAAAGGGAAGTTTGTGATATTATATAGAGGCTTGAGATGTGACTAGCAAAACTAATAGCACAAATTGCTTGAATAATATGGTTTAATTCATGAGGAACTTTATGTGATTGTATCCTCCTTGCAAAGTATTCATAGGATAGTGAATTGGTTTTATGATAAGGCATATTGTCTTGAAAAAAAAAGATGGTTTTTTCCTAGCCAAGGGTAAGTGCTTGGTTGACTCTATGAAATATCTAAGTGACTATTTGGATTGATATTATGGAAAAGAAATATTTTCCTACATGCTGTTGATAAGTCGATTACTTGATTATGTTTGCACAAAAGCTATTGTGTCCTCATGGATGGATATATGGTTACGCACTAAACCTCACCCAAGGTTAGTAGCATGAGCCTTTCACCAAGTGGCTATTTGACCATGTAGAGGTTAGGATCAACCCCATATGTGAGAGGTCTCTCCGTAGGGAGAATGTTAGGTTAGGAGGTAATAAGGGTGCCAATGGGGCTTTGGCTATAAATCCCTTGGGTGTGTCAAGGGGACCGACCTAACAACCCCTACAAGCCCAGGATGGACTTCCTGGAAGGCCCTAATGGTAGGTAAAGAAAAATTGGTGGATCATGTGCTTGAGATTGGACACAAGTCTCGGATTAAGGGACGGAATGCTGGTTTGACATTGTGCCTTAGAGAAGACATAGGATGAACACATTGTTTTGTAACTACTTTCAAAGGATTGCTTAACATTGTCTTTGTGTCTATGACCATAAGTTACATGAAAGAACTAGCGTTAAATGGATAATTAAGAAATTTATCTTTGTACATAAATGTGTTAGGATATTTAGATAGCTAAAACACCCCCAAGGAAAGTGAGAGGGTGAAATCACTGACGAGTCCATCCTACAAATGGGTGGTCTCGATGAGTCAAGAGTTTTTCTTCAAGGCACTAGAGTTAAGAAGTGGTCATATATGTGTGAGTGTCTAGTATAGACCCTGATGAATACCATTTTAGAAGAACGGAGTTGAGACTATATCCTACAAGTAGAGGGGTTGATGTGTATCACCCCTCCTTGTTTCTCACTCACTATGAACCAAGTGCCTCATTAATATGCTTCAAGTTGAGTTGACTTGCAAATGTAGTGGCTCAAGGATGGTAAATTGTTAGGTGACCTTAATGCCAAACTAAGAATCCAAATTCAGGTCATCCTTATGGGTTATGGCTTAAACTTTTTATTGCAAAGTGGGCTTGAGAGAGCCTAGGCAATAAAACCCATTCTATTCTAAAGAATATCGGGCAACATTGCTCAGGAAAAGTCTCTCGATGGACCACTAAATCATGTCACTGAGGGCTCTTCAATTGAGCACATTACATGTGGTATCAAAGCATAAATGGAGCTAGGATTTTGTGGTACAAACTTATGAACAAGTTATTAACTTGAAGCTAGGGATTCAATAAGTTTTCTCATACTAATGTGGATGTGACTTTATCACAATATGGAGGCTTGGGATTGTTTTCTAGTGTTTTGATCCATGTTCACATTGGCAATGCACTCCTTTGACTATGGATGGAGGAGACAAGTGATGCACCTCCTGGACCAGCTATATGATCCATCCCCATTGTACTGAGAAAAAAGATGGATTTGAGGTGGCATTACTATTATATAGATGCTGATCATTTCCATTGCATTAGGACAAACTTAAAATAATTTAGTGGATGGAGAATTTAAAGGTTGTAGCTACTTTTATATTCACTCTATCAAGAAAAAATCCCTTTGTATACCCATGATCAAGTCATTCACATGGACTGCTATGTTTATGATCACCGTGGATTCCATATAGAAGGTCTTCCTGACCCTCCTTCGCAGTACATGTAATTGTAGATTCACCCCACAAACCCTCATGCTATTATCCTATTTATCTAGTTGATTATCATCCTTAGGATTCTACCCTAAAGTTATAAGCCTTTGGGTTGTAAATAAAAGGAACAAATTTCTTCTTCTCATCCATCTATAAGAAGCAATTTTTGTAATCAGAATTTCTATATGATATAATAAAGAGATTTGACTAGCATTATTTCAGACGTGAATAGTTTAAAAGGTCTTGATTACACTGTAAGATGATGTACTTTTGTACTAGACTTATGTTGTAAATTTAAAATCATGGATTCAAGTATTGAAAGCCTTGAGAGAGAGAGAGAGAGAGAGAGAGAGAGAGAGAGAGAGAGAGAGAGAGAGAGAGAGAGAGAGAGAGAGAGAGAGAGAGAGAGAGAGAGAGAGAGAGAGAGAGAGAGAGAGAGAGAGAGAGAGAGAGAGAGAGAGAGAGAGAGAGAGAGAGAGAGAGAGGTAGTATACAAAATGCACTTCTAATCTTCTAAGTGTTATCAATTCCATGGTATAATGCCTTCCATGCCTATGTGTACCTTGGCTAAAGTGTAAGAGAAGAAATTCCTTCTCAAACAAGTCAAGCCACCTAAGTTCATGAGGAAAGGATCCAATGTTGAGACTAATGCTGCAATTTGGATTGAAACCCTTGAGGATTATTATGATGTGGTAAGAATAAAGAGACATCATAGCTTTGACCATATTTTTTATTTAGGAGGCCTAGATTTTTCCTATTGTCACTACAATGAGTGAATAAGATGAAGGTATTGTCAAGGCCCCTTTGATCTAGTGTATATGCGTGATGAATGCAAGCTTATTCTTGTGAGATTGTGTAATTTGTTTCCATTATTGGTTTTGTGCCTTGGAGATGTGCATGGGCATATCTCACCCAACTCCTAATTTTTTCTATCATTTCTAGCTATTGCTTTGAATCAAGGTACTTCCAATTATTCCATCATTTTTTCTTTCTCTTTGAATCAAATGTTTTTGCTTCTCCATTAAGGACTCATCTTCCCCTAGTTAAAATTGTGGTGCTATCTTTTTTGTTCTTTCTCAAGGCATCTTGATGAAAAATATCTTAGGTGGTTGTACATCCAACAAGTGAGAGGTTCTTGAGTCTCACACATTCCCACTTTTTCTACCCAAATCCATTACTAAACTAGTCTAAAATCCATGAGGATAGGATATCCTTCCTCTTATTAAATGATATAAGGGTTCAGATAAGATTCTTCTTCTAGTTGCTCTTCCATGAAGTGTATAGGTGTGTCCCTAGGTAGACAAGTGACAATGAGTCCAGACAATCTAGGTATTCTTGTCAAATTTATATTTGCCCTAGGTGCTACGAGTCTTTGTTCATTGGGTAGTGTTGGTAGTGCCAATGGAGCTCCCCTTTTGTAATTGAGCTACCTATTCATTTGATAGAACGATTATGGGTAGAGCTAAGGGTATGGTAGCCTCTTAAGTAGCCAACATTGCATGGCCTCATATCCAAATCTTTTGCGATTTGTGGAAGTGTGTGGTCAAGGGGATTAGGCATTCTGCCAAAAGGTGGTTATCACCATAGTGAATACATTGTATATGTGGTCTCATGGATCGTTTCAATGTACCCTAAAGCTTTTCAAGCTCAAGATTAAGACCATTTCTCATGTGATATCCATACATTTTCCTTTTTCTTACATGTTAGAGAGAGATCGTCTCACTACATATGGTGTATCTTTCATTGTGCATGGTGATAATGTCTATTAGTTGAATAGCCTTAACATTCCTTTCCTCTTCAACAAGTCATTGACACGTATTACTTCTTCAAATACCTTGGCCAATGTGTCCTTTGTAGACTTGAATTGCTAGCTAGCACTTTATAAAGCCCCTCATTTCTAATCACATTAATAAAGTGATGGAGACAACCTTTTACATGGCTCCCTTTCCCATAAATATCCTCTTATAAAGAATCAAAACATGGATGACATAGTTGTCATCTTCTTCCTTGTCCATCTAGCTCTCACATTCATGAGTTGGACTATCAAATTGTCTCAACATTCAACTTCCAAAATTCTCTTGATACAGAGGTCATTGAGTACATCAAAATCATTATGTTTGATATTATCTAGGTTGGTGAATCAAGTTCTACCCTTCTCTCCTAGACACTATTTGAAATCTTGTGCTCATTTTATCAAATGCTTGGAGGTTGTTGGCCTCACAGACTTGTTTGAAAGATTGTGCTCATTTTATCGAAGCCCTGGAGGTTTTTGGACTCACAGACTTGTTCAAATTTCTCCACAAAGCTATAGGGATCATCTCTAGCTTTATATGCCTCAATCTACTTTATGACTATAGGAATTTTTACTTTACAAGAATTTTGTCAATATTTTTGCCAAGGTGAGATTTGTTTTGAGAGCTCTTTCTTTAACATTTATTTTTTATCTCATTCTATCCATAAATGCTAAGATTCATTGGACCCCGTTCAATTTGGCCTCTCTTTGTTTCCTATCAATCTACTATGCTTGCGAGAACATACTGACTAGCTATAGTAGGTCTTTCCCTTGTCTCCTTTCCTCTTCTAAGTTTGCTACTATCTCTTGTGCTAACCTCCCTATGTACACTTCCTTGTTTGTTGGCCATATTGCACTACTAGTTACTAAATCTCCATTGGAAATTCATTTGGATTGAAACCTAGGCTATTCTCATTTGAGCTCGAGATAGATATGGTTCTTAACTCTTCTTGCCACATGACTAGTGTCTCAATAAGATTGATTAGTTTAGATAATGAAGCAGTGGCTCATGAGGAAGACACTCTCATTCTCAAAATTTGTCATGCATTTGACGTGTCACACACAAGGTGCTCAAAATATTATCACACCTAATTTTCCCTCATTAGCTAGAAAGGATCATTAAGTGCTTGCATGTGAGCTCACACACTAGGTGCTAAAAATATTATCACCTTATCTTCCCTCATCAACTAGTAAGGCTCATTGAGTTCTATGGTTTCTCTTGCATGCGAGCGCTAGGATACTCTTCATGTCAGGGTCTTTTTTTAAAAGCATGTTTCCTTCGATTAAGTTTTGATAGTTGAGTTTCTTGGGTGACCAAGAGGATAAGGATGAGTTGAGGGAGGGAGAGCTGAGTACAATGGCACCCATAGAGTGTGGCCAAGAGGTGTAGGTGCCAAGAAAAGGTGGTTGAGGAGGAAGCATGTGGTTGTCTTTGGGCTAGTACACTAGAGAGGTGGAGGGTGTGTCCTAAGGACCAAGTAGCTCCTTGAAGAGCTAAAGTATGGAGGGAGACCCCCCTCACACACACAATCAAATCAGTCTCACCTATAGACCTATGTTCTTATTCTTTCTTCAATTAAAGTAAGGTGATCAAATGAAGAGATCCATGATCATATTAGGAGAGTAAATTGCCCAAAGATGGCACCTTTTGCTTCTCTTTTCAATGGATAGTAAACAATACCTCCAATTCCTTCTTCTTCCTCCCCTCTTATAAGTTTGAAGTTTGTTTATCTTTTGAATGTCTAAGGTTCGTTTGCAAAGGTATCTATCTCCTTATTCTATTCTAGATCCAAATTTTTCATCCAAAAATTAACTAATCTCTTCTACTCCATCTATATTATTCTATCTCACAGTCATTTAGAGATCCACACCTAATCCGTTTTGGAGTATGCGCTCCTATTCTATTTTGAGTTGTGCTTCTATTCTAATGCATGATAGAGAAAATGTATGCCGTTACTTTTAAATTTTCCATGTAGAGAAAATGTATGCATGATAAAGCTCTTTCTCTTAATGTAATATTTCCACTCGAAATATTAAGTCAACCTTAAACCCCACACACCCCGCGCAATAAGGCACCCCAAAGTGATCTCCCACATCGTAAAATGTTGGCAGTTAAACGCTTAACCCGCGCGCGCGATAATAAAACCCAACCGCGTTGTGCAAATAAGGCCAAGGCTAAAATACCGCAAGGATGCATGAGAACACTCTTTATGGGAAAGGTAAATGGATAATGGGTAATTTTGGTGCAAATTTTTTTATTAATTACCCCTCCCCTCAGCCGATGCATGGCAGGGGGAGAGGGAGTGTGAGAGGAATGGCGTAGTGTGGAGATGCACGAGGGAGAGGAGGCATACAAGCCATCCATGTGGGAGGCTATCTCCCCCCCTCTACCTATAAGACCTCCCCCCCGAAGCTTGGGAGGGAGGCACGAAGAGAGAGGAAAGGGAGGAGACTGTCGTGCTACCAGCCCGCCATCGTCGCCATGCCAGGGAGCTGCCACCACACGCCGCCTGCTGCCGCCTGTTGCAGCGCTGTTGCTGCCTCCACTTTACCATCACCATCATCATTATCATCTTCATCTTTGTCATTGGCATCTTCATGCACTCAACTACTTTCTTCTCTCTCCACATAGCTTCTACTCAGAAGCATAGAAGCTTCTAAAACAAGGCTTCTAAAAGCCTTGTTCACGTCACCATTGCGGGTTAGCCTAAAATCACATTCTGTAAGGGCTGTGTCCCGCGCAGAATAGAAGATCCAGGGCAGAGAAAGGGATTCATATCACATAAAGAGCCAAAGAGGAGTTTCTGAACTAGATTTCGACTCGTCAATGGCTCCCAAGAAAATGGCGAGAGGCGCTCACACGAGAGTTTCTACCCCAAGTACACACGTGGACATCCCTACGAGTCCTCATGCCCACGTTCTTAGAAGTTTAATTCCGCGTAAAAGGAATGCATTAGGCATGTTTAAATTTCATGAGGAAGTTATGAATACAAATTACTCATTCGTCTTACGAGTTTTAGTTGCATGTTGCTCATTGCTTGCATTTCCAAAGTGACAATCCCAATTGCATATCGCATAGGTTAAAAGGATGAAAATTTGTTTAAATGCATCCTTGTCTTCCTCGCATGAAAGAACAAGTGCATAATGCATCTAGGCAATGATTTCCTAGATATGATTCGTAGGAAATAATCGTTAACATTCGTTAGAATATTGTCCAAAGAATTGCATGGCATGAAAAGGAAACCGTGAACTTACCTGTTGCATGCAAGGATGCTTGCATTTTTAAGTCGGGTTAAGTGCCGTTGAAAGGATTAAGTCAATAATAGTCTTATGACATTCGTTATGCATGAATTTCTTTATCAAAGTTGTTTTGGAAAAAGATGCATTTCATATTAAACCACGAATTCAATGCATGGGACAAAAGGGGTATATATATAATTCTTGTTGAAACTCAACATAGGTTTTTATATGAGTTAGCCGTGAAATTGTCAATCATCATGATTTTAGCAAGGAAAGGGAATGGTCATTGCAAACATTATAGTTGCATAGAAGTAAAAGTCTATGATTCGCATACTTGCATGGAATGTTGTACCTTGAATTTAGTTATTTGCATCTCTTCTAAGTGAAGATCATTCTCGTTGCGAGACAATTAGATCATTTTAGGTAAATCGCTTGTAATGGCATAACCCTCAAGGGATTTGTAAAAGTATAACTAGTTGGTACGATGAACACTTCAAAGTACTAGGTAGGGTTTAGTACATTAAAAATTCTGCCTAGTATCGCACTTGGGATGCCAAATCAAGACTTTTGATCCCAAAGATCCTACCCACATTCACGGAATGTTAGGGTTAGTTGAACGCCTATGCAAGAACAATCTAGGGTTTTACCCTAAGGATCATTTGGTCAAATACTAGACTTCCATTGAGTTTAGAAACCCTAGGGCCAAACATTATTGGCCTAGTAAGGTTAGGGATTGGGTTGGGTCAAGAGGACTCCCAAACCCTACATCTTGACCAAGAAACGCCGTTTGATGGGAGAAATGATCCCATGAGTTAGGTGCGACACCTGTGCAACAAGTTGCAATGTCGCATGGTTTTGTGTTAAATCACAAAGTAGAGTTGCCACTCCTTAGAACAAGGTTGGCAGGTTCTAGCGCAAGTCTAACTTGCAAGAGGATGAGTAGTCATCCTGTTACATCACCCTTCTTGGGCTGATTTTCCAAGTTAGGGGAAGTTATGTATTGCCTAGCAAGCAAAGGATCAATCAAGATGGGGCGACGAAGTTGCCCAAGATTTACTGTCTTAACTTAAGGAACCTAAGGTGTTGGTTAATTTGGGTTAATAGGGTATAAACCCTAACCCAAGGATAAAAGGGTAAACAAGCAACGAAACCCTTGGGGATCTTGCCAAGTCGCAATTGATCCCGGATCGGATGCTGGACGCATTCGGAGAAGAGGATTCACACCTTAGCAATTGGCCAAATAAACAACCACTGGATTGTTTGTGTTTTTATAAGTTAGGGCACTATTTGTACTTTCTTTGCTCAAGGAACTAAAGATGGAAAGATAATTAATGCTTCAGGTTGAAGGCCTGGAGGGAGAGGCAGCATCAGTTAACCCCGACTGTCTGCTTGACCCTAACCAAGGGGGTTGTTAGCTACACCAGGTACGTGGACCAAGCCCGCCACAAGAGGTCTCTCCGTGGGTGCTACTTGGAGCAAGAGGACGCTTGGGTGCCAGGGGGCTCTGGCCGTAAATCCCTTGCCTCTAGGTCCTGCACAAGAGGCTGACGTGACTCGAGATTGGATCTCAAGGCCCGCATACTAGTCTACGGGCGGAAACTTGGATTAGTAATCCCTGAGGATTGCTGGATTATCCTTCAGGCGGATTATGGATTGCCTTCGGGTGGATTATGGATTGCCTTCGGGTGGATTATGGAATAGCCTACGGGCTGGATTATTATGATGTATTCCAAAAATTGATAAATAAGATCAACTATTGAAAAGGAACTTGTTTGACATTGCTTTTCTATGTCAGTGCTAAGATTACGTGAAGGAACCGGTGAATAATTGGCTAATTAAGGAAGCTGTTTTTGTGTGTCAAACTAAATGTGATAGGTAATTAGACAACTAAAGCAACCCTGAGGAAAGTGCGGTGGATGTGGCCATGGGTCCATCCTACGGAAGGGTGGTCTCGGTTGGCCGGGAACTTTTCTCAACAGAATTGACAACAAGAAAACGATGACCTAGAATCTAGGAAGTTAGAGTCCCGATTTATGCTATTTTAGGGGAACGGAATGGGACTATGCCTTACAAGCAGAGAGGTCAAGCTTGCATCCCTCTCGTTTCCCATTCTCCTTGAACCAAGTGCAGCATGAATCCGCTTCGACCCTGACGTTTCTGCGTAAAGTAGTTCACCTGGGGTTCGACGGTAGCTACCGTTCTAGGAATTTGACCACTAGGAAAACCCTGTCGGTCCTAAGTGGGAACGATCGGAATGCTTCCGCTTCGTGGTAGACTCGGGAAGACCTAGATCGCAAACCCCGTGTCATTCCGTGGGAGTGCCGGGCAGAGCTTTCTGGACTCTCTTTTTGATGCGCTGCTAAGACGTGTCCTACGAGAGAACAGGTGGACACGTTACACTTAAATCCCATGAAAGCAAGAATCAACAAATCAATAAGGGTGCATGAGCTCATAGTCTTACCTTCTCTTCAATGAGGGTATAGTTGAGCTCGCCATCTTACATTCTCTTCAACTCCATGACATAAAAGCTCGAAAGTGGCTCCATGATCCATCTGGTGTCCCTTGATCCATATCCACTTCTCCATAGCTCTTGATCCAATTTTCAAGTACTCCATCCATAAAAGGAAATGCGAAGAGGTAGAGGAGTGGCCCAATCCCTCGTCTTATCTGCCTCTCATCTAAGAAGAAGGAGATGAAGAAAAACTTACAAAGCAAGAGAGAAGCTTTAGTTCCGGTCCCTCACCCTCACAAGAGAGAAGCTTCAATTCCCAAGTCTGTCACTCTCACACTCACACCTCCCTCACTCTCAATATGAAGCACAAGTAGATGGAGTAGAAGCAAGAAGGAGAAGAGAGATATCAAGTTTGCATACTATAAGAATGAGCTTATCCATTTATTTTTTGGCTTTTTTTGATCCATGGGGTTGGGTTAGACACCCTACCCTTCTTTTGGCCCAAAATTAGACCTCTTTGATTTATGCATGTATTATTGACTTTAATTGGCCCTTTCCAGTATCTATGAATAGAAGCTCTATGATTGCAATACCTCATGCCCATCATGATTAGCTATCATGATTTTAAAAATGTTTTACAATTTGCATGAGACTAAGAAACTCTCCTTAGAACATAAGTATAACATAGTATCCTTTGAAAATTTGTGAACACTGAAAAAATAAGCCTCTTGTAATTTTTGATTCCAAAATGATTTTAACATGACTCTAAAACTAATTCACCCCTATTTTGCATGCTTCCAAAGCTTGCATCTTTGTTTTCTTAACTCTTGAAATTTTCAATTTTTCTATGCTAGCTTTCCAAAAGATTATTGGAAGTCATGCCGATGAGCACTAGGCATTGGTGGAGTTATCGATTTAGATATTGAAAGGGTTCTATCCATGAAGACCAAACGACTATGAGGTGGCCTATATGGACTTGACTATAGGATTATTGCTTTTTAGATATAGAAAGGGGTCTCCAATCGTGAAGACTAGATTGTTATGAGATGGCCTATATGGACTTGACTATTAGGACAAGTGGGACAGAGTTAATGGGTACATAATAAGTTATGAGTTATGGGGATTTGGAAAATATTCTTGGGAATATTCTCATACAATGGTTGGTGGGTTAGATAGACCATGTGAGAGGTAAGGTGAAACATGTGGGTGGGCTGAATGGACCATGTGGGTGGTGAGATAAGGTGAAGCATGTGAGTGGTGAGTTAAGGGGAACCATGTTGCAAGCTATTTAATAACTATGTTGATGGAGGATATTTAATATTCCACTTTCCAACAATCTTATACATCTATCTCCCAATTACTTTAATGGATCCTCATTTATGGATCCACCTTTTCCTCACCTATCATCCACTTTATGGATCCACCATTTGCCTCCCTATCACTTTAATGGATCATTCTTTATGAATCCACCTTTTTCTCATCTATCATCCACTTTATAGATCTATCTAATATATGCTTTATGGATCCATCTATCATCCACTTTATGGATCCACCTACCACTCACTTTATGGATGTACCTATCATCTGCTTTATGGATGCACCTACCATCTATGTTATGGATCCACCTTTCTCTCACCTACCATGAGGTTGTTGTATATAAATACAACATAATCTTTGAGCATCTTGTGAGAGTTGTAACATACCTTCTATGCACATTTTCCTCCATCCAGGATCTATCTAGATGAACATCGAAGCTTGTAGGAGCACATGGGTGGATAGATCCTTTTGGCCATCACTTGTATTCATTTGGTAAAGGAGAAAAAATACTTCTTTAATTCTCTCATATTCTATCTTGTACTTGTGTTTGTTATAATATTCTATTATGCTCTATTTTCTTGCATGGTATCAAAGTGCCACACATCTAAATAACAACTTAGTACAAGTCCAAGTTTTGTTATTGAAAATGTGAGAAGTGATGTCAACTAGTGGTTGTGATAGTAGTAGCAAAGGGACTAGTGTTGTGACTACACTAGTGCAAAACCCATTTTGTCTTGGATTCATATGAGCTCTTGGATATATTTTTAGGTATTGAAGTTGAACTACTTGCTACAACCCAAGATCCAAGTAATCCTAATAACCAAATTTCACCTAATCCAACTCTAGAAAAAGCTAAGTATCCAAATACTTTGAGATGAGATACATGAGACTTGGATCCACATAAGGCTTCATATGGTGTAATACCTCTTACTACTTAAGTAGATGACCAGTCCATCAAGTAGCAAGCATTGTTGATTTCTTTAGTTCAATAGCAATTGCCAAGTTTCTCATCTTTTGGCATACATCTAGCAACCTCAAATAGGATCCCATTCTTCTTGTCTACAACATCATTCTATTGAGGTACATAGTTGCAAGTAAACTATCTTTTTATCCCATGTTTTAGAAGGTACTACTGCCTATGATTTTACATAAGAAGTCTACACCCTATCATCCTCAAGCTAATGGCCAACTTGAAAGTTCCAACAAGATTTTACTCCATATCTTGAAGAAAATTGTTGAAGATAATAGGGAAAGTTTGGATGCTAAACTTGATTCAGCATTGTAGGCTTTTAGGATAGCATATAAGGTTACAACAGGGCTTATATCCTTTCGACTTCTTTATGGATTAAAGGCTATAGTGCTTATGGAATTTGTGGTACCAAGCTTGAGAATTTCAGTTACCCATAAGTTGGATCCTGAGAAGTTAGTTCAGCATATGCACAACTCCTAAAGTTAGAAGAGGACAAGTAATTAGCTTCCTATATTTTAGGAGTTACCTAATAGCAACAGAGATAGGCTTGGGTTAATAAACATGTTAAAAATAAAAAAATTCGAGAAGAAGATTGGGTTGTTGTTTATAAATCCCGACTTGGCGAATTTTCTAGCAAAATAAAGATTCGGTATGTAGGCCCATTTGTGATCTTCAAGGATAGTTGTTAGGACACATTTTTATTAAAGGATTTGCAGGAAAATGTGTTGAAGCTTGCAATAGTAAATGGGTTTAGACTGAAACAATTGGTTCAACCTTATTATCTAGATATTCATTTAATTTTGTCATGTTGTACAAAGTTAATAGTGACATGCAATGATAATAGAGAGTGATTTTCTGTGTATCCTTTCGATGAGACAAATGGCACAAAAAAGGTTCTCAACATTTAGACAACTTTGACTTTTCTCTTCGAATGGAGAAGAAGACCCCTTCATTTATTTCTTCCTCTTTCTCACCCATCATTCTCGGTGAATCAGTCTGCAGTCCGCACCATGACCCATACTTGGGCGCAGTTCAGCCAAGTGGCTCTCTGTGAAGAAGCGTGAACTACAAGATACAGGCCCCATATCAACGTTCAAAGCGACGAAAATGTTCATAAAAAAAATTGCCATTGTCATCGCTAAATGCATCGGTATAAGCGTCTCCATAAAACCATTGCTATATGCATTAGTATTTGCATCGCAATTTGTGTTGGTTTTGCGACGCAAATAATGACGGTTTGCGATGCGTATTGCGACGCCAATAACGATGCGTGTAGTAAATTTGCGATGTTAATAGCGATGGTTACAGAGAAAAAAAATTGTGGCAGGGCAGTAAGCTGCCCTACCACATATAGTACTATGTGATGTATTTATATTCTATAAATGAATTACATGTTAGGTACACAATGGTCTTTAAGATGAGCGCAAAATGTACTTGAATCCACAAGACTGATACATAGAATAAGTACAAGATCACTGATGAAAACTCATGGAATTATGGCAAGATACAAAGGATGATAACAACATGGTATATACAAGATGCATGTATAAATCACAAGACCAAAAAAGAAGAGGATGTGTGCTCCATGAATCCAAGCACGAGCTATAGATCCTCGCCATTCGAAAGCTCATCCCAACGCAAAGGAGCATCGAATGGACTCTACAAAATGAACAGCTACACATCAGTCCATCGTATATAATTGCATTTTAATAAAAATAATAACTACAGATAAGAAAGATGATTGACTTACTGGGCCGCCATGTGCATATAGTCTATCGATCATTGTAGTGAGAAAGTGTCTCTTTGCATATCGAGTCTCTACGCCGATGGGATCACGGTTTGTAATGGAGTGTTACAAAGAAAATAGAATACAATTGTTAGAAATACAATTGTCACTACAAGTGATATTGCAAATAAGAAAGCGAGAAGAATGAAAGAAAAACTTACAAAATCCTCCAGATAAGTACAATGGTGGTCTCCAATCCTAAGATGATGCACGATCCTTGCCTCCAATCGTGCCCTCGCTTGCCTCCAGCTACTGTTGCCAATGTCTTGGAGGATCTGCAGCCTCCTCCTCGAGTCTCCACCAGTCATCTATGTCTAGCCACTCGGGCTTTGAGATGCCACTCTTGAGTGCCTTGCATGCATCCCCGATTGTCTGTGTGACATATATGCACACATGCACTCCATCATCCACCCAGTGGAAAACATCTCTGCCCGTGGTAGGTATCAAAAACTCCTTGTGTAAGGATGCTACTATATAGTCCTTGCTCCCCTCGCATATGTTCTTCCAATGGTCCAAGACGTACCGAAAAACTTATTGGCACAACTCTCTCATGCAAGACATCACTCTCCTCCCCTCATCATTCATGACCACAGCTCCTGTTCTGTCATCTATGAGATATCCATATCCCTCTAGGATATGCCTACTAAGGTGTGTCCTATCCCACCTATGACCGCATTCCTAGGCATAACCAGGAGATCCATGTACATCTGGTGTACCTACGGGGGTGGTATCTCTCGAAATAGCACCCATAGGGGTACCACTTGTGGACGGTTGAGCAAAAGCTAGAGTCATTGGAGTAGATGTCCCCATAGGTGTGACAAATCCTATAGGTGGCATGCCTCCACCAGAACGACGAGACAGAGACACTATATCCGTGTCTCCACAACACCCACTTGAGCCACCCTCTCTCGAACCTATACGAGAGTGAGGAGTAGCACCCATATCTCAAGCCGACCGCAAGCTCACATCATCCACATCTCCATAGCACCCCCCAGAACCACTCCCTCCATCCGGGCCCAATCTAGAGCGTCGACCTTATCTACTAGAAACCAAAGCATCAGAGTGTGCCAAAGTAGATATAATGGAACGGCCTGATGGTGTCTGAGAGATAACTCTTGGTCCACCATATCTTTAATCGGGCCATTTAATCTAGAGATATACATGTAAATATCTCTTGCAACTCCTCGTCGCTCATCCCTCAACTCATCTTGCTCTCCAAATATCGTCAAAGGTCACCTGCATAGACAAAAAATGGTGTTAGCATAATCAATATAAAGATTCAAGCAAAGCATGGTAATATAACTCTGAAAAAAATGATGTTACTTAAAATGCATATTCTAGAGTATCCTTATAAGCGATTCATCAACGAATTGAGTAGGTGGATGCTGCAAGTATGACGTAGCCTATGGTCCAACGTCAATCTCCTGGCACGACTCTGCGTACACTGGAAGGTCGATAGATAGGTTACCACAAAAGGATGAGTCCACTTAGTTCTCAAAGAATTCCTGGCCTCCTATCTTTCCATCATCGTTATCCGAATTTGCCTCCTCTACATGCTTATGAGCCATCTTCGACCTCCACCCCTTGCAATATCAACCCCTCCACTTGCATACTCTCCTCATCTACGCTCCAAACATTGCTTTCATCATATACTCTTGCACTCCTCTTTTTCTCTTTCTAGCACACTCAATCAAATAGCACTCCATCTCATGTAATCGATTTCTCTCTCTCTAGCACATAACTTGGATTCATTCATGTGGTCACCTTAGAAGAATGGAACACCACGGCCCAAACCCCTCTCTCTCGCCCCTCTGTCTCTCTCTCACAAATTACTCCATGTCTTTACTTTCTCTCAGTTTAGGGTTGTATGTGCAATTTCTCCCTCTCACTCTACATTCTCTCTCTCTCCCTCACACACACACACCACACATATATATACCTATATAAATCTTAGTCATTCACTCAATCTCCATGTTTATCTCCCTCTCTCTCTCTCACTTTCTCTCTCTCATGCATGCGATCAATCCACATTGTATCATAATGCCTCACATCAGATTATGGCATGTGTTGTAATAAACACTTCTCTTAAATCCTAAATGCGTCTCTCTCTCTCTCTCTCTCTCTCTCTCTCTCTCTCTCTCTCTCTCTCTCTCTCTCTCTCTCTCTCTCTCTCTCTCTCTCTCTCTCTCTCTCTCTCAGAGAATATGAATGCTTGGGTAGCCACTCGGTATTTTTAGAACTTTAATTTCAATGGATTGATAGCTCCCCCCCCCCTCTCCCTTCCCCTCCTCTCCCCAACAAATATGATACAAGACAATTCATACAGGCAATCCAAATGTACATTGATATTGTGTTAACTCTAGAAAAAATGCTTTTGCATGTTGGAGCCCCAAGAGGAACACCAAGGAAAAGGGAATTCTCTTGCAAGAAAATCTATCTTGTAACATCAACAAGCTTGTTTATCATGTTTCATATGATCATAATGAAGAAAGAAACACCAGGCACAACAAATCTTCATGCAGCATCATGTAAATCTCCCACGGTTTTTAATAGAATCAACCATATTCTTCAACATCTTCACAAAATCCATCAATAGACCAAAGAAAGCAAAGAAATACACCATCTTTGAATGGAAATACATCACATAGTATTCATCTTCAATATCTTCATAGTCTTCTCTCTCAATCTCTCATATACAATCACTTTGTTTCAATAGAATTGGCTATCTCTGACTCTCTCTCACACACTCCATCAATAATACATCATATCCTCACTACAATCTCTCAAAATTACTCTCAATAATCACTCTTAGGTCGTGGATACCCCTCCCAAGAGGTATGTCTGATATGAAAGGTCACCAGAGCCACTACAGTGTCTCTTCATAGCTCACTACTGTCACTTCACTCTAGTCTTCTCTTGAGTCTTCAACAGCTAATTCTTTCACTTCTTTCAACTCTTTTGCACTTGTATTCACCTCTTTCCAAGGCTAGAAAACTTTCCCAAAATCACACATACATTCCACAGAACACTTACAGAACAGTCTACAGAACAGTTACAGTACAGAACAGAACAGAACAGAACAGAACAGAAGAGAATAGAACAGAACAGAAGACCTACAGAAGGTTATCAAAACCTCATAACTCACTCTCAAACCATTTCAAACTCTCACAAAACATTCACTAAGCTTTCACAATATCTCATTCTTCATCAATCCATACTCCATCCCTCTTTACAGAAGACAATCAGAACAAAAACAGACCAAAACAGAGCAAAACAGAAGGTATACAGAACCTATCAGAACCTATCAGAACATCACAGAACCATCAACAAACATCATGATCTTCCAAAACACAATCAATATCATCCAAAACACTCTCAAACCACTTCCAAATCAATCAATCATCTCATAAAATCAACCATTCAGCTCTCAAAAACAACAAAAATCAGCCAAAAAACAAGTCATTTCAACACTCAACATATCCCCACACTTAATAAGGAAGCGTCCTCGCGACCCAGGAAAAAGGTAATACAAGTTCATTTCAAAGCTTCACTTTGATCTTCATTATCTTCTTACAAAGAATCCATCCAGCACGACCCCAACTTATAACCTGTTTCTGATATAAAAATACAAAGAAAGGAAAACTCTTTTTTTTTATAAAATTAACACCTCTTATCAAACTAAAAATCACCACAAATTTATAAAGGATATAAGAGTTTGCTTCTTCTTCTTCTGCATCAGCTTCAACTCTCCAACCACGACCCCATCTCTACAAATCTCCAAAACATAGCTCGTACACAAGATCCAATAGGAAACCACCACGTTCGTTTGACATACATGAACTCACAACACTAACACAAATACACAACCATCTGAATGACTTCTTCAAAAAGAAGAGTTTGGCATTAAAAAGCTTGCACCATACATTGGAAAGGTATCAATGAAGATGATCCCTCTTAAAAGATTGATGTTGTCTGAATCGATCCATAGATAAGGATTCATCTACAAAGTTTTTAGGAGGATTTTGGAAAAATTGGAGACAACACATCCTTTCCAACAGGACTAGGTATCTGCTAGGCAAACAGAGGGCATGAAAATACAATATCTCTAGCTGTTGAGAATCAATGCTAACATTGACATTCATGCACAACTTTGGGATAGGCTTTGAATCAGTATGGGAATGCCTATGCATATACGCCAGGTACCAAGCAAAGTGAGCAGTTAATATTACTGAGGGATCTGCAGACTGTGAATATTGTTGGGCAAAATGAACATAGTTTTGATAAGCTTGACTTGAAACTGTCCATTCCCCTGGAATTACTGGCCAATTAATCTGCGGTCCTGTAAGGCAATCATCCGAACTCCATCCCCTTCTTCTGGAAATCTGAGTATCAAAACCAGCACAGTCACTAACCAACTGAGGTGGTTGAGATATGGAAGTACTAGGAGAGGGTAATGGAATAAGAGAAAGTGGATGTAGGGAAGGATAGGAAAAATCATAAAAGGAAGAAAAGGTTAAAGAAGGAGTGGCAGAAATTTGTAAGGAATCACTAAGGAACGGTGTTAATTGATAAATAGGAAATGTGGAGGGTACATTTATGAGGGGTGAAGGACAGGGTGGAGAAGGGGAAAATACCCTATCCTCAATAAAGGAACAGTAAGTGAAAATAGGAATTTGAGGAAAATTGGAAGGTTGGAAAAGAAGTGGTAAAATTACTGTGGAATTTGTTTGACAAAGGGAGAAATATATAGCATAGCGGTGAGCCAATTGTTGGTAATAAAGGAGGGTAGGAACAGAAGGTCCTAAAAGAGATCGTCTCTGATAGGCATCAAAGAAAATAGCATCAAATGGATTATGTTTGGAAAGATAGGTTAAGAGATCCATCCTCAGTTGGTTAGTACTCTGTACAAAGGTAGGAGCTGTGTTTTGTCTTTGATTTAGGACCACTGACTCAATCATGGGATGCCACGAATTATCCTGACAATCAGCTACTTTGGAGGAATAATTCTGAAACATATCAGCTATGCGCAACTCCAAATGATTGACATAGAGAACAGCCTGTAAGACCACATCCCCCACATACCATGCCAAATCTACTTCATCTGGAATTAACAAATCTCCTCGGAGATACATGTATGCCATCAGCATGGTGTCTGGCGTGACAGAATCTTCAAAGACCATGCGGACTACCTCTGTCAACAACTCAGCAGACCAAGCCCCACTCCAGCCATCCTCTGGAAAAGGTAAATCCATCGTGGAAAGCTTCATATAGAAGACCAGCTTCTGTAAGTGGTAGTGGACAAAGAAAGAATGGTCTGGTAAGACATAGTCCTGAAATTGCTCAAAGGTAGACCATAATAAGTCCATTCTGGACTGCAATCTTTCCACTTTGTCTTGGAATAAAGGGCACAAAGTAGCCTGTCTCTGTAAGGCAGCCAAGTCCTGCTGTGAAAGAGAAGGAATTAATGGAACAGGAGGGCTTGGAGGAACAGAGCGGGACTTTGCAAGCTGATCTTGCAACTGCTGGATTTGGGAGGCTTGGTTGGCCACTGTGTCATTAGCCATTTGTAAAGCTGAAAGCTTGTCATCTAATTGAACTTGGAATTCTTTCGCTTCGTTGGACATCCTCTCCTTCTCTGCTGAAAGGCTAGTAACCTGTGACTGAGCCTCGAATAACTGGGTTTTCAATGAAGAAATCTCATCACTTTGAGTGGCAACCAGTTGGGTTTGCTGTTCCATTTGCTTAAATAGATCTGCTAGGGTATCCTTAGTAGAAGCTAACTCAGATGTTGCTTTATGCAACTGGTCTTTGGACTGCATGAGCTCCTCATAGAAAGATGCGTACAGCTGTTGAACACAGGCTGTCACTGACAACTCAATGGAACTTTGAATATCCTTGCAGAGGAAAGGAATGGCATCTCCTGAAACGAGACTGTTCAGGGAAGGAACTGAGATCTCCAAGGATCCTTCTCTATGTGCCCTGAATAGATTATTGCAAGTGAGAAACCCAGGGAGGTCACTACCAGAAGTAGCAGGGATAGGCACTGAGGGAAGTACAGCAGGGGCTTTGTCCGCTACCCTCTTCAAGCGTTTGCGCTGTATGACCAGGGGAGGCGGAGAATCATCATCCTCAATGTCAATAGGTGCGGACTCTTCTGAAGGTGGAGGAGGTGGTACTGGATCTGATGGAGGAGGTGGAGGCACAGTCTTCTGTAAACCTGAATAGGTCAAGAAGGCAGACAAATAGGATCCATAGGTAACATTGGTAACATTACCCCTCGTGACTTTAACAAAATGCTGATCCATATTAGTAAGGAGGTATGTGCTCCAATCAATGGCAACTCCTTTTAGCACCATCCTGGAAGCTGTGAAAAGCTCTTTGGACAAATAGTGGGATGGCGTTTTGGCAGGCATGAATCTGTCCTGAAGGAACTGGCACATCGTCTTCCAGACGGGATCAGTAATCATAGAAAACGAAACTCCTGAAGAGTTTATCACTTTCTTAACATCAAGGACCTCCCGTGTCTGCTTCTGCAATAGTTTGAGAATCTCTTCATTAGAGAAGAGCTGTCGAGTGGTCACAAAAGGTTCCCCTTTGGAGGGTAAGGACAAAGCCTTCCCTAAGCCTCGAGACGTCAATGTCATAGACATGCCTTGGACTACTCCTGTCTTCTTGCTGTAAGAGGCCAGGAACTCATCACAGACGGACGGATCCTCTGGAAGTAATGGAAAAGGAGCGGCCACAAAAGCAGCAAGTCCTGCCTTCGTGAGGGGCTCAAAAGTAAGTAGGGACGAGTAATCCCTACTAACTAGTGGGACGTACTGGATAGGGGGAGGAGCATGAGAAGGCGCCATTCAGATGGTTACAGACACACCACAAACACAGACAATCAAGGTGAATGCCTGCAAACCAACAGACAAAAACCAAGGATAAGAGAATTACCAATCAAACGTGACCCGACCTACTAACCCCAGGCAAACCACATCCTAGAAAAAATTTGACATGACCTCGAGACAAATGCGACCGAAAGCTTCATGCGATGCATCAAACAAACACCCTGAACCCCGTATCAGGCAATAAAAGAAAAAAACTACATACCGTACCCGTAACCGTAACAAAGACATGAAACCAAAACCATATCATATCCAACACATATCAATACGACATCTATGATAAACCAAGACTGGACCATGGAAAACATCACTAAGAACTGCGTATACCCATCCCACGAAACGTTTCATTAAAAAAAAAAAGGAATTAAGTGCAGTGAGGGGGGAATTATTTAATGAAGGGTTGATTTTAATCAATTATGAAAAATGGGTGAATTTTTATTAGGTGATAAACCTTAATAAGAAAACGGCGGTTCCTTATTATAAATTAGTTACCAATTATTAGGTTAAACGGGTGCAGTTACACGAGTCCCAGACTTCGATTCCCGACTGGGTCTCTAAATGCAATTCATTAATTATAATTAAAGTGATGTGGAGCGCTTTTTTGCCAGCGCGTGCTCATGTGACGGCTGGTTTATTTTAATTAAAAATTTTAAAGTGCCTCTTTAGCGCACGTAGCGCGTGCGAAGTGATCGACTGGTTCATTTTAATTTTTTTAAAAATGTGTGTTTAGCGCGAATGCGCGTGGAAACGGTGGGTGAATTAAAGGGTTTATTTTAACAATTATTTGTGATTAAGGGGGAAAAATAAATAAATAACAGAAAATAAATACCTGGCAGGGTGTGTATGAAATGCAGGAATGCGCACGGAAGAGTCCCAGGAGAGGAAAAGCAAAAAGCACTGATGAAACAACAAATAACACCTTAGCAGATGTGTTAATTTGATTTATGTTGGGTTTTTATTTTTATTTATTTTATTTTATTTTTAGTTGCAATTTTTTTATGTTTGAATAAATGGAAAATGAGTAAGGGAGGTGAGGGAAATTTTTTAGAATGTTTTTAGAATTTTTGACAAATTTTTACAATTTTTAAATGATTTTTCCTATTTTTTTGGCAATTTATGGGTAATTTAGGAAAGATGGATTTTTCTAAAATTATAGGAAAGGCAATTCCTAGCAGACAAAGGTCCAAAAATTGGCAAAAGACAGAAGGAATTTTTAGAAATTTTTTGAAATTTTTTTATGAAAAAATGAATATTGTGATTAAGTAAGTCACATTGATCACATAAATCACATAAGTCACATTAGTAACAAGTCACATTAATCACTTAAGTCACTTAAGTTACTTAAGTTAGGTTAGTCATGTTAGTCAGGGAAATCAACCTAGGTTAGTTCTGACTAACTAAGTTAGTGAATTAAGTTTCAACTAAGTTAGGTTAGTCAGGGTGGTAACTAAGTTAGGTTAGTTACTAGCTTAGTTAGTGAGGGACTAACTGAGGTTAGTAGGAGGTACTAACCTAGGTTAGCAGGAGGTGGGAGGTGGAGGGGAGAAGGGAGGTGGAGTCGGCGGGCGATGGAGGCGGGGTGGAGGCGGCGACGGTGACGAGGGTGCTGCGGGCGGCGACGACGAGGCCGGGCAGCGGACGACGGCGGACAGGGCGGCGGTCGTGGCGCGGGCGGGCGATCGTGGCGGCGACGGCACCCAGTGGCAGCGGCTGCAAGCTGACGGCGGCGGCCAACGGCGGTCCGGCGAGGAGGCGCGAGGTGGCACGGGCGGCGAGGCGACAGCCAGGCGGACGGGGGGCAAGGAGGGGAAGGAGAAGGGGAGGAAGAGGAGGAGGAAGGCGGCAGGAGAGAAGGGAGAGGGAGGAGGGAGAGGAATAAGAGAAGGTGGTGGGCGGCGTTTGGAGGAGAAGGCCGCGGGCAGGGAGAGTGTAGGCGAGGGTGGAGGGAGGGAGTGGAGAGGGAGAAGGAAGGGAGGAGATGGAGTGGGAGTGGGGGGAGGAGAAAGGAGTAGGAGGTGGGGATGAAGGGCAGCGTGAGGAAGGAGAGAAGGAGGGGAGAAGGTGGAGATGGAGGGAGGAGAGGGAGGAGAGAGAGGAATAGGATACGCAGAGAGAAAGAGAGAGAGAGAAAGAAAGAGAAAGAGAGAGAAGAGAGAGAGGGGACGGTTGGCGGGAGGGGGTGTCCGTTTGATGTGTTTTTGTTTTTGTTTTTTTTAAAATTAATTAAAGTTTTTTTTTTTTTTGTGGTTGTTTTTAAAATAAAAGGTGGGCGGGCAGGGGTAAGGGAGGATGGGCAGGGGCAATGGCGGACGTATCCCCGTCCCGCGCACGTGCGCGGGGCGGGGTAAAAAAATTTGCCGTGACGGGAGTGAAACGACGCTGGGATGACGGTACGGGGTACGCGGACACGACTAGGGCGCGTGGAGACGCGTTAAATCGAAAAAGGGCGAGTTCACGCGCAAAACGAGCGCGAGAAAAAACGGAAAAATAAAGAAAAATTAATAACTCCCAATCCGGATGTCAAAACGAAATAACGTAAAAACGAAAAGTGGGCAGGACGACAGGGGGGAAACAGGAAAAATACGGAACGGGGGTTCCGGGAGGGGTAAAGGGCGGTCACGTGCAAAACACACAAAAAACGAACCAAAAACGCAATTGAAAAATTAATATCGAAAGATCCGTGCATCGGAATGAAGTGCAGCAAAAAGGAAAACTAGGCAAAAAAATGTGCCCGACAATCCGATTACATCAAAACAGAATTCCGACTGAGGTAAGACGCGTTCACATGGGAAAAACCCAAAAAACAAACCCGAAAATGGGATCGAAAATTAATATCGGACGAACCGTTTACCGGAATGACATGCAGTAAGAAGGAAAAATGTCCGCAGAAAGGAGTGGCACCGGGTTATCACGTTAAACTGTAGTTCCGGCGGAAATAGGAGGGGTGCACATGTGAAAAACTCCAAAAAGACTCCCAAAAACTCAGTTAAAAATGAATAAGTAAAAATCCAGAAGTCGAAAAAGGGTGGAGAAAAAAGGAAAAAGGTAGGGGAAGGCACAGGGGACATGGCTGTCAAATCAAATTGGAATTCCGATGCAAATAGGGCAGGTTCACATGGAAAAATGTCAAAAATACGCACGAAAAAGTCGTGAAAACCTGGAAAATTAATAACGGACAAACCATGTATCGGAATGATGCGGAATAAAAAGGAAAAATGTCAGGGGAAAAGTGGTTGGTAGGACTATGACGTCAAATCACGGTTCCGAAGCAAGAAAAGTGCGTTCACATGGAAAACCGGCTAAATTGCGTAAAATGCTTCAAAAATTAATAACTCAAAAACCGTGCACCGGAACAGGGGTAGGTAAAAAGGAAAAATGGTCCGTTCAAAGAGAGGAACAGGGCTATAAGGTTGGATTTGGATTTAAGTGAACGTAGGGTGCATTCACATGGAAAAACCTCAAAATCAGGGAATGAAGGAAAACTGCAAAGGAACAGCCCCAAGGGTGGGTGAAACATAACCGGGCGGGTGGGAAGGGACCCCAGGAGGGTAAAAGCAAGTCATGGTATACATGCATGAGCAAGATAAGGCATATGCAGATGAGTATGCAATGTAGACGCGCAGGGACGCGTCCCCACACTTAAGACCTTAACGGATAGGGTTAACCGAGCATTAGGGACCCAGGACCATGCCACAGACCATCCACTAACTTCCCCACACTTAAAACATGACCGGCACTAAGAAACAGAAGTTGTAGGGTTAGAAAAACTTGGCCCGTTTCGTCAAGAATCAAGGTTGAATGTCAACGGCACGTCCAGTGTGGTTGTCGGCGCTGGAGGGACCAAGGCATCTTCTCGGCACACATTCGTCATGGCAGGGACCACGCAGCAGCACCCAGGGAGGTAACTGATGGAAGGAATCGCAAGAAATCCGTCGATGATGAGGGATATTGCACTCAACTCACAGTCACTCAATTGAAATGAAAGAACAGTCACTCGCCCCATGACTAATATCACACGAGAAAGAATGATTAAAACCCATATCTCATACCCGGGTGAGGAATCGACAAGGGGGAAATGGTGTAGAAAGGAGTATGCCAGGGTGCACAGTTGATGGTGCATTAGTGCGTCCAACCCATCTGGCATAAGTGCAAGGAGGAAGGCAAGGGAGCCTTACAGTGCAGTGTACAGAACAGGGTGATGTGTCTTGTAATGACGGTAAAAACCCATCCCGTGGGTGCATAGGGAAACGGAAACATACCTGACTCCAAGTGTCGTAACGTCCCTCATTCTCACCTCTCGGTATTTGATTGAAGAAACTCCAGTCACACTCAACCCACCCTCTGTCTCACGCTCTGTTGATAAATACAGAAGGGCAGCCTTTTCCTGAAACCCATTGATGTAATCCTCACAGTCACTTGTGCAAAAGTGTATGCCTTGTGCGCATTTGATGGTGCAACGGTGCATCCCGCCCTGTGCCGGCATACAGTGCAAGAAGGAAGGCAAGGGAGCCTTATGGTGCAGTGCACAGAAACAAATCGTGCTTTGTGCTTTGAGAGGCCCATCCCGTGCGTGCAACACTTCATTCATATTTCTCACCTCTCATTTGATTTGAAGGGAAAAGACTGGTCTCTCGCCCCACCCTCTGTCTCACTCTCTGTTGATAGATACAGGAGGGCAGCCTTACTCACTTCCCCATCCGGTTAGGATGAAAGCTCACATCACTCAAGGGGTTGTCGATGAAGATCGCGTCATCAGTTGTTGAGGAGGCGTACCCAGGGAGGTAGCCATCAAATTCGAACATTGTGTTGGATAGGAACATGTCGTCTGCTAGAGGACAGGTAGTCACTTTGCAGAAAGACCCAAGACACAGCGTACCAAGGGAGGCAGCTTCGGAATTGGATCCTGGGAATATCAATCAATGAATCCGCTTTCTGGACTGCTGGGTGTTACCACCTTTTCCACAGCCAGCTTCCCGCCCAAGGGTGTTTATCACCTTTTCTTGGAACGAGGCCTGCTATGACAGGGAATTGCTTCCTTTTCTCTCATAACAGATTTGTTTTGTTGTTTTTGTTTTTTTTCTTTTTCTTCTTTGTTTTTTTTTTCTTTTTCTTATTTTCCCCTATTCCCGAGGGTGTTTCCACCTTTTCTCGAAGAATAGATCGGCATGACAGGGACCTAAGTCCTTTTCTCCCATAACCGATATGTTTTTTTTTCTTTTTTTTTTTCTTTTTCTTTCTTTCTGCAAAATGAGCAAGGGAATGGTAGAAAAAACCATGTGTCAGAACCCACCTCGCCACTGTCGCTGGTGGAAAATAGAGGATAAGAGATCAAGGCTAGAAGGGGGTTTTGAGGGGACAGAGGGTTGCGTCCACTTCATCAGGAGTGATTGAAGAACGGCTATCAGAAGTAGCATCATAAGAAGTACAGTGCTGCGCCAACGAGGGAAAGGATCAAGTGTCCATAATTGTCAAGATCCCCAAGGAGGGAAGTACTTCTTCAGGCGATATCCATTGATCAAAAAGGGATCATCAGAGGCATCCAGGGTCTGTATTTGGACAGAGCCATTAGGGTTGACTGCAAGTACCTTATAGGGGCCCATCCACCGCTGCTGGAGCTTGCCAGGAAACTTGCCGAAGCGTGAATCATAAGCTAGGACCAAATCACCTTGTTTGAACTCTTTGTGCTTGATGAAACTGTCATGGTAAGCCTTGCGTCGAGCTTGCGTGGCTTCCATGCATTGTAGAGCCATCCTACGAATTTCGTCCAAACATTCCAAGTGCAGGAGACGGCGTTGCAATGAATCATCATCCCCCAAACGCTCTTTGATAGCCACTCTCAAAGAGGGTAGTTCCAGTTCAACAGGAAAAACAGCTTCTGTACCATACACCAACTGGAAAGGTGTCTGTCCCGTTGCTGCTTTATGGGAGGTTCTGTACGCCCAGAGGGCCTCTGTAAGTCGATCGTCCCAATCACGACGATGTGCGGCAATTGTTCTTGTCAGAATCGAGCAGAGGATGCGATTGGTGACTTCGACTTGGCCGTTGGCTCTAGGGTAATAAGGAGTGGACTTGCGATGGCGGATCTTATACAATTCTGTCAACTCTTCCATGACTTTGTTAAGGAAATGAGTGCCTCTGTCACTTACCAGCTCTAAGGGACTGCCAAAACGGGTGATGATATTCTCGTACATGAACAGGGCCACGCTGTTACCATCGTCCCGCTTGAGGGCTTTAGCTTCACACCACTTTGTGACATAATCCGTACATACGAGGATGTATCGGTTCTGTTTCCTTCTGGTAGGAGGATCGATTGGACCTACGAAGTCGATGCCCCACTTCTCAAACGGCTTCAAGGGAAGGATAGGGTGCAGCGGCATGGCACTTGTCTTGGTGGGTTTCCCCATTCTTTGACAAGCATCACATCTTTTACAGTAATCATAGGAATCTTTGTGAATGGTAGGCCACCAATATCCTGCTAGCAGAGCCTTCCTGGCTGTAGCTTCTCCTGCAAAGTGACCTCCACATGGCTCGTCGTGGCAAGCCTTCAAAACAATCCCAATCTCGTCTCCTGCAACACATCTTCTGAGCATTTCATCTTTGCCTTTCTTGTACAGTGCACCACCTAGCAGGGTGTATGGGGCTGATTCTAGCATGAGCTTCTTCCTTTCCCGACTAGAAATACCAGGAGGGTATTGTTGGGTTGCCAGTAGATTGGCAATGTCTGCATACCAGGGAGTTACAGTTTCCACCAAGAATAGGGAAGCATCAGGGAGGTCTGGATCATCCTGCTCCTCGTCTGCAATTTGTGGGATACGCGACAGATGATCAGCCAGAACATGGGAACGACCAGGCTTAGTAATCACCTCAAAGTCAAACTCCTGGAATAAAAGGAGCCACCTCATCATTCGTCCTTTCACATCTGCTTTGTTCATCAAGAAGGACAGGGCCTCATGATCCACATAAAATTTAAAGTGGGTAGATAGGAGGTAATGGCGGAACTTCTCCAGGGCAAACACCATTGCCAAGCACTCCAACTCGGTCACTGTATAGTTTCGTTCCCTATCAGTGACTTTTCGGCTTGCATAATAGATCGGTTGATCCAACTTCGAGGATCCCTTCTGGCAGAGGACAACACCTAAACCTTCAATTGATGCATCAGTGTGTACGTGGAACTCTTTCGTCCAATCAGGAGGTTGCAAGATGGGTGCCTCTATCAGACACTGCTTCAGAGTGTGGAAGGCTTTGTCACATTCTTCTGTCCAAGTAAACTCTGCATCTTTCCTCAGAAGCTTGTGCAAGGAAGTTGCCTTTGTCGCAAAATGGGCTATGAACCTTCTGTAGTAACCCACATGGCCTAGGAATCCCCTCAACTGTTTGAGGTTGGTGGGTGCTTGCAGAGCTGAGATCTTTTCGATCTTTGCAGGGTCTGTTGATATCCCTTGTGCTGAGACAATGTGGCCCAACAGAACTCCAGAAGAGACCCCAAAGATGCATTTGTCGGGGTTAAGGGAAATCCCATACTCCCGGCATCGATCAAAGCATTGCTCCAGGTGGTCCCAGTGTTCACGGATCAAACTATAGACACAAAAGTCATCCAAATATACCTCAATAAAGTCGTGCAGATGATTTTGAAATGCAGCCATCATGACTCGTTGGAACGTAGCAGGGGCATTGCAGAGCCCAAATGGCATCACTCGGTAAGCGTAGGTCCCCCATTCTGTAGTGAAGGTTGTTTTGGACTGGTCTTCTTCTGCGATCTGGACTTGATTGTATCCGCTGAATCCATCCAGGAGAGAATAAAGTTCATGTCCTGCCACTGTGTCCAACAGTTGGTCTGTGAAAGGGATAGGAAAGTGATCCTTCTTCGTCTTGGAATTAAGCTTTCGGAAATCCACACATATTCGCAATTTTCCATTCTTCTTGGGTACAACCACGATGGGTGAAACCCATTCACTGTTTGCCACTGGATAGATGAACTCGGCCTCCAGAAGCTTCAGCAGCTCCGCTTTCACTAATGTGGAATAATTCGGGTTCATTCGCCTCTGGCGTTGCCGTACTGGCTTGGCATCAGGCTCCAAGTCAATATGATGTTGACATATTGTGGGATCAATCCCCTTTAGGTCTTTGTAAGACCATGCAAACACGTCCAAATTCTCTTTCAACAAATTGTACAAGGTTAACAACTCCTCTTCTGGGAGAGTGCTACCCACCTTCAAGTGGCGTTCAGTGCCTTCTGCATCCACAAAGGTTAACTGCCTTTCACCTTCTACCTCACGAATGAAGGTCCCGCGGACTGCTTCTGGATACAGATCCGACTCCTTCAAGGGAGTGGTGTCCTCTTCTGATGTCCCACTAGAACCAACTTCCTCTTTTGGTGGAGACTTAGGTTGCTCCTTAAGACGTTGGAATGGAATAAGCGCCGTTTCGGGTTTGGTTTCAAAGTTAATTACCTCTTGGCTTGAAGACTCATCTTCTGATGATACATCCAGGAACGTCACATAACAGGGACCTACTAATGCCTGTTGGGTTGATGGGACTGGTGCTTGTTGGCACGGTGCATCATCATCATCTTTCTGTGGCAAGGATGGGTTAGGACGGCAGGAGCCATACTTGAAAGACGGCTTGTTCTTCTTCATCCATTTCTTATAAAGGTTTTGCATATGAGAAGATCCATTTACCAGACCAAATGGTACCATCGCCATTCTGTCCCATAGCATGAGCTCATCGGCTTCTGATGCTTCTGGAACTTCTTCCTCCAATGTATCCTCTTCAGGTGGGATAGACTCTTCCATTTCACTTGCATAATCCTCTTCGTCCATATCATATTCATCCTCTTCTGTCTCTGTCTCTGCTTCTGTCTCTGCTTCTGTCTCTGCTTCTGCTTCTGCTTCTGTCTCTGTTTCTGCTTCTGCTTCTGTCTCTGCTTCTGCTTCTGCTGTGGCCATGTAACAGGGAGAGCAGTACATCCATGCTTCTATCTCACTATCAGAAGTGATTTCAGAAGTCATGCCTGGTTCAGGCAGGAAGTATTCACCCATTGATAATGGCTTTGCATCTTTTGGAAGTCGGCTTACTGTATCCACTGTTAAGGAATGTGCCACTGTTTTCTTAGGAAGGATCTGTTTGACAGCATCTTCGTCTGCTGATGTTCCATCCGTAACCTCATTAGGGGAGTCAGAAGATAATTCCAAGGAGGTGGATCCATGTCCTTTTTGAGAACCATACAGTTTCAGCACCACTTTGTTGGGTCCTCTGCCCAAGGTCAAAGTTCCTTTAAACCAATCCGTCCTTGCTCGGGCTTCAAAAAGCCATGGTCTGCCTAGTAACAGAGGATAGGATGTACCATAAGAGTTTGGCTTCACCACCAGATAGGTTAGCCAATAATCTTTTCCAGCCACTGTAGTCTTCACATATGGGAGAATGCCCAAAGGCTTGATTCTGCTCTGATCCGCCAGTCTGATGAGCCATTGGGTTGGTTGCACACCTTGTAAGCCTAAATCCTTCATCGTCACATCCGTCATAATGTTCACTGATGAACCACCATCAATCAGTGCATTTGCAATGAAGCAGCCTTCTATCCACACGCCAGTCTCTGGAGTACCCGGATCTAGAAAAGCATTAGCCACATCCACTTCTTTTACAGGCTCTGGAGCCTTGTTGGACTTTGTCACTGTTGAGGGAGCAATCCTTAAACCACGTCTTTTTGTCAGTATGCTTTTGAATCTTTTCCGGCAACTGGGAGACAACATCAATAATTGTCGGAATGTGAGGTTTGGTTTAAAGGTATCTAGATCTCTGACCAGATCGTATTCCTTAATAGGATCCACTGGCTTCTCTAATCGGTTAGGGAATGGGGCAACACCCATTTTCATTTTTCCTCTTTCTTCCAACAGAGGAATTACAGAAACTTCTTCTGCCACTTCTGGCACTTCCTCCTCTTCTGTATCCTGGACCTCTGGTCCTGTCTCTGTAACTGTCTCTGTAACTCTCTGTGGCTCTGTAGGGCTCTATACGGCACTGTTAGGCTCTGTTCTGTTCTGTTCTTCTTGTGGAAGATTGAACTTCACTGTTTTGACAGGAGGATTATTTTCTTTCTGGGTAGGAGGTTCCTTCTGCTTTGCACGAGTGATGGCAGCAACTTCCAATTCCACCAAATTGGAGGTAGGCTCTTGGGCCTTGGACGGACTATCAGTAGCACTGTTTTTCACTGGGGCTGGGCTTGGACAGTCTTTTGCAGTGTGGCCTTCTCCTTTGCATCGACTGCATAAGGGCTTGTAATCCACCGACCTTCGAGGATTTGGACAATTTGGTGAGATGTGTCCCTTTTCTCCGCATCTGTAACACTCCACTTCTGATCTCTGACCACCGCCAGACTGTCTTCCTCTGTAACTTTGGGAAGGAAATCTTCTGGGTCCGAAATTAGGACCAAACTCTCTAGGCTTGGGTCCAATATCTTGTGTTGTCATTTTGGATTCCAGCAAGTTAAATCTTGCGTCTTCTTCCTTTCTTCTCCTATCATGCATCTCTTTCAGAGAGCAAATGTCCTCTGTATGGTTCTTCCGCAAACAGTAGGAACAGAAGGCCCCAGGAATGGTTGGTTTCCGTGTACATTCAGTGGCTAAATGGCCTGCTTGATGACACTTACCACACCAAGTATTTGACCGCATCACATCTCTTCCTGCTCCTGCAACGTTGGATATGCTAGCAGTATTCACTTTCAGCGTCTGTAGTTGTTCTGTAATCACATCCATCAACTCCTTTTTGATGTTTGCAACTGAGTTGGATAAATAATCCTTCAAGCTTTCTCCTCCTGACGTACTGGCAGGAGGGTTTTGAGGAGTCTCTGTAATCACTGCATAAACGGGTTGGGCTGGTACAGAGGGGTCTCTGTTCTGGTTCTGATTCAGAGCTCCTGTTTGAACTGTTGGCTGTTGGCTCTAGTTGGTAGGATTCCACTGTTGCTGTTGACTTGTCATTGAGGAAATTGGTTGAGACCATGGTTGTTGTGGTGGTTGGGCCATCATTTGAGGCATGGATTGTGGCCACTGTGGATTTGGTGCACTGTACTGTGAGACCGGGGGCATCTGTTGGTATGGATAAGGAACAGTCCCAGGGACTGCATTAGATGGGTACATCATTCCTGGCATCAGAGGAGGTAGGACTCCTCTTCCTGTATTCATTGCTAATCTAGCTTCCACTTCATCGTACAGTCTTGCACCTTCTGTTGCAGCTTGCAGTGTGGCTGGTCTTTGCAGCTCCACAAACTTACGGACTTCTGGTTGTAATCCTCTGAGAAACACCCCCTTCTGAATGCCATCATCTAGATTATGGTTAGTCCATCTCTTCAAGATGGATTCCATTCGTGAGACATAGGCTTCTACTCTTTCTCCAGAGGACTGACTTAGGTTCATAAATTCCTCTCTCATCCGCTCTTCAAAACCTTCACGCCTGAATTTAGTGAGGAAGGCCAACTTCAGGTCATCCCATGTGCCAAAAGTTCCTGCTGCTTGTCTCTCATACCACTGAAACGCCGCGCCCTTGAAAGTGGCGGGGAATATTGCTAACCAATGCTCAGGGGTTCTGGCATTGTTAGCCACACATGCTACCATAAACTCTGCTACATGAAGATCGGGGTCTTCATTGTACTCTCCCTTAAAAACTGGCAATGGGACTACATTCGCTGGTCTGTCATCAATATTTCCAGGACGGATCTGGCTTGGAAGTGGACCTCCAGCAGGAGGAGGAAGGGCTTGATGTGCCATTGGGACTTCTGTAAAGAGTTCCGCAAGGGCGTCAAAGGCGGCTTCTGCTGCGAGCTCGCTCTCGGCTCGGATTCTTGCTTTCTCTCTTTTCACGTACCTCTGGACTCGTTCCAACGCTTGCCTTTTTATTGCGTCATTCATCAGGGGGTTGACTCCACTATGTTGTTAGTGCTCCACAGAGGGTTAACAGAAGGCTTCAGTCTCTGGAGGACTCTCTTGCCAACATTTCTTCTACTTCTTTCCTCTCAACGTCCCTAAATTCTGCTTTCATGCCACTGCACAGAGGAAGGTATTCGGTTCTGAAGGTGTCAAAATGCATACGTCTGAGCATTGTGGTGGTGCCATCATCATAGTAATGCCAGCTTCTGATGGTTTCAATAGTGTATGTTGTGAAAAACACTCTATCTACCAACTTCCAGTGGGTTGCTAATTGAACAAACAGAAGATTATCAGTACACCAAGCATCCCATGTATCTTGCTGTTGAGCATCCACGAACAAATTCCAACTCTTTTCCTTCTTGTCCCTGTGAACCTCTACAGACCAAGACTCCTGAAGCTTCTTCACAATCTCCCACTTGATGATGTCTGGAAACTTTTCAATGAATGCCAAATCTTCCATGGATGTTCATTCTCTCTATTTCTGCTCTTCAGTTTGTTCCCAAACAGTTTGCCACCAAGATGCAAGTTTCTGCTGCTTCAACAGGAAGAGGAAACTGTCCACCACATAGAGCATGCATCATGATGGTGATGTGTTTCCGCCATTGTGGGATGAACTTCTTGTGGAAAGTGGCTTTTATTATGAGAAATTCCAACTCTTCAGTGGAAGAAGGAATTTTACAAACATCCATTGAATTCTTCTCTTCTTGGCAATGCCAATTCCTTCATTTTCAGCCTCTTTTGGTGCTTGTTGATGGCAAGTTTCCCCGGCTGCGCACCAAAAACATGGAGCCCCAAGAGGAACACCAAGGAAAATGGAATTCTCTTGCAAGAAAATCTATCTTGTAACATCAACAAGCTTGTTTATCATGTTTCATATGATCATAATGAAGAAAGAAACACCAGGCACAACAAATCTTCATGCAGCATCATGTAAATCTCCCACGGTTTTTAATAGAATCAACCATATTCTTCAACATCTTCACAAAATCCATCAATAGACCAAAGAAAGCAAAGAAATACACCATCTTTGAATGGAAATACATCACATAGTATTCATCTTCAATATCTTCATAGTCTTCTCTCTCAATCTCTCATATACAATCACTTTGTTTCAATAGAATTGGCTATCTCTGACTCTCTCTCACACACTCCATCAATAATACATCATATCCTCACTACAATCTCTCAAAATTACTCTCAATAATCACTCTTAGGTCGTGGATACCCCTCCCAAGAGGTATGTCTGATATGAAAGGTCACCAGAGCCACTACAGTGTCTCTTCATAGCTCACTACTGTCACTTCACTCTAGTCTTCTCTTGAGTCTTCAACAGCTAATTCTTTCACTTCTTTCAACTCTTTTGCACTTGTATTCACCTCTTTCCAAGGCTAGAAAACTTTCCCAAAATCACACATACATTCCACAGAACACTTACAGAACAGTCTACAGAACAGTACCAGAACAGTTACAGTACAGAACAGAACAGAACAGAACAGAACAGAAGAGAACAGAACAGAACAGAAGACCTACAGAAGGTTATCAAAACCTCATAACTCACTCTCAAACCATTTCAAACTCTCACAAAACATTCACTAAGCTTTCACAATATCTCATTCTTCATCAATCCATACTCCATCCCTCTTTACAGAAGACAATCAGAACAAAAACAGACCAAAACAGAGCAAAACAGAAGGTATACAGAACCTATCAGAACCTATCAGAACATCACAGAACCATCAACAAACATCATGATCTTCCAAAACACAATCAATATCATCCAAAACACTCTCAAACCACTTCCAAATCAATCAATCATCTCATAAAATCAACCATTCAGCTCTCAAAAACAACAAAAATCAGCCAAAAAACAAGTCATTTCAACACTCAACACATGTCAAATTAAGAGAGACAAGGTCACCAAAGGCTTGCCATCCAAATGGATTGTATAATAGTGACTTTCTTAGCAAAATAAAATGTGGTTGTGCTAAGAGGTAGTGTTGGCATTGCATTGCTAGTCACTATATAGGTGATGTTGGAAAAGTTCTTCTGCTTCCAAATACAATGTGCAAGTTTTCTTCAATGAGTGTGGGTTGGTGTATAAACATGTTGGCATTTGCATCCATCCCAAACACTCGAAGGTACACATAATATAGGAGGTTGCATGCCAAATACGGCTTTTCTTCTATGGCACGGTCCATGAAATCCCGGCAATTACATGTTGGATTCTTTGCAATGTGCATATCATAACACTCGTGCATGACACTTGAGTTAGCTATCTCTAGTTTGAAAACCTCATGCTTCAAGGGCTTCACCACTGTGTGACCCTTCATAGTTGCATCTAGAGCCAATGCTGAGTCTATCCTTTTCCCTGCAGCCTGTGAAACACCTCTTCGATATCTACATGAGCCCTTGTTGACATCCACCTCTTGTGCCACCTTTTGTAAAAAAAACCTACCGCTCTCCAACATGTGGATTTCTTCTACTATCAAATTAGTGCATCATGCCAGTGGCCATACTTGTGGTACCTTGGGCATTGTGTGATGAATGGAAGAACAAATGTTCCATGTATGGTCCACATTGTCATTACAAAACCACATGAATTAGCGCTACATTCCATGTTGATTGCTAGCTCCTCCTCTTGAGCTAGACCACTCCATGATGTTCCAAAACAAAGTTACCGACGCCCCACATGACATATTTTTTATAGGTTTTTTGCATTTTCCCTCTCTAGCTCCCAATCATCCTTGATATTGTACACAGCTACGAGTTGGAATCCTTCTTATAGCCCAAACGGTGTCATGAAGGACTATTTCAATTGCCATTTCCTTCGGACAATTTGTTGATACTGTCCTTGATTGGTCGGAAGGCAAAGGGTCCTCAAAGTTTAGTTTTCTTGTACCCTTTCTTCTAGGTATGTTTTCGGTCACATACTCAGGCTTGTGAGAGGTGTTGGCTTCCTCAGACCCCACTTTCCCATCAACCTTGTGCTTTCTTACTACAATCACATTGTTCCCTTGAAAATCAGGATATTTATGCAATTCAGTTCCTCTTGCCACCTCCTTAACCATCCTTACCATTGCTTGAGGTGTGGGGCTAGTTCCTTGTTGTAGTCGACTCAAAAGCTTCTCTGCACTGGGTCTTGCACCATGGAACTTTCCACCAATGAATGCATGTCATCTTGTGCTTTGTAGAGCATTGGCCAAATCACTGACACATGCATCGTACAAGCTGATAGATCCCTTGAATCCCTTCCCCACCAACCAACTTGCATGCATTGGCTCTGCCAAGTTTGTGGTTGGCATATGAGCAATGTCTTCCACCACTTGGACAAAAATATAGTACGAGAAGATATGGAGCATGAGACAACAAATGCACCACACATCACATCCTACTATTAGGAACTAGTCTTGCCCTGACAAAATACCGCCTCCAACGTGGATATCTGATATGCCACCAACTAAGCCAACAATCCATTGTTGGTATATTGCAATCCACAACTTTCCCTGAGGCCCATCAAGCCCGAAAGAATCGATATTGCATTCATAGATGACTTTAGTGGCTATATGTTGCAAAATAGCTATACTTTTATTTTTTCGGTTTTTTTAAAAAAGAAACTCGAGTAGGTTGAGTTATAACTCCAAAAAATTGTATTCGCCAACATTTCTAAGGTATATTGAGATTTTGAAGGCTCTTTTGCCATTCATGCGAAACAAATATTAAAAGAAATATATTAAATTTTCTATAGTATTTATAGGCTATAGGATATATATAGAAACATTCACTACATGTACATATGTACTCATACACATAGAACATACATAGACACATATTACATACTACTTATCCTTTCTCCTTCTTTACATACTCATACACACGACTTGCACACACCCCTCGAGAGTCCACACACACACATTAATCAGCATTACATCCACTCTTGTATTCATACATACATATACACAATTCTTAGAACCAAAAGGTTTGAGATACTCATGGTTCAATAACTTGAGCTAGTCAGATTGAAGCATGCATCTTGAAAGTTGCAAAGCAAGAGATAGTTCTACCTAAAACCCATAAATGCTAAGGGACTTCCCCTCTTCATAGACTTCAGCAAAAATAATGCCTTCCCTTCAATGAATGGTTTATCCAAGAGCAAGCTAATTTTAGCAAGATGCCAAGGAATCTCTCCATTTCCACATCCAAGATTTTAGCAACACACTAGGACCAATCAACAACACTCTTGGACTGGCTCAACTTCGGCTAGCATTGAGAGATTCTTGTGGAAAACTGTAGCATATCCGAATTAGTAGTCATCAATAAAGGTGCATCTATTTTTGTCCTAAATAAATGTGATAGTCTCTCTTTGATGCTTAGATTTGAGATAGTTGAAGTAAAATTGATATGGAGCATCTCTTAGGAGGTCCCACCTAACTTAACAAGAGGATCCAAAATTCAAATCGAATGTTTGAGCTACTAACACACAATGATAAGTAACAATATCGATGAAGAGGGGGACCCTTAAGTGGTTAGCTATGTGAAACTCCTTCTCAAGTAGGGTTTTATACAAGAGAAGGTGATGCTCTAATTTTGGATGTAGACCATGTTACATTAGAGAATGATGGAGAGAATAGAGATGTTGTCGCAGTGAGTTGGATTCGATAGAATTGTTTTGGTGGTACATTACTACTCTACATTGCTCATGATTTGACAATCCCTACAGGCACTGTCAACTCGATACATATACGATTTCTTCTAAAACAGGCATTGAGAGTTGCATTTTTATTTGATTTTGTTGACTTGGGATTGATCTTGAATTTTTGTGGCAAGTGTACAACTAGGGATAAGCCTAAGTGCTCTAGCATTCTTCTTGGGCAACATCTTTAGTATGACTGGTCATGACTAGTAGTTGCATGGGGCATTCTTCAATATGTATAGGCATGTGGTTCACAAGCAAATGATGAGGATTTGATTTTTAGGAAGGATGTCCATCATTTTTTCCACATTGGCCATTTGGATTGAGACAAAATTTTGTGGAGTACTAGGGAACATCCTTCTTATGCAGATATTTCAAGCTAAGTTGAGTAACACCTTAGTAGGATTGAGATTCATGCTCTATGCTAGGGTGATAGTTGTGTGAACACAAGCATTTGTAGTACATGGTGCAAGTGAAACTCATGAGTCACTACATGGTCTAGGGACCAAAATAGATGTAGCTAGTTTTCCAAGTAGCTCAACAAGATAGAGGTACTACGGTATTACCTTTTTTAATGACATTTGTTTACGTGGTGATATTAATTTTTGATTATAAGTCACTTGTGAATGAGGGAAGGAGAATTTTGACACAAAAGAAAAAGGCTTGTAGGTGATAAGTCCAACAAGAGATGTTGAAGACTTTTAGAGCTAGCAATGCGGGCACACACACACACACACACACACACACACACACACACACACACACACACACACACACACACACACACACACACACACACACACACACACACACACACACACACACACACACACACACACACACACACACACACACACACACACACACACACACACACACACACACACATGGAGAAGTGAGCTATCCATTCTTGCAAGTTGCAATGGTGGCCCTAAGGCTATTGAGCATGAAAAACCAATATAGTGTGCAACATGAAAATTAGGTGCTCCTCTGCACTTCTCCAATCTTTGGAAGAATCTTGAGAAAGATTCATTGATCATCTGCCACCCAATGATAAGCTCCAACAACACCATCCCAAAGTTGACAACATTGAGTTCAAAGATCCCTTGCAACAGTGGGACAATCGCAACAGCAAGGTTAGTTTGCCCCAATATATTTTATTATGAGTCATGACGTATTCCACATCTACAAAACATGAAATCTTGTGAGCTCTCATAGGGACATGGCTTTTTCTTTTGCCCCTCTTTAACCACCGGCCAATGCAAGGTCTCCCGTTTTCAAGCACAAAGTGATAATAGATGCCTTGTGGTCAGATTACTGATACAATCCAACCTAGGTTTTTGAAGAGGTCAAAAAATTTGAATCAATGTCTACACTTAAATTGAGTGAAGGGGAGCCTCAAGAGGAAAAGGAGCTATCTTTCAAAAGGAGACTACTCATGTTGTGGGACTGATGAAGGCTTGTGCAAAGCAAAAGGATCTATTCATGGGCACAAGGCTACATGAGGACATTTGCAAACAAGGGTTTCTTGAAAGAAGCCCCTATGTTGCAAGCACTTTAATAACTATGTATGCTAAATGTGGTGCTCTTGCAAAAGCACAACAAGTTCTTAACAAATATATTGGTCACGATGGATTCTCTTGGGACTGCACAGATTGTTGCAGGAAATGCACAAAATGGTCACAGGTGATGAAGCTCTAAAATGCTTTATTAAGATGCGGCATTATCTTTCTCCACCTCAAAGCCAACACGGGCCTATAACTAGCATGACCGGCACACATAGGGGGAGTTGGGATCCATGCGTGTAATTATCCACAACCCACTACATGGGTGCCATAATATCATCTTGCTTCATCATGATTTATAACAAATACCCCCTCTCTCTATACGATAATCAACCCATACACTCCCTCTCTCAAAATTAAAAAACATGAATTAAAAGCTCTCTCTCTCTCTTTCTTTCTCTCACAAACATATACAAACACACACACACCCCTCTCTTCTTCCAGTATTTTTCTTTTTTTGTAAAGTCTTCCCCTCTTTTTTCAAAACCAATCTCTCTCTCTCTCTCTCTCTCTCTCTCTCTCTCTCTCTCTCTCTCTCTCTCTCTCTCTCTCTCTCTCTCTCTCTCTCTCTCTCTCTCTCTCTCTCTCTCTCTTTCTCTTTCCCCCTGCCTAGGCATGCATTACTTCTGATGTGCTGGTGGTCTTCACACTGACTCGGTATTCACCATGTCGTTTTCTCAAGGTTGGAAATATGTCATATTCGAATAATTTTCTGCTACCCTCCCTGTAATGTAGTCCTATGTGTTGTCTTCCTTAGCCAGTTCTTTAGGATAAAGCCTATGTGGATGACCTACCTCCTCAACCTCCAGCGAGCATTGAACAACTTCATTGATTAAACCAAGCAAGGTAAGATTCCAACAAAATTGGACTATATGCCTTCACTGATAAGCTTTTCTATTGCACTATAAATAGCAACTCACTCTAAAAACCTTGTGAAGAAGCATTGAGATGTTACAAAATGCTAGCTGCAAAGCATACATACAAATGCTATTACATTTGTCATGTATTTGAAAGCTTGTGGGACCTTGGGGGCATTAAGACAATAGGCTAGGAAATACATATTGAGATCAAGAACTCAGGTTTAGGAAATGATCCTACAATAGAAAATGCATTGGTAGACATGTATGGGAGGTATGGTTCTATTGTGAAAGGTCACATGTTTTCAACAACATGCTGATAGGAGATGTTGTATCACACGGACTAATCTGATGAAGGCATATTGTGAGAATCATGAGGATGACAAGGCTTTGCAATGTTTTGAGGAGATGCAAGAGCAAGATATGTTTGTGGATGATGTAACTTTTTTCCTTTGCCTGAAGTCGTGGTGTTTCACATGCCTAGATAAAGAATGACATGTGCATGGTGAAGTTTTTTAGAGTGGGTTTGACAAGGAGCTATCTATGAGTAGTGCGATGGTTGGTATGTATGGTAGATGCGACTCTCTTGCAAAAGAAGAACAAGTATTTGTTAAGCTGTCAGTTTGCAAACGCATTCTCCTAGAAGGCACTCATGGCTAGATATGTTGATCATGGGCATGGTGAAGAGGCCATTGTCACGATTAGATATGCCTTGAAAGCATGTGTTGCCATAGGAGTAGTTGACAAGGTTTTAAAAACTCATAATGAGATTGTTAGGCTGCGGATGTTGGAGGGCAAGATTGTGCTCAGAAATGCTCTTATGGATAGGTATGCCAAATGTGGTGCACTTGCAAAAGCACAAGGTCTTGTACTAGCTTTTTGCTCGTGATGTAGTGTCTCACTATCTTGGAGTGCTTTATTGCAGAGTATTTTACAGGACTTGAGATAGTATTAAAGTATTAAAGTCCCTTGCAACGGTGGAACAATCACAACAACAAGCTTAGTTTTCCCTAATTGATCTGATTATGACGTATTCCATATCTACAAAGCATAAAATCTTGTGAGCTTTCATATTGAGACATGGCTTTTTCTTTTGCCCCACTGCAACCACAAGCCAATGCAAGGTCTCTGGATTTCAAGCACAAAGTGACAGCAAATACCTTTGTGGTTGGATTGCCGATACATATATATATGAACTGATCAAAGCAGTTCACAATAGAAAGGAGTTGTCTTTTCAAAGAAGACTACTTAGTCCTCATGTTGTGGGACTAATGAAGGCTTGTGCAAAGTAAAGGGATCTATTGAAGGGCCCAAGGCTACATGAAGACATTTACAAAAGGGGGTTTCTTGAAAGAAGCCCCTATGTTGCAACTTGCAAGCACTTTAATAACTATGTGTGCTAAATGTGGTGCTCTTGCAAAAGCACATCAAGAGTGTGACAAACATATTATTCATGAATCATGATGGATTCTCTTGGACTACACTGATTGCAAGAAATGCAAAAAATGGTCACGTTGATGAAGCTCTAAAATGCTTTGATAAGATGCAGCTTATTTGTGCATTGAAAGCATGTGCCAATGTCGGAACACTCGTTAAAGGTGAACAAAATTATAATGAGATTGTCACATTAATGTTGTTGGAGAAATATAACATTTATGGCAATGCTTTGGTGAATATGTATGCCAAGTGTAGTGCATTGGGAAAGGGACACTGAGTGTTGGATGAGCTTCTCATCCAAGATATAGTCACTTGGAACTGACTAATTGTAGGGTATGCACAACATGGCCAAGGCGAGCAAGTGTTGAGATGTTTCGATAGAACACAACACGAGGGGCACATGCATTGCCAATACATTGAACTTAGTCCACTGCTACATGCACTCACTAGACATTTGTTAGTTATCTCACTCTTCAAGATCAAGAAGATCAAATTGGACTATATTACCACTGACAATTTAGGTTTTCTTGTGGAGTGACTAGTTGTCCAAGTGAAGTCAAGTATGTATAATGGCATGTGGCACCTCTCATGACTTTGAGATTTGTTGGTCAAAGTCGTATTGTGTGGCACAACTCTATGTGCAAGGTTTGTAACTTCAAGTGTCTTACAAGATTGGGCATTCAACATCACCATTAATTATGTTATGCTAAACATGACCATAATCATCCCATGATGAAGATTGTCCATTCAAGAGGATCATATGCCATATGGCATATTTATAATCATGTTACGTTAAAAAAGACCATAATCATCTCATCATCCAGGTCACATGATGAAGGTTTATGATCACGACTCATGAGGGAGCGAGACTAGTGTGTAGTGTGCACACTATTTGCATGCTTGAAGCAGGTGAGACTGAGAGGCGCACGCGCACACACACACACACACACACACACACACACACACACACACACACACACACACACACACACACACACACACACACACACACACACACACACACACACACACACACACACACACACACACACACACACACACACACACACACACACACACACACACACACACACACACACACACACACACACACACACACACACACACACACACACACACACACACACACACACACACACACACACACACACACACACACACACACACACACACACACACACACACACATGCACGCACACTGTGTGTGTGTGTGTGTGTGTGTGTGTGTGTGTGTAGACTTTATGACTCAATGAATAGCCTTAATGTAGTAATAATGGCTACTTACGTGTCCCCCACGTCTGACATTGTAAGTGACCAGCAACATATCTGCCCTACGATCGCAACATTGGATCATGGGTCACTTACAACAACTATCTACTACAATCGCAAGATTGGATCGCCATAAAGTGCGCATTGAATAGCCTGCATTCCCTCTTTCCCTGTTTATTCTATATACTCCCATTCATCAGAATAGGTTTTTGGAGTTTGAGTGCATGAATAGGAAGGAGGTTCCAAAATCCACTCGGCTTGTGTTTCCAGCATCAGAAAAGCCCATCATTTAAACATTCATGGAGCCATGGCTTTAGCTACGAAGCCCTAGCCCCTCACCTCCTTGTTCCAGCATCAACAAACCTGTCAACATGAACATTCATGAAGCCACAACCATCCATGGAGCATAGCTTCAGGCTTTAGCTTGATCATCCAGGGAGCCATAAACCCTTGAACCTCGACTGAACATGCCCTTAGATTGATCGTGCCTCCCCAACACCAAGTTCAGTCACACATGAACCCAGGTTTGTCATGAAGTGCTGCTACCTTGTGAACGACTCGAGGGCCTTCATCTTTTGCCATGGCTTATTCTCCTTTTGCCATTTTTCTGGTCATTGTGGTGGTAGACTTCATATTGGCCATCAAGGCTGTGAGTTCTTATGAGAGGGCAGGCTACAGAATTGTATATAAATAGCATATTTGGAAGACATGCCATTCAAAAATTCACTATGGTTGGCTACTCTGGCTCAGAGTTGTGGCATTTCTTTACTATTCTCAAATTCATAGAATCTATATCATGATTTGACTTATGATAAGCTTACTGTTTTTTAAATGGTTTCTACAGATGGATTTTCACTTTGCTTATTGTCTATTTTGGGGTATTGCTCTCCATCACTCTTTATGCAATATTTGTTAACATTACCTCTCAGCAAGGTGCACTTAGTTTTCTAGTTGATGGAATTAGTCCATCCCTGATAGGACATTAAACATGGACAATAAGGTTGTGGCCTTTGCATTGCTAAATTCTTTCCCTCCACTTGTTAGGCTGCTACTGGATTTTCCATAAAAAAATCTTGAAGGAAAGAAATCTGGATTGCTGAGTGGATACCCACAAGTTGACGAGGAAGTGCGTGTTGTCGATCCCCCTTGTGTGAGGTCTTACTACACATCAGAAGAAGTTGGAGCAGATGGTTACTTGATGCAAATTATTTACCAAGTAAGAAGTTTTGGATGTGTCCTAAAGGTGTGCATAATTATTTTTATGCCTTTCTTGATTACATTTTCCACATGCAGGTGGTTTTGGAAGCAACTTTTGTAATAGATGTAGTTTACTGGAACTATATATTTCTGAGGTATAATTTTGTTGATGAGATAAGTTGTTTCACGTTTGCTCGATGTGTTGTTCTTACTAAAAAGCAACTGGTTCACTCTATTTAGAATGATTGAAATAAAAATGATAGCTGTTAACCCCAACATGAAGAAAGCAAAAGAAAGTAGAGAAGACGCAGGGCAAAGGCGGGAAAAAAGGTAGCCCGACTGAAGGAAGAAGAGGAAAAAAGACCAAAAGCGCAAGGGCAACCTTAAAAGTCCAAGGCAAATGCCAAAGGGGAAAGGCGCATTTTAAAATGGAAAAGGCGCACCCTGAAATATTGTAAAAGAGCGCCGGGCTCTCACCTGTGCAATTTGTAAATGCAGATAGGCGGTGGAAAGGAAGCTAGGAGGATATACGGACAATGAGAAAAGGGGCCTAGGCTAATGGCCGGCCATGTAAAAAAAAAGGGGGATGACCGCCCATGGAAATTAGGGCATGTATATAAAGTTAAAAATTGAATGAGAAGAGCATTCTCATGTGTGGCAGAAAGTATCTTCTTCTTCTCCTCTTGCTTCTTGCCTTCTTGCCTCCTTGCGTGTGCTTGAGAGAGGGATCGAGAGAGTGTGAGGGAGTGAGGTAGTGATCGTGTGAGGGTGAGGGATCTTGGAGAAGAAGCTCTTCATCTTCTCTCTTCATCGTTTCCTCATCTCCTCTCTTCTCTTGTCTCGTATGTGGCTATGGAGGATGAAGCTCATGGGAGAGGGATTGAGGTTGCTTGAGCTTGCCTCAAGGATCGTGTAGCTGCAAGGGTGCAAGAGAGAGGAATGTACTCGATCGAGCATCAAGGTAAGCTCACTACACCCATAAGGTAGGCATTGCGCGACGGCTATGTGAGAGGTAGCCATGGCTGCTCGGTTCGAAATACTTGAGCAATAAGTGGTCCGTAGGTCTCAGGGTAGAGCTCGAAGAGCTCCCACATTTTGGTTCCATTGCCGAGACCAAGGGATTCGAGCTTTGAGCACCACGCGCATCAGATCGAGCATGGAAGTAGGGTTTGCAGCCTTCACAGTGCTCGAGATAACTAGGAGACTTAGGAGGTTTTAATCTGAGGAACAGGTAAGTATTTGGGTTTGTTGGAAGCATTAGATTAGGACTACTGTTATGCATTTTTGTTTTTCATATTGGCTGCACTAGATTGAGGTTAGACTAGGGTAAAACCAGAGACAATAGAGGTTCTTGCTACTGCTGGAAACAGGAAAACAGGGGACCAGATTCAAGCTTCTGGGTGAAACAGGGACAGGGAACTGACTGTAAGGTGTTGCAGTACTGGGAAAGAGCCTTAAGAGGCATGGCAGGCCAGGACAGACCTCATTTTCTTAGTTGGCTTTGTTTGTGAGAGAGAGAGAGAGAGAGAGTTTCTGGTTCACAGGACGAGGAAACGCAACCCCGATTCTAGGCGCATTCGATTCGTGCTACTTCAGGTGAGTCCAGTGAGTTCCAGTAGCGCTTTGATCGGTTATGGGATGTTTTGTGATGATTGAGTGCAGCAGACAGTAAGGAGGATTCAAACGCGCCGGAATCGTGCCCGCCGCTGACGCAGTCAGACCAACCTACAGTGGTCCGATTCCCAGAATCGGACCACCCGAGTTCTGGAGTCGAACCATCCGACTTCCAGAATCGGACCGTCCGACTGAGAGTGAGTCAGACCAGTCTGGTCCGATTACCAGAATCGGACCAGGCCGATCAGATGTGCCATGTGGCACTCGGACTACCCCTTATAATCGGACACTCAATTGTCCGATCGGACCATCCTGTCCGATCGAACCACTCGGACGAGCCGGTCCGATCAGACACCTCGTCCGATCGAAGAAATTGGACCCACCCCTGTCCGACTCGGACCAGTTCAGAATCGGACCAACCCCCGCCCGCCAACCCCCACCTGACTGTTACAGTCGGACCATACTGGTCCGATTGCCAGAATCGGACCGTTCGACTCTTAGAGTCGGACCATCCCGGTCCGATTCCCAGAATCGGACCATCTTGCCAAAACACAAAGATAAGGATCTTTTGCCGACCTGACCACAGATCTGACCCCAGGACGCAACCCTGAACACCCCCAGAACCCAATTGGGCCATTAGAACCTCAGAGATTTATTGAAGTCAGAGTGCGAAAGGACCATAGAATAGCCGGAAACCGAGTTGAAAACTCAAATTCGGCTCAGAATGTGGGTAGAAACAAGGTGGAGTTTGCATTAAACTCTTTTTGCATCGCCATTTCACTTTTGTGCTTCACTAAACCTGCACAGCAAGAAAAGAGAAAAGCCTGTTTTTGCACCAAGCACCACGAAAGCACTAAGCACAATGTGTGAGTAAGGATCAACGCTGCTTTCAAATAACAAGGAACACATCTGGATATCTAATAACATTAAGGAACCCACTAGTAGGAGGAGACCTCAAGACTTAGATAGGTGCCTGAGCACCCTACTAGTAGTACCTGGAGAAAACACAAAGACACGGGAAGCAACAAGATAGGGGAGTGGAAGCTACCGGAGCTGATTGGATTCATCGACAACCTCGTGGAGCTGGAAGCAGAAACAATGTCAGGATCAAGAGGCGATCAAGGGGAAGACCAATTAGATTTAGGAGAATTTCCAACTTTGGTCCAGGAACTGGTACACGACTACGATCTACTCACCAGGACTGAGATCCAAGGTAGACCTGTAGAGGAAGTGGTGGTTAACCTGGAAGAAGAGAGAAGAGCTATCAAGAGAGCATTGGAAGGCATAATTGCCTACAACCATGAGTAGAGGGCTAGAAGGCTGCAGCAAGACGTGGATATGTATGAGGCTAGACGAGTACTAGACCTAGATGGGGCAGCCAAGTCTAGACCGAATGTAGAGAGGGAACGGGCAGCAGAGGTTGGCATGACGTTGAGTGAATTGGTGGCAAAGCGACTTATGGACAATACATCCGTGGAGCAAAGTGCTACTGCCCTAGACATCGCGCTACTGTGAGGATTGGGAGTCACGCAAGGAGCTAAAGGGCAGGCTAGAATCCCCATAGTAGCGAAACAACTAGCTCGATACGAACCTAGGAGTGACCCGTATAGCTTCATGGAGCAGTTCGAGCAAGTATGTGAGGCGAACGGTCTTACTGACCTTGCGCAGTGAGCTCAAGCTTTTAGCTTGTGCTTAGGCGACAAGGGGAGGACCTGGTACTCTAGTCTGGATGACGCAGAACGTACAAACTTCGCTCATCTTAAGGGCCTCTTCATCAAGAGGTTTTCGGAGGCAGGATACTCGGACAACCTCATTGTTAGGTTGATGAATATCAGTCAAAGGAAGAAGGAGGACGTTAGGGATTACGTTACCCAGGTGCGCAGTCTCTATAAGAGAATCCCTACCAATGAGAGACCCATCGAGAAGGCAGTGTCTATAGTGTTCATGAATGGGATTTGGAGCGAGGAGCTCTACAAGGCTTTGGCCAGTAACTCCACCTTACAATGAGACATGCTAGCTCGAGTCTTCGAGGAGGCAATGCGCGTAGATGATCAACTCAGGGAACGTAGCATGAGGATTACCAACAGAGATGGTGTGAGCCAGAGAGACCCTAAGAGATCAGCCATCTTAGGGAAAAAAGTAACTGCTAGCGTGTAGGACAAGGGAAAGAGTGTAGACCACGACCAAGGGATGGCAGAGATGAGACTGGAGATTGCGCGATTGCAAGAGCTCGTTAGAAAGCCTGTGAGATCGCATGTACAATGTGTGTACTGCGGTGGTAATCACCTCCCAGTGGAGTGTCAAGATCCTAGATCTCGGTCGTGCTCAAATTGCGGTAGATTCGGACATGATGCAGCGCACTGTAGAATGCCGAGGAGACTCCCGTATACGTAGCAGTATAACCCTCCATACTTAGGCAATAGGCTACCTACTTTCTTTGGCAGGGGAACCCAGTTAGCTCTTCCAACACCAACTGATCCAAGACTTGTCGTGCCTAGGCTGGAGATGAACCCAACTGGCATACCTAGGCCACCAAGGCCTTTTGTGACTCACCCACCTAGCGATGCTCTTGTTCACTTTGTGGAGGAGCCCAATGAGGAAGAGGCATATGTCAATCCTTATGTATCCTATGACGAGGAGGGCAACCCAGTCCTGATGGACTATCAGCCAATATCGGTGATGGCCTTAGGAAGAGGACGAGGTAGAGGCTTTGGAGGGCCAAGCCAGGATCCAATCACATGCTGGACTTGCAGCCACCCATGCCACATTTCATCACGCTGCCCAGAGCGAGAACAAGCTAACAAGGACAAAGCGGATCTCCGATGCACAGAGTGTGGAATCACACATATGTTTCTTGATTGTCCTAGGCGGAAGCCGTCAACGAGCACTACCAACATGCCATCGGTGCCTTTGGGGCTCTTTGGAGTTGAAACTTTCGGTAGTGAGGATATGCCCATCCCACTACATGCTATGACGCAAGCTCAAACGAAACAAGCAGGCATCTCCTTACCAGGGCCAAGTAACCTTGATGCAACCTCAATAGGGAAGAAAAGCCGGAGGAGACGGAAAAAGAGGACTAATGCAAAGATAACGCTTAAAACCGAGGAAACGACTACACTGGTAACGGGAAAGAGGGTCACAGATGCAGAGGCAGAGACCTCGGCTCCTAAGACAGTAGAGCTAGGGAGTGCCAAGGTAGGGGAGTATCCCCATCCCAAACGGCAACTCGAAGCTATAGCCAAGGTCAAGGAGTGGGTCAAGGACGCCCAAAAGCACCTTGAAGATGCCGAACCCATATTGGAAGACCCTATGGATACTTCTCCAGTGTTAGCACACCAGTCTCACCCTCAAAACCACAGGCTGGGAACATGCCTGCACCACTAAAAGCGGCTCAGCAGCAAGGCCGGGGGGAAGCTTACCAGGGCAGACAAGATGCATGGCCTAGAACTGCCAGCCTCAGAGGAAGACAAGGGTCCAATAGCCTCCTCACAACTTTGCTGTCCACCCTAGTAACTCCAAGCCTGGAGGATCTGCTTAGGCAAAATCACTCCTTGTGGTAGGAGTTAAAAGACTCGATCGAGGGACACGCGGAACTTGTGGGCACTGATCCGGAAGACGCAGTTACACGGATCCCAAGTCTAACTCTACATGCAGATCCTAAGTCTTTGCACATCAATGCTTTTTGGGAGGGCACTAAAATGCACGCAGTTTTGCCCATCCTAGCCTTAGGAGACATGACTCGGAAGGGAATTGTAGACACATGCGCCAGTGTTAGTGTGCTAAACCATGCGGTCCTAGAGGCATGGGGAAACCCTCCCGTAGAGACTGCTAGATTCAATGTCACGCTAGCAAACGGAATGAAGGTAAGACAATTTGGGGTCTTAAAGAATTGGCCGGTAAAGATTGCCGGTGTGCAATTCTCGGTAAACTTCATTGTCATGAAGGGAGTGGATTACGACATACGATTAGGCGGACCTTGGATGAGGAATGCACGAGTCATAGAGGATTGGGGCAATGGATCGATTTTCCTAGGGAACAGAACTAGTGCAGTGAGGGTAGAGATGGACACTTGGACAACGACTTCTGTTGACCTGGCAACCATCTCAGCCATGCTAAAAGGCAATATGCAACCGACCAAGCCCTATGGATTGCTAGCTAGATATATTCCTTGCCTTGAGGATGAGAGGGATTGGATGCACGTGCTGGCAACCATTGACCTACCATTCTCGAATGAGGAAAGGGACTCGAAAGTGGAAAGGCAGAGGAAACCATAGGATCTACCCAAACGGTTTACAAAATTTAAAAAGGGTGACAAAGTGGTGGTCCTGCTAGGTGGCAAAAGACAAGGTCAGACTAGTGAACCGATAGAGGGACCCGCCAAAGTCAAAGAGGTTAACTTGGCTGGGAAAGGCGAAAACCAAGACCGGTATTTGTCACAGATGACTTGGCGGAAGAGGAAGAGACCAAACTTGTTGCGCTCCTGCAAGAGTACATTGATGTGTTTGCCTGTCATTGTTGACCTACTGCCACCTGACAACTACAAGGGAGTTTAGTGCTTCTTGGGACACACTAGATACTATCGACGATTCGTGCTAAATTATGCATTAATAGCTAGAACTTTGTACAAGCTATTGATAGTGCTTGAGTGGACGGAGGAATGCCAGCGCGCATATGAAGAATTGAAAAAGGCTCTTACGACTGCACCAATCTTGCGAGCCCCAGACTGGAACGTAACATTCCATGTGCACATAGACGCCTCTAAGTTCGCTATTGGAGCCGTGCTATGCCAGCCTGGTGAGCATAACTTGGATTACCCGGTGAGTTTTGCCAGTAGGCAGCTCACAGAAACCGAGATGAACTATTCCACGATAGAAAGGGAGGGGTTGGCCATGGTATTTGCGGTAAAGAAATTTAGGCATTACCTCTTGGCCACTCCCTTTGTCTTCTTCGTTGACCATCAAGCCCTACTGTATCTTGTGAACAAGCCTTGCGCTACGGGGTGCATAGCTAGATGGTTACTCCTTTTACTGGAGTTTGACTTCTCTATGGTTGTACGCAAAGGAAAGTAGCACTACATGGCTGACCACATGTCCCGCATACCCACAGGAGAAGCCACTGAACAAGGCGTGCCTGATGATTTACCGGACGCCCATCTTTTTAACTTGTCTAGTGAACGAGAATTTTTTAGAGCGGATCTGATGCCATATTGGGCCGATGACATAGTGCAAGTGCTAGAAAATGGACTACCAGAGCGACCCATTGAGAAGGCCAGGCTGAAGAGACTTATCCTGAAAATTCAGCCCTACCAACTGATAGTTGGCCAACTCTACAGGATGGGACAAGACGGTTTATTGCGCAGATGTGTGTGTGAGCATGAGATGCACGATGCATTAAACGAAGCACATGGCGGAATCGCTGGCGGGCATTTTAGTGGGGACACAACAGCCCGAAAGGTGCTACAATCCCAGCTATGGTGGCCCACCCTATTCCGCGATGTAGCTAAATTTGTAAAGCACTACGATGAGTGCCAAAGGACCAAAGTGCCTGTGCGAAAGGACAAGATGGAGATGACCCCTGTCATAGCCCGACAACCCTTTGAAAAATGGGGCATCAATTTTATTGGGCCTGTCAGTCCTGCAGCACAATATTCCCAAGCTTGATACATCATAGTGGCAACTGACTATTTAATGAAATGGGCAGAGGCACGACCCATGAGGAAGAACGATGTTAGGACCACTGCAAAATTCTTGTGGGAGCAGGTCATTTCACGGTTCGGTTGTCCAATCGAACTTGTAAGCGACCAAGGCACACACTTCATTAATGAAGTGATTGCCCACTTGCTCTCTACCTTCCTAATAATTCATCGAAAGTCCTCTCCTTATTACCCTCAGGCTAATGGCCAAGCCGAATCCACAAACAAAATTCTAGTCAATGTGCTTACAAAAGTTGTGTCTACTTCGAGAAGTGACTGGGATAACAAGCTAACGGCGGCCTTGTGGGCCTATCGCATAGCTTATAAAATGGCTATAGGACAGATGCCCTGTAGGCTGACTTACGGAACTGAAGCCATTCTGCCCGTAGAATTCTTCATCCCTAGTTTGAGGCTAGCAGTCCAAGAACGTTGGGAGGCAAGAGAGGCTTGGACTAACCGCTTAGTAGAACTTGAGCACTTAACGGAGACCCGACTCCTCGCCACTCACTCTCTGATTTGTGAAAAGGCTCGACGAAAGATGTGGTTTGACAAGCATGTTACGCAGCGAGACTTCGAACAAGGGGACCTTGTCCTGCTGTACTCGGTAAAAGGACATAAACAGAAGATGAAGTTTCGGGGGCTAGGGCCTTTCAGGGTACGCGTAATCGGTAGGACCGGAAATGTCGAGTTGGAGACACTTGGCGGTGAGGGAATAGGCTTTTTTAATGGTAGTCGCATTAAGAAGTACTATCCTCCTTCACATCCGTTACACGAGCCACCCATGCTAGAACCCCCACTGAACGTCCGCATGGCTACTGTAACTGACCTGACAGATCAGGACGAAGAAGTAGTAGCACCAGCATACCTACGGATCACAGTTGCAGCATGAGCGGTGTATTCTTTCGATGCCTTGATTGATGAAGGTGTTGACTGCAACATCCTAACACATGACCATTGGACGCGCATTGGTCAACCGCAACTACAGCCCACTAACGCTCAACTCACCCCGTTTGGGGGTACCGCTTACCCACTCCTAGGGAAATGCAAGGTGGTCGTTTCCATCGAGTCTGAAAGTTTACCGGCCTTCTTCCATGTGTTGCTTAACACTAAGGACGCTAGTAATGTATCACTATTAGGTCGCACTTTCAAGAAACAGACCAACTGTAATGTGGATTACAACCTAAATCACATACATCTTGCCATCGGCAATGTGCACATAGTGATGACTTTCAGCAAGGGCTGCCCTAACTCCCCCACTTTTACAAAGCCGCCGATAGAAACCCCTACTACCACGCTTCAGCCCGAGTCTAAACAAATGGAAACTATGGCCGCGTGCCAAACTCACATGGCCAAAGAGTCCAAGTTTTTATGGGTGCCGAAATGGCAAAAACCACATCCGGGTAAACCACCCAAGTGTGATTCTAAACGTCCAAATTATCAACCGTCCCGACCCAAGAGGCAGTCTAGGCGCTATCACTGTAGATGCACAACCACACCCTAAGAAGCTCATCTACAAGCAACCTCACCCTAACGAGAGAGGGTTGCAGGAGTGGTGCCCAGAACACAGTTAACATGCCAAGGCCAGCGATGGCTAGCAAGCCTCATCTCATCTATCGACCAAAGCAAATGCCCCAGGCCTTAAACTTACCTAATCCTAAGAACTTACAAACCACGATGACTGCCCACTCAGAACCGAGTACAACCCCCATGCCTCTAGATCTTCCTACAGCGTCTCCAAGTGTTTCCCATTGCGAGGCCCGACCCATGACACCGATGAGGAAGTCACAACTATCTAGTCCAGTTGCACCAGCACCACCAAAGGGTCTTAAACCTTCATATACAATACGACCTTTCCTCTCTTTGGCTAAGAACCTTGCAGCAACTTCCGGGGATGATTTAATAACCTGCATTAAAATGTTAGATGAAACTTTCACTACATTTGCTAGAAGCTACGAGAGGCTAGACCTAGGTCTTCTTGACGAAACGCTTGCTTCGGATGTTCGTGCATTACCATGCACTTGGGAGGAATACAAACTTATGACCACTAAAGTTCCCAAAATTGCTGCCGAACTGATAGCAAACGATGAAATCTCGAAGGATCGGGCTGCACTCAGAAGGCTTATCACTTCTTATCGAAAGCCTCCGCGTTCTGCTCTTGAACAGGAGCTGCAAGAGCTCACGCAGATGGCAAGCTCACCTTCCACATTCTTGCAGCAGTGGTTTACGCTAAGGATCCAATGGGAGAAAAAAGGTTGTCGCATAATGACCAATGCTAAGCAATGCAAGGCAATCAAAACTATCGAATATGACCCCACGTACGTGGCACCTACCTCGTTTAGGGTCTTGGCCATCACCCGTGATCAGCATTTGGACGACCATGTGCTCGCCCACCCCTACATTGACCAATTCCTCACCCAAGAGGAATTACATGTTGCCAGTCGCCTCAGTACCGGGGATCTCTTCCACGACGTTTTGACCTACGTTTCCCAAGTCTCCATCCAACCATCCACTTTGGATTGTCATGCTCAACTTGAATACAATCCAAACTTCTCTAATTGGCTATTGGCTAGGTAAGTCAACCCACGTGAACAAGTGCTTACCTCGCCCTTCCTGTGCTAATCCTAGGAAGGATCCTTTGAAAGATTCCTGACGGAGGGGGAGCAAGGTGACCAAGAGCAGAGCAAAGATGAAAAGTTATGTTATCTAGCTAGCAGATTGTTATAATTAAGAAAGTTTCTATGGAAGAATATTGCAAAATAAAACAATAGCAATGGTCAAGCCTCTAAGCAAGTGTGCCCACTTTAAGCCCAACTATTTTTCTCTCAAACTTAGTTCTAATTAGAAATGCGCCAATTGTTAGGCATTAAATGTTGGCATGGTGTGTTGACAGGTCACCGCCATGGCAGGATAGGACAAAGGAGGCAAACTACCATTCTCAGAAGAGGAAATGACCAAATTCAGCATCGGCATCAAGATGCGCGGATTCAGTCACTTCACTTTCAAGCACACACTCAATCTGGACGAAGTCATCATGGAGGAACCCGTGATCAAAGACTTAGTGGACAGATGCCATCTCCACAAGTACATGGAAAAGGTGGGGCAGGCGGTGGATTACACTATGTGCGCGGATTTCCTGAGGAATTTCGACAAAAGCAGGAACTGTGGCACCATCACAGTAAGGACGGGGAAGCAAGAAAGGAGAATCGAAGTGCCCCTCAATGCAACGATCATAGAAAAGGCCCTGGGGCTTGTGCCAAAGAAAGAGAGAAGGCCGAGGCGAGACGTTTACACCATGCTGAGGGTCAAGAAAGAAGCGGTGTGTACTGTGGATGGAATCAGCTTGGCTGACATCGTGGACCCAGCGGTGAAACTACAAGCAAAAATGATCCATACCCTCTTCTCGGGCCAGCGTTACAATGCGTTGATGAACAGGATCGGGGTCCCACTCTTGGAAAGAATAGCAACAGGAACCCCTGAAGAAATAGACTGGAATGGATTCGTACAGAATACCATTCAAAGTTCAGCTGCCCTTCTCACTCCAGTGGAAGCACCAGTAGAAGGAGAGTCCCCTGCCTCAACAGCGCACTCCGCAAGGAAGAAGCCTGCGTCGAAAGCGGCTACAATCAGATAGGGGGGCATCCTGACAACCATCATAGACGAAGCAATAAAGAATGAGGGCATCATGGAGGAGGAAGTGGTGCATCAAAGCTTAGCTCACCACGGCGGAGGGGAATCGAGCAAAAGAATAGTAAGCGACAAGGGACACCAGGAAGTGCCACCTCCACGAGTGACTAAACCCGCAGAACAAAGCAAAAGTGATAGGAGATAGAATGAGAAAAAAGAGAAATTAAGTAAGGAAGAACAGGCTGACATAAAAAAAGCTAAGAAAGAGTCTCGAAGGGCCGAGGAAGAAAGGAGGAGGAAAGAGGAGGAGGAGCTCACCAGGATAGGAGAGGAGTCGAAGAAGGTGGAAGAGGACAGGAAAAGGAGGGCAGAGGAAGAAGCTGAGGAGCAGCGACTCAAGGAACTGGCCGAACTGGCGAAAGCCACCCGAAGGTCGGTGGAAGAGACCCATAGGGACGGAGAACTCGAACCCGTAAGCCCTGGCCATAAAGCCGAAGCCAGTGCAAGTGTGGAAGCAGCACCGGTGGTCGTAGGCAAGGACAAGTCCCTCCTACATCCACTCCCTCCCTCCTTTGTGCCAACAACAGCTGAAATCACGACCGCCGCCGCTGCACACCCCATGCCTCCTCTCGACGCGGCACAGCTCATGACCATGATGCAGATGCTCGTGAGCAGGGTGGACGAAATTGTCCCTGAAACTCGATCAAAAAGGTCCGCCGCCACAGATGCAGAGTCTCGGCAAGACCCCAAATGATAGAGGCTGGAGGCATCGACCACCATGCCCAATACTCCCATACCTGCCGCAGACTATGACGCATATGTGGCCGAGTTATTGACACAACTGGACAAGGTAAAAGAAGAAAAGAAGGTGGCCCTGCTGGACTTAGAGAAAGAAAAGGAGATGTCAGCGGCCCTCAGGCTGGAGGTCCCAAGGCAGGAAGCTGACAGACGGAGCGAGATAAAGGCCCTGCAAGACCAGTTAGAGGAGAAAACGAAGCAAGCCCAAACCAATGAAAGCAGCCTTAGGCAAAGGATGGAGGATGAGGAGCAGAGCCTGGTGGCGGAACAAAGGAACATAATACTTTTGATGAGCAATACAGTGATCTCCAGCAAGGGGTGGCCCAAGTGGAAAATCTCTACCGGGAGGTCCAGGAAGGAAAAGCCATTGTTCCACAAGAACATGCAGCGGAGCCCCAGTCATGGCACAAGCAAGAAGAACAGGATAGGCTAATCAGGGAAATCGAATTCCTGAAAAATGAAGGGCCGGGGGTCTCAGCAGCTGAAGCAAAGCGACTACAGGATGAAGTGCAGAGATTGCAAGATGCGCTGGAGACCTCCCAGGAAGATGTGGAAGCCCTCATGGCCATGACCTTTAACCAGAAGAGGCTGCTGTCCAAGAGAAATCAGAAATCCTGACCGAAGTGCACCACAGGCACAACATTGTTGATCACGCAAGAGGGATCGCTGAAGAACAGCTCGCTCAGAAACTAAAGGAAAGAAACCAGTTATGGCTCTTATCAAATGAGCAGCAACAGGTGGTAACCACCCTGGCGGGCCAGTTAGAGGAACAAAGGCAAAACATGGAGGAGAGAGCCATGGAGTGGGAAAGAAAGAACTTTGACAGGGTGAGGGATTTAACAGAACGGAGTGTGAAAGAATGCTAGCCGAGGCTAGGGTTGAGGCTGCAGAGATAACCACTAAGACTCAACGACAGGCCTTTCTCAACACGGTACTCCATGTGATGCAAGCCGAGGGCGATGATATAGTGGAACAGGTAAAAAGAAAGTTGGAGCTAAGCACCCGGGCGGTACGATACGGCCTTCAAGAGTGGGAGCTTCCAACAAGTACAGGAATAACTAAAGAGCAACAGTTCTACTACCTGCGCTGTACGGGCCTTTCCACTGTGGAGCTCAAGGAGTTGGGTTTTCAGGAGCAGGACTAGCCACCGCCACCACCACTAGTCATTCCTCCTGTGGTAGAGCGAAATATCGAAGAGGGCCCGGACTTCGAGCAAGATGAGGACGAAGAGCCACCAAGGATGCCGAGTCCGCCTCAACCAGAGATCCCACAGGAGGAACCTGCCGACGCCGAGCTACCTGAACGCATAATTACAGCAAGGAGAAGGAGGCAAGAGCTAGCAGAGGAGGCCCAACGCCGAGCGCGCATACTTCCACGACAACTTCCTGAGGAGCCCATGCCACTGCGAAATGATAGACATCCTGTAGATTGGCCCCAGGAGTTGATCATATGGCGCCAGAGAGAGCTACATAAGAGGCCATTCGAGCTTTCATTCTCTTTTCCACGCTCCCTGGACCGGGCCCTACCTCTAGGAGTCATAGCCAAGATCAAAGATCTGGCTAACAAACTCGTAAACAGATGGATGGAAGAGAGAAGCATGATAATAACCAGGTGGAGACAAGAGCCATAAGAATACTGGGAAGACAAGGTCGGTCTGGTTCCCAAATCTGTCCAAGGCTAGAGGCACAGCCGAAATGGCGGAGGAGGATTTGGGACACCAATTTTGATGCCTGGACAGCATTTTGTAGCTCCCTCCCCGAAGAGCGCAATGATCCCATCTACATGCCCTACCCCCGTAGGCATGGAGTGGATTACAACAGAGATTTGCATGGGGATTTTGACTTCGCGAGAATCTATAATGTAAATGCTAGAAGCCCAGAGGAGTGCTTAGTATTTAGGGTAGAAGATCTTCTTCCCTCCATAAATCGCTTCCTTGTAGATTTCTCTTCCTGCCCCAATCCAGCATTCTTAACCACTTGTAATTACCTCCGACTTCTCAAATTCCTGCGGCTCCAGAAACCTGCAGTAGAGGAAGCCCATCTCCCTCTACTCTTTTTTGATCTTAACCTAGGAATAGATAGTAGAGCCATGACGAGGTTGATGATGCGCGCTACTCTCCTCCCAGCTTTCTGCTTAGAGCTATTAGAAAATATGGGTGACACCCGTTTTGCAAGGTGTAATCACCCCTTTTTGTCCACCACTCCTCTAAGAGCTAGGGTCGGTATTAAGGAATACTTACAAAGTGGCGCATTTTTATCACGAGGCCTGCGACCGCCCCGTGACTAAATAGGTGCCCCATACATTGCCCAATGTACTCTCTCTCATTCACCACAAAAAAAAAAAGAAGAAAAAAAAGAAAAAAAAGAAAGAAAGTGCTTGCTATCTTCATTCACTATTGTGGTGCACCATACTCACTGCATCTAGAGCCCTCTCTAGCCCCTCCCCCACTTCACACTTAGGGCACATCAAGGGCAGGACTTTCGGACCTGTCACCCTGAGTTTCGCACCACACCTTAGAAGCTGCACAAACTGGGTCCTCAAGTATGGGACATTACCAAGGGCTTGCCCAGGTTAGACCCATCTCCCAGTTCCACTGGCACGGGCACCATGCACTACACAGTGAGACAGACACACCCCCTAGGAAGTGCACCACTTTTCTTGCAGGTTATGTTCATGTTTCAAGAACGGGCTGCTTGGCTGAAGGCAATCATCTACTACATCCTCCAATGGCAAGGAAATTTTCCAGAAGTCGGACATGACCCCATTACTGCAACTTCAGGAGCTTCGTTGCGAAGGTTTGAATGGCTCAACAGATTTCATGTTGACAACCGTCAGCCTACTAATGGGCTGCCATTGGCATAGATCTTGGAACCTCACTGTCCGATGATCCATGCCCACTGCCTCAAGATCTACGGATCGCTTATTAGCACCACAAGCCTGAAGACTTTCAACTCAAAACTAAAGCTCCTCTACTCCCAGACAAGGGTTTTCAGCCTAGGCCACGACTCTTCAAGGCAAACAGCGTTCGGGGGGTTTCTCCAGAATAAATCCCTCCAATACCATCCTCCTAAGGGTCTGCTTCTTGTTTCAAGCGTTTCGGATACTCAAACGACGACCGGCTCCATAAGGGCGCCAGAACAGTGAGAAAGATGCTGAGAATCGTCAGGAAGACTAAAACACGCTGGAATCTCTCCTGGTCATCGTCATCACACCCCATCACTTCTCTTTCACAAGCCTCAGTGTCCTCTACCCACCTGTTACACCTAGCAATAGCATCATCTATCCCACTACTTCCCACCACATTGCCATGGGACTGGCACTCGTCTAGGAGGGGGGTAATGTTAACCCCAACACGAAGAAAGCAAAAGAAAGCGGAGAAGATGCAGGGAAAAGGCAGGAAAAAAGGTAGTCCGACTGAAGGAAGAAGAGGAAAAAAGACCAAAAGCACAAGGGCAACCTTAAAAGTCCAAGGCAAATGCCGAAGGGGAAAGGCGCATTTTAAAATGGAAAAGGCGCACCTTGAAATATTGTAAAAGAGCGCCGGGCTCTCATCTGTGCAATTTGTAAATGCAGACATGCAGTGGAAAGGAAGCTAGGAGGATAGACGGACAATGAGAAAAGGGGCCTAGGCTAATGGCACCGGCCATGTAAAAAAAAAGGGGGATGACCGCCCATGGAAATTAGGGCATGTATATAAAGTTAAAAAATGAATGAGAAGAGCATTCTCGTGTGTGGCAGAAAGCATCTTCTTCTTCTCCTCTTGCTTCTTGCCTTCTTGCCTCCTTGCATGTGCTTGAGAGAGGGATCGAGAGAGTGTGAGGGAGTGAGGTAGTGATCGTGTGAGGGTGAGGGATCTTGGAGAAGAAGCTCTCCATCTTCTCTCTTCATCGTTTCCTCATCTCCTCTCTTCTCTTGTCTCGTATGTGGCTATGGAGGATGAAGCTCATGGGAGAGGGATTGAGGTTGCTTGAGCTTGCCTCAAGGATCGTGGAGCTGCAGGGGTGCAAGAGAGAGGAATGTACTCGATCGAGCATCAAGGTAAGCTCACTACACCCATAAGGTAGGCATTGCGTGACGGCTATGTGAGAGGTAGCCATGGCTGCTCGGTTCGAAACACTTGAGCAATAAGTGGTCCGTAGGTCTCGGGGTAGAGCTCGAAGAGCTCCCACAATAGCATATGTTAGGATCTTCTAAGTTCTAACCAAAAAAGCTCATGGATTAAAGGGCTATGCTCTGCTAGTGTTTGGATTGAGGTGCCAAAAACCATTCATTTTCTCATTATTGACCAGTTGTCATCTTAACATTGTCCCAAAGGTGATGTCTAGTATTAAAACCTAGGCAATAGTGCAAGATTGTGGTTTCAATTGAATCTTCTTTGATTTGTCACTTGGTTGCATATCTTTTTCTGTATGGTGTGGGGGGGTAAGCCTGGGATCTTGCCCACTCAGACACTTGAACTTCTTAGTAGGGGTATTGAGGGGAAGAATCCCAATTTGTTTAAGCTCTACATGTTCATTTGGTTTGTGGTTATCATATCTATATATATAAACAATGCTAGCTTGGCACTTTCCTTGCCCCTTTGCCCTACCAATATGGGGATGTGTATCTTATTTCAGAAAATAGTACCACACTGTCTAATTGCTTTGAAAATTTAGGTAGATAGTTGGGGGAGTCTAACAGTCTCAATCATTGGGTTCCTAGTTTAGCCTATCCCGGTCTATTTGAAGGCATTCTTTCTTGAATCATACATCATGCATCTTTGCAGTTATTTGTATACTTTTGCTTTCCGATTTAGGTTATAAAGTGGCACAACAATTGATTATAGTGCTGAATGAATGTTTCGTATGTGAGATTGTGTTTTATCTTTAGACAGCTAATTCAAGTGGTAAAATGTTATAAATATTGGACATTGTAAAGACACGATTTGCATAGTGGGCATGTTTATGAAGTTTGTGAGAGTACTAAGTACTTTCTTGGGGATTTTTTCAAATAGAGATTAGTATGCATGTGGTAAATCTAGTTTTCCTACTTGGGGAGCTTGCTTAGAATAATACAGTGAGCATTTTGTAGCTTATTAGTTAAGTGAGATAAGTATTTCCTACTATGTATAGTACACTTTTTTGCATGTCATATATCATGAAGATATTTTGCAAAGCTTCATCATCACTAAAAAGATAAACTCTTTTATGAACCCTTAAGAGCTAGTTGTTATCAATTCTGTGATAAAAATAATGTTTTGTATTTATTACATAAGGATTTGCTAAATTATTTTCTTAAAAAAATAAATTTATAGTAAGGGATTTATAAATTATGGTAAGAAGTTACAAAAGGGTTTTTAAGAAAACACAAAAAAGGTTAGATAGGGATCTATAAAACATGCCATGAACGCATGTCATATATAGGATTCATACATAGTGACCCCTCGAGCAAACCACATAGGGATTGGATTGGGACTTAATGCTAATGCAAGGTGGTGTTTACCATTGATAGTAGGATACCTTACCACATGCCAATTGTTTTCAAGAATACCATTAAAAAAAGATTAGAGAGTAGGTGGTATGGTGTGTGTGGCAGGAGAGGCCCATTGATTGGCATGCGTTGTGAATTCGGTGTATGCATGTCATGAGATAGTCCTTTCTTGTCACGATGTGTGCATGTATGTGTGTGCGTATATGTGCACACACATCCACATGTATGACATGAGGGGCCGTTTGACTGGCATGCATTGTGAATTCGCGATATGCATGTCAATAGAAGTGATAAGGCAATCCTCTCCTATCACTCACTGTGCAAAGGTGTATACTCTTCACACGCACGTGTATGGCAAGGGATCGTTGACTGGCATGTATGTGTGTCATGAGATGGGTCTCTTGCCATGCATTATTTGTATATTTGATTCTTTGTGCGTATGTATTTTGTAGTCACTTGTGAGATGCATGGATTAGCATGTGTCATGTATTCGACATATACATGTCATGACACTTGTCTCATGATGGGTGCATGTGTGTAGGGATAAAAGGTGCTTATCAATTAGGGACTTAGTCGTGAAGTCGACAAGTGAGTGTCTTTTGACAAGTATGTCACAATTGACTTGGCATTGTGTCATGAACTCGACATAGATGTGTCATTTTGATTGTGACACCCTCCCTTCCCCCTTGGGTATGGATGGGCACTTGGTCGTGAATTCGGCTAAATAGTGTCTTGATGGGCTACAAATGAATAAATAAGTGATGGTCATTTGGTCATGTTTTCGGCTATATAATATCTTGACATGCTAGTTATTTGGTGTTGCTTGATGGGATGGGCATTTAGGTCATACACTCGACCATAAAGTGTCCTCGCGTGTGTAGATATTTAAAACTCTAGCAATCTTTTTGTGTATTTATGCTTTTATGAGAAAAAAACTTGATGAAATCTATGTTGCATCTTCATTGTTCAATGTCTAAATGATATCATGTAATTTTAACTCAATTGAAGTCTACAACACTAGTATAACTGAAGATTGGTATCATGTAATTTTGTTTTTAAACAAGGATTGTATATCAAATGCTTTTATTCAAGTGATGTAGTCTAACTTACGATTGGGAGGCAAGGTCTCAGGTGCCATGCTTATATGCTTTTTTTCCTTTGTTAGATATTGGGGGAATTGGCCTTGTTGAGATGGCTCTTAACGTTGCCAAAGCACTCCACATTTGCTTAATAGAGGCCATATCATCCAGTATAAAAGAGCAAATATCATTCATTAATAGCAATGATGTTACATTTGTCAACTTTTGCAATCGAGCATGTATAGCTATGCATGTCTTGTTACAGCAACAAGGGCTTTCACACTTAGTTACTGATGCAGTCATGGATCTTGAGAAAAACTTGCATCTTTGTCGCACATTTCTCGGAAACGCACCTAAGATGCTTGAAGATCTTATGGAGTTAGCACCATCATTTGTATCAAATGAGAAGTTGGCATTGTGGACCACAAAGTGGAGAGAGGAGGTGGCACGTTCAAAGCGAGTGAAGGACTTGTCGAGTGCCTCCTCTCTACCAAACCGTTTGAAGATTGCAATAGGTGCAAGTCCTAGTCCCAGTTCTATAGGACAACAAGACGATCTGTCGGGGGCAAGAACTATGTGGCAGACATTGAGGAATCACCAATGTGCATCAACAATTGGCATTCCTTTTGATGCAATCAAGCCAGGTAGAGACATTGGTGAAGGCTCCTTTGGGCAGTGTGTGGAAGCCACAATAGATAATTTAATTTATTTTTCTTCAAATTTAAAATTTTGTGCCAAAATGTACAAGGGCTCTAATAATGCCAAGTTTCAACAATTTCAAGTGGAGCGTGGGATGCGAAAGGTCAATGCATCGATTGTGCGATGCATTGCCTTTGCTTTTGAGCCCCCTTGGGTTACAATCTTCCCCTTAATCAATGGTGGTACATTGAATGATGTATTGATGTGGGGTCCTTTCAAGGAATGTAGATATAGGAGAACAATCAAGCACTTGTGCAAGACATCAGTGGGATTCAGCCCTAATCTTGACAAGGTGTCCAATGTAGAGGAGAAAGCTAGGATTGTGGGCGTTATCAATAATATGCCAAATATTATTCATGCACTAGTGGATGGGATGAAGGCCGTGCATAGTGCCGGCATCATCCATTCAGACTTGCATGCTAAGGACATGATACTAGACTTTACCAAAGAGAACATCCCTAGGGTTGGCATCATAGACTGGGGTCTAATGCTCATTTCTAGCATGACAAGATCAGCAATCAACTGTGGTGGTCCAAATGATCCCATGCACCTCATAGATGAGCATCGCCGAAAAGGAGAGTTGGAAAGGAGAAGACGACCTTGGATTGCACCTAAGATCTACGACCCACTGTGCCACTCTTCCTAAAGCAAGGAGTTTTATGTGTATGCAATTGGCTGGCTCATCATCTATCTTGTTGAGTTTTGGCACCTAGGTCAAAACTTGTGGTTATGCAGAAAGCCAAGGGATGCCCCAAATGAAGTGATCATGCATTTGATAGAGTCAAAGGAAAGTGATCACATGTTAGTAGATGATAGGGTTGCACATATATCATTTTTAGACATCGATGACTTTTTGAGGGTAGAGTGTGGGATTGATCCTGCAAAGGCGCGAGACCCCTTGTAGAGCTTGGTCCTATCTTAGCTCACCCCTTTTGAGTAACCCGACTCCCACAATCTCTACTTGCATTTTGTAAAACAATCTATTAATTTTTGGAGTTTCCATGACTTGTGAATCCAAACATGTCTTGAATAGATTGGCAACTTTGTAAAACTCTATACTCCATGGAATGGGACTCGTAATTTGTGCCTATAGATTAATTTAGTTAAGTGCTTTTAATTGTTAGGAGTAATTATTCCAAGATTGTGTGTCTATAATAATTCACGATTTGTTTTGTATGATTGATGGTTTTTTCAAGTTTTGAAATTCACTATTTGCACTGTGTCATGTTTTATATCACGGTGAAGATTTTATATTTATAAATTGTTTCTAGTTAGCAAATGTGAAACACTAGAGAGTATTCTAATGCATACATGAGGTTTATGAGAGCAAATAATCATATCTTGATATTTACATCATAGACCACAATGCTTATCATAATGCACTTAATAAAGGTAATACTTAGAAAATTTCATAGTCACTAGAACCATTGAGAGATTTTTATTAACCTTTGATAGCTACTTTGCGATTAATTTCGTAATAAACTTGGATATCAAATTATTAACCATATCACATTTTATCTCCATTGAGCTAGTATCATTATTTAGTAAGGTTTTTTAAAATGTGCAACGATGTATGTGTACTTGTGTGTGTGTGTGTGTGTGTGTGTGTGTGTGTGTGTGTGTGTGTGTGTGTGTGTGTGTGTGTGTGTGTGTGTGTGTGTGTGTGTGTGTGTGTGTGTGTGTGTGTGTGTGTGTGTGTGTGTGTGTGTTATTCCTTGCAAATAAGATGCTTTATTCTAAAAGCTTGAAACTAATATTTTATGGGTCATAGTTAAGTTGGTAATGGTCTATATGTTTCTTTCAATTTCAAGTTATATTTGCTTTTATATGCAACTAGTACAAAATGTGCAAGAATGTGTATGTGCACACATTTAAGGGTGTTGTTCCTTGTTGCAAACAAGGTGATTTAATCTAAGGACTTGAAACCAATCTTTTATGAGCCTTGGTTAAGTTGGTAATGGTTTATATGTTTCTTTAAATTCCAAGTTATATTTGGATTTATGTGCAATTGGTATAAAGTGTGATCATATATGTGTGTGCACGAGTGTCTTGTTTCTTGCAAACAAGTTGCTTTGATCTAAAAGCTTGAAGCTAATCTTTTGTGAGTCGTAGTCAAGTGGTAATTGTTTGTGTGTTTCTTTGATTTTCAAGTTATATTTGGATTTATGTGCAACCGGTATTCTTTAAAAGCTGATATAATTTTGTAGTAGCATTGTGAAGAAACAAAATCTTAGGTATTGTTTTGTGTGTTTTTCTGCATGCATGGGTAGATTAAAGAAACAAAAAGTTTGTGAGGTTTCAAAGGGAGATATTGCAACATTTTTCGGCCATCCAATAAATACCCCTGCAACCACAAATGTTATAAATGATTTGCAGACATCAACAAATCAACTAGATACATCCATTCTTGGAAATGAAGCAAATAATGAGACTGAAACGCCATATCAAATAGCAAGAGATCAACAAATTTGTGCCACTACTAGTGTTGGAGTGGTTGAAACACAAGTTACACCAACTATACAAAATGCTCCATGTCAACCTATACAAACAAATGAAGAAGAGATGTCAAGTTCCTTGAAAAGCACACAAGCTAGTGAGAAGAAAAATAAAAGAATTTGGAGTCTTGTAAAGCGTACATTTTAGATAGAATGGGTTAGTAAATTTCCATTCATTGAGCCAGTTATACCAGCTGATGATTATACTCCAAAAAAGGCTCGATGTATTAGTTGCTCATGGAAAAAGGGAGCTGATTACACACTTCAGCTCAAAATTGACACTAAGGAGAAGCATGTAGGCAAGGTATACGAAAAAGCCATTGTTGATGGGCAAGAAGTAATTCAAGTAAGATGGAAGTCTAGTGAGGAGTGTCTACATCTAAAGAATGCATGACTATATGAGAAACATTTGCTTGAGCAAGCACAATGTGAGAAGTTATCAATTAACAACATGTTCAAAAAAATGCAAGATAAGACCTTGCAAATTAAGATTCTACAATTGAAGGTATTTTTTAAATCATTTATAATTATTAATATTCATAATATGTTTTATATTGTGTGTAATATCAAATTGTAATGGTTTTTTTTTACGTGTAGACTGTTTTTTATATCTTAAGGCGAGGAAGACCAATGGTGGACTATCCCGAGCATAAGGAATTCTTGTCACAATTTTCTATTGATAATTTTCCACAATCGCATTGGTCACGCAGTAGTGGATGGGATTTGGCAGAAGCATTAGATGAGGTTGTCAAGCAAGATTTGAGAGAAAAAATCAAATCTTCTCAATTTTTTAGTCTCTCACTAGATGAGGCCACATCTAGAGATAATACTAGTTGGGTTTGTATGACTATTTATATTGTGGAAAAGCATGTTCGTCGTGCATATTTTCTTACAATAAACAAAATGAAAAAAGATGCCACAGCAGAGAACCTATTCTTGTTAGTTGAAGAAAGCTTGATGAGTATGTTGCAATTATCAAGGATTGAGATTGCGAAAAAACTAATTTGTGTGGGGGTTGATGGAGCAACAATTATGCAAGGCCATCGCTCAGGAATTTGTGTCCACCTACAGACTTCTATAGAACCTTTCATGTTAGGATCTCATTGTATGGCATATAGAATGAACTTGGCCTATAAAATAGTTGATGAGTTTGATAGTGTTGCAAAGGTGGAGCAGTTGGTCAGTACATCTAGTAGTTTTTTTTGTAGGAGTTCCAAACGATATTTAAAGTTCCAAGAGATGGCGAAGGGTTTAACAGTTTTATTGGAAAGAGCCAAGATGCATTGGACCCCATGCATTGCTATATCTTGTCTTAGCTTTTGAGTTTGCTACTCTTGGTTGTAGGCGGTTATGCTTTGCAGTGCTTTTCTTGCCAACTTTCTCTCTTCCTCAAAATTGGCCACGATCTCCTCAGTTGGTTGGTCTATCATGATGCACCATTTTGGTCCGTAGGTCATATTGGTTTATAAGTTGCCATATATCGGTTGGGAATTCCCCCAAGTCAAGTCCATCGTCTCCAAGGTTGGTGTTAGTTCCTAACATATTTGCGGTTTCCTAAGCAACTAGAGTATCGATTAGGTTGATCAGATAAGGTAAATTTGCATCCCTAATTGTGCCGATCTTTGTTGCTCCCTAAGTGGCTTGATGACTCAAGCCTCTTAGTCTTCAATGATTGGTTTTCTTAGTCACTCGTCTAGTGTCTAGGTCTCCTCCTACTAGTGGGTTCATTGACTTATGTTATATTGTGTAAGTTCCTTGTTATTCAAAACAATCCTCAATGCTACATGCACTTAGACACTTGAGTGGTGCTTATCGATGTGCACTATGCAAAATTAGGCTTTATACTTTTTTGGTGCACTCTAAGTGTTTAATTGATGCGGTGTGCAAGTTCAATGAGGGAAGAAATGTAGATTACACTTTTTCTAATAAGTTTCAGCTAATTACAACTTCTTCATATGAGTGATGGCCACCCTTGATGGTTTGTTTTGGTCTCTACTACGTTCTAGATGCATTGTCTGATGGATAGTAGGTTCGGTTAGCTAATAACAAGTCTATCGATGTTAGCTCTATGAGTCGTTCTATGTGTCTTGAGGCCTATGGGGGTTGTCATTTAGCTTGGACTTAGGCTCTGCTAGCCCTGTGATGGATTTGATGTGCCAAAAATATTGTTTTATATATTTGTCCAAGTTGCAGTGTCTAAGTTATAGACTCGGACATTAGAGTCTGAGTCACATGCCCATTCGAGCATGATGTCTCGATCATCTAAGACATCACGCATGGTTGTGTCTGAGGCTGAATGAGGTTCAAAGTCCGAGTCGTCTTAAACTTGGACGGTTTTGTTGTCATTTGAATGAACTGTGACTCAAACTATCTAAGCCAGTCAAGGCTATTTGAGTATGCAGATGGGTCGAAGTGCAGCAACGTGAGTCTAGAACTGGAAAAAATTGATAAAATACTCCAAGTGCCTACTCTAATATTGCAACCAGGGTCCTGACTATGATCAACAAGCATCAAATGACACTTAAATCATACTTGTAGGGCTCAGGAATACATGAATATGAATCGGTGAACAAATCTGTGCTCCTACCCTGTAGCAAGCTCTCTCTCTCTCTCTCTCTCTCTCTCTCTCTCTCTCTCTCTCTCTCTCTCTCTCTCTCTCTCTCTCTCTCTCTCTCTCTCTCTCTCGATTGAATACACACAAATGAGCTCTCTGCCCCTTTTCTTGGCCTCTTAAACCCCTTCCCTCTTGCTCTTGTACTCCTCCTTCTCTCTCTTTGCATCCTAAATGTGTTTAAGCCCTTTTTCTCCTTATTTTACCATGTTTTAATAGTAATAACCCTATTGTATGTTTCCCTTCTTTTCCTTATTTCTTCCTATGTTAATGCATCCAAAACACAAAGCAAACACCTACGCTACTCCAACCTACTCAACTAAATATTAAAAACCAAAAACTTTCTTGCAAAGGAGATTGAATGCCCTTCGACTCCCTTGCTTCCTACCTATCTTAAGCACTGGTTTGGAGCAAACCCTACTTCAATGCTCAATTCAAAGCATGCAAGCACTCAAAACTTGAATCTGTTTGTCTTGACAATAGAACCAAAATGTGGGAGCTCACACTTGACCCTGCCAAGACCCACAGACCACTTATTGTTTCAAGTTTTCAAGCCAAGTGCAATGGCAACCTCTCATATAGTCGTACACACTCTCATACCTATGAGTGTAGTGAGCTTACCTTCATGCTCGATCGAGTTGCCTCCTCCCATAAGCTCTCTAGTAGCTCCATGATCCAAGGTGCAAGCTCAAGCAAGCTTAATCCTCAAGCTCCATTGAGATATGTATGGTGATTTTTTAAGAGTCATCTCCTATCATAGTACAACTAATCCCAGTAAGACTGTCTATTGCACTTGTTGATGATGTAGTGGCCCAAGTTCTATCAGTGTAGGATCATGATGTTGGATAGAGAGGAAAAGGTGTACAAGCCCCATAGCTAGTTTTGAGATGTTTTGCAAGAGCTTCCCATGATTTGATGCTATAAGCCTATGGATTACATCATGGTGACCAAACTCTATTGAGCCACTTACCTATGAGGAGGCTGTGTGCAAAGATGATTCTCATTCTTTGGAGAGAGCTATGCAGTTTGAATTTGATTTCTTGTAGAAGAATCATATATGTGACTTAGTTTCCTTGCCTAATCGAAAGATTGCATTACCATGCAAATGGGTGTACTAGTTGAAGAGTATCTCTAGTTATCCAAAGCCAATATATGAGGTTAGATTGGTTACCAAGGATCTTAAGCAAAAAAGGGAGTTGATTTTGAGGAGATCCTATCTTGAGGTCAAGATGATTATCCTACACTTAGTCTTGGTCTTAGTTGCTCGGTTGGATTTCTATTTTTATTAGATGGACATAAGGATGGCTTTTCTGCATGGGGACCTACACTTAGTCTTGGTCTTAGTTGCTCGGTTGGATTTCTATTTTTATTAGATGGACATAAGGATGGCTTTTCTGCATGGGGACCTACACTTAGTCTTGGTCTTAGTTGCTCGGTTGGATTTCTATTTTTATTAGATGGACATAAGGATGGCTTTTCTGCATGGGGACCTTTATGAGGATATTTTTATGCAATTGCCTAAGGAATTTATGGAAAAAGGCAAGGAACACCTAGTGTGTAAATTGAAGAAGAGTCTTTGTGGGCATAAGTAGGCACCTAGGGAATGATACTATAAGTTTGATATTTTCATGTATTCACACAAATATTCATGTAGTGATATGGATTTGTGTTTATATACAAAGAAGGTTCGTGATGATAGCCTTACTATCTTGGTGCTTTATATTGATGATATGCTTATTGCTGGGAGTGCTCATGTTGAGCTAGATGCTTTAAAGGATTATCTCAAGAAGAGCTTTGAGATGAAGGGTATGGGGCAAGCCTCACACATACTTGGTATAAGTATTATGTGTAATTGCTATAAAAGACTTCTCTACTTATCCTAAAAGAAGTACATTCACAAAGTCCTTAAGTAATTTTATATGCAAGATGGTAAGCCTATTAGTTGCGCTTTACCTTCCCATGTGAAGATTAGTTAGGCAGACTCTATTCCCAGTCATATGATGAGAGGACTAAGATGTCCAAGGTTCATATGCATCCATAATGGACAATTTGATATGTATGCAATGATAGCCACTCTCCTTGACATAGAATTTGTAGTGGGAGTCATGGCAACATGCAGACAATAGAAAGTCCACCTCTTGGTATGTCTTTTGGTATGTCTTTATCTTTGTTGGAGGCATTATCTCTTGGATATCTAGGGTATAAAAATGCATGGCCTTATCTACTATTAAGGTTGAGTACATTGCCACCACTGAGGCTTGTAAGGAGGCCCTATGTTTAGACTATCTCATTGTAGATCTTGGTATGACTATGACTCCTACACTACATTTCGATTCAATAAGTACCATTCAGTTGGCCTGTAATCAGATCTTCCATGCAAAGACAAAGCACATTGAAGTGTGCTATCACTTCATTAGAGAGGTGGTAGAGAACAAGTCTATTGAGCTTCTTAAGATCCTTATGGATACAAATCCTATAGATCTACTCACTAAAAGTCTCCTAGTGGAATGTTATACCTTCCTTAGGAAGATGATGGATATAGGATGAGATAGCAACTTTCTTCATCCTATTATACTTCTATGTACACTTTGTACTTTGTCACTTTTTTCTTTTTTTCTCCACACTCATGCACATTTATCTTTAAATGCGAGGATGTTGGGGATTAAAGGCCACTTAGGCCTAGCCATCTATATTTTCTTGTATATAGCCTACACACTATAGGTGGTAAACACCCATCACTATCACTTTATTCTTTATTCTTTCAATGGTAATAGAATAAGGGATAGCAAACCACACATTGTGATAGTTGGGAGTTCCTACATCCTAGTCTTCCTCTTCTTGCTTGAATCACCATAGCTCTTGCTCCCTTTCTTACTTTCGCTCATGCTTCCACTTTTGCTACTTTTTAGGAAGTCTATAGGATTATCATAAATACTAAATTTGATAAGACTAACTCACTTGTCCTCAAGTATCTTGGATGAATGAAGTGATAGTTTACTATTATATGGTTGGTTTTCACATGAAATACAAGATTCTTTTGCCAATATGGTGACGCTTTGACAATCACTATGCAACAATGGCATTTCTTTACTACCACTAGACGAGTAAGCTATATGGCTTGTTTGCATGCCTCTGTCTACAACATACTCAATTTTAGTAATAGATAACACCACATATTTTTTCAAATGAGACATCCAAGAGATTGCACCACCATACAAGGTAAAAACATATCCTATGGTTGACTTTCTATTATCAACATTCCTTGCATAGTTTGTAGCTATGTACCCAAGTATAAGACTACTCCTCCCAAAGCATATGTGCATATCTTTTGCACTACTCAAGTACCTCAAGATATCTTTCACTACTTTCAAATGCTTCTTGCTAGGATTTTACATGTACTTGCCCACTAGTCCCATAGTAAAAGCAATGTCCAAGCAAGTGGCAATCATAGCATAAATGAGACTTCCCACACGTGATTAATATGGAACCTATTTTAGCCCTCTCCTCATCAGATATTCAAGACAATTATCAACATTGACTTTCATACATGGAGGCAATGGAGCACAAAATTCCCTTTCCCCCTCCGTATTGAAATGTTGTAACACTTTGTTGACATATTCTTTTGGAATAGATAAGAGCAACATCTTTGTTTTGTTCCTACTTATACACATACCAAGAATGTGATTTTCTTTTCCCAAATCCTTCATTTTAAAGGTTTCTATTAGCATTTTCTTTAGAGACTCAATCTCATTCTTATTTTTCCCAACTATTAATATATCATCCATATAAAAAAGTCAATACTATAAAGATGTGATCCTTAGCCTTTCTAGTGTATAAGTAATGGTGCATCTCACTTCTTTTGTAGCCATGAGATTACACAAAGATATCAATCTTAAATGTATTATTACCATGGCACCTACTTTAATCCATAGGGTCTCTCTTTAAGCTTATGTATAAGCTTTTTTTTGCCATGTTCCATAAAACCCTCTAGTTATTACATGTAGATCTCATCATGAACCTCACCATGCAAAAATGTTGTCTTGATATCCGATTGTACAAGGTCCATGTCATCCTTAGCCACCAAGGTAAGCACAGTGCAAATAGTAGTCAATTTTACCATAGGTAAAAAGAACTCATCAAAGTCTAACCTTTTCGTTACTTAAAACCTTTGGCCACTAACCTTACCTTGTACTTTGGTTTAGCATCACCTATGACTTTCAACTTATAGACCCATTTGGATAGCAAAGCATTTTTGCCCTTTGGGGAAAGCAACCAATTAGCAAGTATGATTCTTCATAGTAGAATCAATTTCAAACTGCATACTAGCTCCCACTTTAGTTTATTATCACAAATCACATTCCCTTTATAACAAGATGGCTCTCCAAAAATTTCAGCATCACATGGTCAATCTTGGTTTCACAAAATCTCTCAAGGAATGAGAGATATGAGTAGATCTATGTAGCACAATGGGATGACTTTGAGTGGGAAATTTCAACCTCCACTCTTTTTTCTGAGGCATCATAGGGCTCTCAACATGGTACCCTATAATTCTTCCTACTTCATGCTCAATAGTTGAAGCATCACTTAGGCCATTTGTCTATACATTTGGTACACTAGTACTTGCCTTACATGGAAAAATAATATGCATCACCACATTCTCAAAATAATATTTCTTATTTTCACTTTCTTAAGAGGCTACTTATGCATCCTCTTCTATTTAAAATCACATCATTACTATAGATAATAAAGACGATAACCCATCTACCGCCACTTTGTCCATAGCCTAAAAATATGCATTTAGTGGATTTTAACTCTAACTTGCTACACTTTTCCTTTAGTACATGCCCATAAGCTTCACAACTAAATACTCTTAAGTGATCATAAGAGGGATTCTTATTTGACCATACCTCTTCAAGAATGCCACCATCCAAATTAGTATTAGGCTACCTATTTACAAATGTACATCAATCACTATAGTCTCAATCCAAAATCCTTGAGCAAGTCCATCATTAGATAGCCTACTTGGCATCATTTCATTGATTGCCCTATTCATATGCTCTATTCGGCATTGTTGATTGCTCAATAACACCATTTTGGGTGGAATTACCATATGCAATGAGTTTTTTTTTTCCCATTTGCTTCACAAAATGAATAAACTCATGAGATACATATTTTTCAACATTATTAGTTCTAAGACAATTAAGTCTCTTGTCAAGTTTATTTTCTATAATAAGTGCTAGAAATTTCTAAAAACAAGACAAAGACTCATATATTATATCCATAATGAAAGCCTATGGTTCCCTAGTTTCATCATCAATGAATGTGATAAACTAGGGTGCTCCCCCACCCCCTCCTTGCCTCCCCGTAAGAACCTCCCTATAGGCCTTGTAGGCATATATCCACATATATCGATGTGCATGACTAAGTCAAGTACCTCACTCCTTTTTCTATTTTAGTTTTTCTTTATGGGTTGAATATGTATGCTTTCCAAATATACATTTGGCTACTAGGTTATTATAATTATATTATTTTTTATAGAAGATATATGAAAGGGATACAAAGTGCCACAATGTTCTCCTTTAGTAACAACAAATAATCCCTTGTGGACTTTCCATAGCCAACTTTCAAAAGTAGTAGAGTATCCTAAGTTATCCAATTGAAATGTAGATATCAAGCTCATGGTAAGCTTGGGCACATTGCACACATTCCACAAAGTGACGGTAGACCTAAATTGAAAAGCAAATTGCACATCACCTACCCCAACTATATTACATACACAGTCATCACCAAGATGGACTAATCCATGTCTACTCTGCTCTCATATGAACAAAACCACTCATTATGAGGAGTTGTATGAAAATATGTGTGAGAATCAAGTATCCAATCTTGAGCTAGTTATTGATTTGCTATAACTAGCATACATGGAGGAAGAGTAGAAGTAGATAGTACTTCACATAGTCATCAATCATTGCATTTATTTTCAATCTTATGCTTTCTTTACCTTCTTTCTTGTCAACATACTTATCTCCTCATTCTTCTTATCTTTTGTCTCTTACATCCATTTGTAACTATCCTTCTTGATATGACATATTTTACCATAATGGAAGCATTTAATAATTTTCTTGGACCTAAATTTGCTACTTAACTAGTTACCTATGGTCATGATTATTGCCTTTATACACATTTCTACCTATTTTTTCACACGAGTTGCCAATGCTTGACCATTTTGGTAGCATTGGTCCATAGATTCCCTATGTACCTCTTTAGCTAATAAATTGGTCAAAACATAATTAAACTTCAACTCACCTCTAGAGCTAAATTACTGATGGTTGTTCTAAAGGTGTCCCATGAGGCAGGCAAGGAGTACAATAGAAATATAGCCTTAATTTGATCTTCAAACTTCAACTTTTGAGCCTCCTTCTAACTAAATATGATATTGAATTTATTAAGGTAGGATGCAATAGTATAGTCCTCCTTCATCTACAACTCAAATAGCTTTTTCATGAGATATACCTTATTAGAGGCAATTTCCTTCTCATAATTGTCACATACCTTCTTTCATAAGTCATGTGTGGTGGTCTCATTCACAATTGTAGAATACACAGATTCTACCAATCCAACCCAATAGTAGATTTGGCCAATGCAAAAAGCTCTGACCAATCATGTTTAGATATATCTACTAGTTTTCCATCTATGCCTCTTATTGCCCAACATGCTCCCAATGTACTTGTGGGAATGACATCCCTTAACTCAAGGCATTAGGTTCTCATCTCACTAGATATTCTAGGACCCCACGCACTACTTGTAGGGTAGTTAAGATTACTAACACTAGTCACTATAATCATCGAGTCCTAGGGTCAATTTAGTCGACTCTTACACCACACTCCTTGACTCAATGCACTAGGTTCTCATCCCACCACACAATCTCAAACCCCATGCACTACTCTTAGGGAAGTTAAGATTGGTAATACTGGTCACCACTAGAATCATCAAATCCTAGAGTCAATCTAGTTGGAGCTCATACCACATCTATGTATATATAGCTCACATAAGTTTCATGGGTTAGGGTTTCATTTCACATAGTTGTTATGCACAATGCATTAATTTTAGGTCACATAGGATCACATTGCATGTCACCACTTAGGTGTCAAGGCACAAGTCACCTGTGTAAGGGGGAGTCAATCAACCATGATCCAAGGAACATGGGGTGAATTCAAACCATTTATAAGGACAAATTGGATGTGTGACTAGACCATGAGGAAAGCAAGAACTTGACCACGGAATTGAAATTGCTTGCATACATGGGCTATAACTTGACCTAATTAACCCTCTCAAGCTTGCTTACCAAATCCAATAAATCACCTCATCATTGTACCCAAGAGAGCTCTACTTACTTCAATTGGCCTAGATGTGGCATAGGGCTTGCCCTAAGGTAGCACTACATTGTACAACATTTACCCAAATGTCTATCAAGAAACTCACTTGATTACACAATTGATTTGCTTTGAATGGAATCAAATGCTTACAGCTAGACAAGAAGATCTGAGTGCCACAACTAAAATCAAGTAATCTTGTGCTAATAGAGTGTGAAATTCATTGAAGAACCTGAAAAGGAGTAGAGCCTACCAATGTAGAACCACAATAAGAATTAGTAGACTAGACCCACACTGGGGAGAATTGAGATTGACAATGAAAAATTCGAGAAGAGGTAACAATGAGCCTCCTATGTAAATTAGGTTGTTATAGTCCCAAAACTATGAGCGCACACATTTATAAAATGATAAGGAACATCAAATCCCCTAGCTATTGCATCATGACATACACTTGAACCGTGCATATCTTCTAATAAAAAGATGGTGGGCTAGCCGAGGAAAAGCCATTGCACCATGATTCCTTAGCTATTGCAGCATGATGTATACTTAAGAAGAAAGAACCACACATATCTCTTAACAAAAAGATGGTGGCATAGCCTAGGAGAAGCTTCGTAACTATGAGTAGCAACATGGAAGGGGAGCATCAATCAATGGACCATCCCAAGAAGTTGTTGATCCCTTTCATAGTTCCCATGAAACAACCAAGGTAGACTCTAGTAAAACCAAGGAGATTTAGGGCTCTAGTATGGAACATGGGTAGACTAGAGTAAGAACATGTTGAGAAATCTCATAGGCCTAGCCATCTTAGTTCAACAAAAGGGAGAAGAATTACAAAGAGAAAGGAAATGGATCCTCTAGTCTCAGATAGTTTGGGTTTTGTACCACACTAGCTAGAAACTACTTTTGATTCAACCCTAATTTTTGGGATCACTAGATACTTTGGCCACTCAACTACAAACCTCTTACAAATTGGTGCAGTACAAGTGAGAACACATGTGGGTAGCACCCCGCTCGCAAAGTAGGTGATGGACCAAGGGCCAAAGGGCCACCTAAGCAAGTGAGCAAGAAAGTCAATACAACCATCAAAGGTAGGCAAGCACAACCCTTTTCATTTTACCATGTCATAGGTCAAGAGTCCATAATGCACTAACCTTCAAGCCTCCAAGAAGTACCCCCTTCTTGCTCTCAAGGACCCCTCACTAAGCAATGCACCCAAGGTAAACAAGGAGAGAACCTTGCTATCTTGCTACTAGACGAAGCATATGAAAAGGAGGAGCTTACAACATCTAACTATGAGAATGCAAATAGACCCACTAAATATTGTGTTAGGAATTTTAAATGTGAATCCACAAATTGGACAATGGATAAAGGATATGAGAGGGAACCCACAAGCATGCAACTTAGAAAACAACATTGAATAAGCTTAGATATGCCAACCTAAAAGCTTTACAAACCTAATTAAAAAATATTGTAGCTTATCACATGGATGTTGACTCTTCCAACTACATTATGTCTTGCAATCACTAATTGAGTAATAAAGGTGCATCCAATCTACTATCATGTAACATCTACCTCAACCATTTTGGCATAGTTCTAGACTCTGTAATCTCTATTCTCTTATCAACAAGCATGATTCATATATATATCTATTAGACTGATCTTTGATATAATCTACTAAGACCATATAGTGTATGTCTCACATCCTCAACCACCTTTATAGTATAAGCATAATGGTGAGATGTGTAACCTTCAAAACCAATTCTTTTCATCCACCATCAATGCTAGTATATCTTTTGCAATATGCCTCTTTTTCCTTTATTCAACCCAGTTTTGCTATGGGGTATACTTGCAAGTAAATTATCTCTACATCCCATGAGATCTCACAAAGTCACTGAACTCATTAGAGACGGACTCTCCCCCTCCATCTGACCTCAAGCACTTAACTTTCAAGCCTATTTTTGTTTCAATAACAACCTTGAAAGTTTGGAATTGCTCAAACAAATGACTCTGTTCCTTCATGAAATACATCCATAACTTTGCTGGAACAATCATCAATAAGCATGATAAAATATTTATTGCCACTAAGAGATGTTTTGTGTAGGCTCCCAAACATACATATGCACAATATCAAGTATACTCTTGTACACATCTCTATCATACAAAAAAGGTTGTCTTGTTTGCTTACCAAATCGACATGCTTTATACACTTTATGAAATTCTATAACTCTAAAATTAGGAAACCCTGTAACCAACCCTTTGGACTACATGAGTTTCAATCAATATTCATAACAAGAATTCTAGTATCTAAAGTAAACATATGACCAACTCTACTTCCTTTTGTGACCAATCTACACTTATTATTAAAATCTTCCACTACAAAAACAACCTTTTGCATTGAAATTGAACATGCAACCCTTGCTCTACCATTTGGTTAACAGACACTAAATTCTTTGTGATGGATGGCATATATATTACAAAAGACATGGCTCTTTGTCTTTAACCATCATGCTAGAACAAGGAAACTTTTTCTATGTGTGAAATTGAGTGGCATGGATCATTACCCGTTTGCACATAACCTAGATTTTGTAAATCTTGCATCTCTCCAAAATATTTAACATAGCTAGATGCACATGAATCAACATACCATACATCATTGTGTGTCCTCTTTCCTGTTACAACATTCATCATATGCTGCATAACAAATAGACACTCATTTTTGTCTTCATTCTGTCATAAAGATGATGCATAGTTTTCTTTCTCTACAAGTTAGCATTGCAAATACCATTCTTCTTAGCATAACATTGGGCTGAAATATGACTTATTTTGCCACAATAATGACAATCAATACCTGAATTGCTAGAACCTTTGTTCTACCATCCATCTCTTCCTTTAGAGCTCCCTATGTCTCTAAATTTTTCGGGCCTCCTGAAACCTGCATTTCACCGAACTATTGATTTGACTTGTTTTGCTAGTTATCACTAGCACGTCCCATATCATGGTCTCTTGAAGAGGATCTGATTAAGAAAAATGCTTGGGTATATTTATCACTTCTTTTAGATGAATCCCCCTTGCATGTTGATCTCTTCAATGATTATGTGAGACTAATTTATCAAAAACTAGAAATGGCTTCTATATATACATAGAAGTAATAAAAAATTTCTAAAGGCCACTCAAAGTAGATGAAACCAAATCATCATCATCTAACATTATATCAATAGCTACTAAGGTATTTGCAATGCTTCTCACTTTTAAAACATACATCTTTACTTTCTTTAAAGTATTCAACTCTTAGTTAAGTTGAATCTTCCATGCCTTTGTATTTACTAAAAAGATATGATCAAAGATTGTCCAAGCTACATGTGCAGTTTTTACATTTTTTATATTTCTCAACATAGTGTTGTCAATGACTATAACAACCAATATATTACATTTTTATCTTTTACATTCCATTCTTTCCATGCCTTTAATCCTTCTGTAGTCTCACAAGATTACTTAGCCTAGCTCCTTTTTTTCACTTGAAACAAACTTATAGAGACCTTTTCCAATAAGAAAGTTTACCACATAAAACTTTCATAAAGGGTAGTGGTTCTTGTCCAACTTCTCAATGATGCGGTTTCCACTATTCTCTGCCATTATCACAAAATTGATACAAAATAGTAAGACAGTCTTTTGCAACCTTTCACAAAAAGTGCACATCAATATACTAAGTAGTTTTTTTCATAGACTATTCAATAGTATATATAATCCGAAACCTGTTAATAGATAAAACTTGTGTTTACTTCCTAGAAAATATCTTAGAACTTACATATTCAAAATTTGTAACTTGTGCATTCACTTTTTGTTGAAACAACCAAAATCACAATATACCTTAAAACTGTTGTCCGCAAACTTGCAAGTCTAAAATAGACCTGAAAATGCCTCAAAATGATGACAAAGCAACATGATAGTCTTAAAGGACTTATTTGCAATATATATAAGTGCTTTGCTTGCACACCAAATCTCATAGCAATATGAGATTTTTGCTCTGCCCTACTTTCGATGCCTCCATATGCACTATTTGAGAGAAAGAGTGAAAGAATATGAGAGCTTCTTACTCATTGCTTGCTTGCTCAAATCTTTGATTCTTCTCCCTTACTTCAACCTTCAAAATGAGAATCTCTCAATGGCACTGCTCTAATACTATATCACAAATCATGTGGTTGGGGGACTTGCTTGAGTTGATGTACCAAACACATATCATACACACAAAAGGAAGCTCACACAAGAATACAAAGAGAGATAGAGGCCAAAACATTTTCTTTCTAGATTTTTCTTCTTTCACACATTATACAATGTACATGGACTGGTACTATAACTATTCTAGTTGTAGGTAGGTACAACAAACCAAATATAATAAGTGATAAGTCAGTAGCCATGTAAGAGTCATAATATCCACCGACATGCTAAGTGTGGATGTGCAGATCCATCCAACTAGGTAGTCCATCATCAACATCCGCATGTGTTGAGCTTACCATCTCAACACACTCTCTCATCATCATTTCTAGTCTAATCATGTATACAACTTGGAGGGCCCATATATTGAGATACAAATCAAATTAGTTAGAGATCTAAACTCAGGAAATGTTTATCAGTTGCACCTCACTTGACTACATTGTGCTCTTTGTGACCTGACATTGAAGGTTTTTCTACATTTGGTGCAAATTTTTCTACTTTAAAAATATGCCATTAATACTTCCTATGGTGAGCTTTATTGAAGGGGCTTTCATAGGGATTTTAAAGATCTCATAGTAGGCTAACTCCACCAAGAGGGCTTTGTTAGATTCTATCGCTATAGCTCAAAGTGAGAAAAATACATAGAGAAGGTGTTGTGGCAACCATAACCAAAACTCTTAAAGCTCACTCTCATTCTTCTTTCCCATTTCTAGATGACTTAAAAGCTATTGAAAGTAACTTTAAATTATTTTTCAAACTCTTTCTCATCTTGCCAAGATTGGCAAGTTTGACGAAACTGCCTTCCAGACATGGCAAGCAAAGATGAAGGGTTATCTCATGAGGAAGAAATTTTTGCATGTTATCTCTTTAGCTCAAAGTCAATCAGTTGCATCAAGTTCTTCTAGAGTTACCACAAGATCTACAAGTCAAGCAACTCAATAGACTCCCGAGCAAAAGGCAAATATGAACAAGTGGTTGGAATCATTGTGACCAAACTTATAGATGAGCTTGTTCATCATGTAGATGGAGCAAAGACAACATATGAGGCTTGGCATACATTGGAAACTACATTTGGAACTAAAGGCAAACATTCCATTACTAGTCTTAAGATTGATCTTTATGGTTTAAAAATAAAAGATAGAGAAAATGTTTCCGCTATAGTCAACAAAATGAAATCTTGAAGACCCAACTTTTCAACGTTGGAGAACTAGTCAGAGACACTGATGTTGTACTGATATTGAAGAGTATGCCATCCAGCTTTGACCAAAGAGTCGAAACCGTGAAAGAGAAAGAACTAGTCTTAAGCCTAGAGAGTGTGATAAACTCTCTTCTAGAAGAAAAAAAGAGCACTGGAGGACTCACATATTATATTGGAGAGATGGCCTATGGAGTTAAAGTGAAAAAGTTAGACCCATGCAAGCATTGTAAGAAGATCAACCACAAGTTGGATTTTTGCTTCCAAAAATACCCTTCTTAAGCAATAGGATTTGAAAGCCTTTTGTAATAAGGAGCAATTTTGATGCTTCAAAAGTAGCCTAGGGATGCATGGCTAGGAGGGAAAAGTGATGCTACCCCATTGTGGAAATCAATAAGCTTGCTTGGCCTATCTATTATCGTACACACCTAGATGAATGAGCTAATTCAATGTATTACTCCTCTCCTTATAGGCACGACAATAACTATCGTGAGAGGTAGTATGGAAGGTACAATTTTTCTAAGGTTCCAAATGTTCAAGGCCTTGAAACTGAGAATATATATTTGTTCTGGCCTGGAGGCCTTTTGTCTTTATTTAGTGAATTAAAAAAAAGGTTCATTGATTGTCCTAACCCAACATTTATCATGACACACACAACTGTTGGTGACACTTCTTTAATAACCACATATTCCCAAACAAGATGGGTTTTCACCTCTCTTCTTTGACCTAAATGTTTGGATAGATAGGGTAGCAAAGGTATAACTGTATCTTTGTCCACAACTCCACCATCCTACTGCACCAATTTCTTGGAAGACATGGTGGGATAGTCAATGTGCCCAATGCACTCACTTGTTCTTATTACAACTATCCATCCTTGGGGAGACCCGGAGGGGGGGGGGGGTGTCACTTAAAATATATAAGTATATCATGTGGGCTCAAAAGAAGGGATTAAAAATATTGCTTTTACACATATTTTAGACAGGGTACCATATAAAGGGGTTATTCATAGATTGAATAGAAAAGGGGCATGTTCTATATAGAGAAAATTCACAGATAAGGGCATTTTAAAATAAAACCTTGAATGCACATGGTGTAGAGGGTTTATATATAGTAAGGCCCCCAAGTGTCCATAAAGCTAAGGGGGTCTATGAAGAAGTACTTATTGTGAGCAAGGGATGCTACTCCATAAGCCATAACTAATCATTTATGTCAATAAAAAGAAGAAAAAAAGAAAGAGAACTCATATACTCACTACACCTAGGGGTTTAAGCCTAGCTTTCTTGGGCATCTCTCAAAGGTTAGATTTTAATTTTTTCACCTCGTTGGTCACTTCTACTTCCTTCTATTCTCTTACATATAATATAGTGGCATTTCCAATGCTCAATGTTATATAACTAAGTCACTAGGTAGCATTATTTGCCTTGAATAATGACTCTTAAACATATTTTACCCTATTGTTTGTTGGTGTCTACTCGAATTAAGGTTAAATAGCTGAATGTAACACCTTTCAATCAAAACATCTTTCAAATGAAAGCTTCTTTATTGAAAATCCATATGTTTTCGCTTGTTTGAAAACCTTTTGATTTAGCTCTCTTCTCCTCCTACCTTTTAACATAGCACCTAAGGCCTTCAATGAGTACTTTCTTTTGAGATTGCTCTTTTTACATGTAATTTTCATTACTTATTTTATTTATCATTTTTAGTTTTTTTTTTTTGTTGTAGTAGAGGTTGACCTTACACTTCAAAAGAAATCTTGTTTATTAAGTTTAAATATTTTTTCTTTGTTGGATGTTTACTCACACTTAAATAGTACTATTTAATTTTTAAAGCTTATTTTTAAAATTTTAATACTTTTTAAATATTAGAGGCTTAACTCCCAATTCAAAAGTACTTTTAATTTAGTTTACATGTGTTAGAGACTTGCCTCAGACTCCAAAATTGGGATATTAGGGTTCATCATTTATCTTGTATTGTGTTGGGGAGGCTTATACTCATATATAATACAAGCAAAAGACTTACTTGGATTTACTATTTTTAGTGTTTGAGACATTTACTCGCACTTTAGTAGTAATTTTGAGCAATAAAATATTCATTTTTTAATGTATTAGAGACCTTCATCACACTCCAAAAATGAGTTTAAATTGTGTGGTGCTCGTATTTGTATTGTGTTAGAGGTTTGATCTTACACTCATATTACCAAAAAAAGTTTTTCTTTGATTTGCTATTGCTAGTGTTATCCAAGTTGGCACTAAGGCCCTACATTAGCCCCCACACAAACCAAAATTCCTATTATATAAATTCTTACCTAAATGTTGTTTGGTATGGCACCTTAACTTTGGGAATGGTCTAGAAGTAGTCCTTATTAGATGTCTCCAAAAAGACACCTTGAAAGTACTCGTTACAATTATGTTGAGGTTTGACACCTTGTTGACTATTTAAGAATGCAAGTCGCACAATTGTAAGGAGATGTGTCTACTCTATTAATCTATATCCATATCTTACTACTATATTATTTTTGTTGTAGGTTCAGAAATGCTGGAACCTCCAGAGGGCTTCCGGAACCTACCCCTTTTCCAAACCTCCATTTTTCAATTAAAACCCCCTCCCCTCTCTCTCATGTGTAATCCCTCATTTTCTCTTCCCCCTCCCCTTTTCAATTAAAAGCCCCTTCCCCCCTCCTTCTCTCTCTCTCATTGTAGGGCCTAGGCTCTCTCTCTCTCTCTCTCTCTCTCTCTCTCTCTCTCTCTCTCTCTCTCTCTCTCTCTCTCTCTCTCTCTCTCTGTGTGTGTGTAAAATCCCCTTCCCTCTCACACACACTTATAATCTCTCTCTCTTTCTTTTCCCCCTTCTCTTTTTAATTAAACTCCTCCCCCCTTCCCTCTCTTTCTCTCTCTCATGTGTAGGGCCTAGGTTCTCTCTCTCTCTCTGTCTCTCTCTCTCTCTCAAAAGTTTCACACACACACACACACTCTCTCTCTCTCTCTCTCTCTCTCTCTCTCTCTCTCTCTTTGTATTAGATTAAAAATTTTAATTTAAAACTTCTTTTGAATTAAATATTTTTTAAAAAATAAATTGAAAGTTTTTTTGACATAGTTTTTCACATACTCTAAGTGGGAGAGAGAAGAAAAAGAAGGAGCAGCATTTAAAAAAAGAAAAAAGAGAAAAAGACAGAGAGAGGGGAAAAAGAGAATAGTCTTTTTATATGAAACCTTCTTTGATAAGTTTTTGACTTAGAGAAAGAGAGAGGAAAAGAAAAATAAGGAGAGAGAGAGAGAGAGAGAGAGAGAGAGAGAGAGAGAGAGAGAGAGAGAGAGAGAGAGAAATTGAGAGAAATTGAGAGAAATTGAGAGAAAGATACAAAGAGAGCAAAAAAGAAAGAAGAGGAGAGCGAGGGGGAATAGAGAGAAAGAGAATTATAGAACTGAGAGGAAATATAAAATGAGAGAGAGAGTGAGAGAGAGAGAGAGGAAAAGAAAAAAAGGAAAAGAGAAGAGAGAGGGGGACATAGATAGAGAGAAAAAAATGAGAGAGAGAAAAGAAGAGACAATTTGAACAGAGAGAGAATTATAGAGATTGGAAAGATAAAATTTAAAAGAAAAAGAAAACAAAAAATTAAAGAGAAATGAAGAGAGAAAAAAAAGGAAAAAAGAGGAGAGAGAGGGAAAAGAGAGGAGAGAGGGGGAGAGAGAAGAAAAGCGAGAGAGAGAGAGAGAGAGAGAAGAAGAAGAAGAAGAAAGAGAAAAAGAGGAAGATAGATAGGGAAAAAGAGGAAAGAGAAAAGTACTTTTAAGTTTAAATATTTTTGAGAGAGGGGGAAAGGGAGAGAGAAGAAGAAGATGGGAAGAGAGAGAGAGAGAGAGAGAGAGAGAGAGAGAGAGAGAGAGAAAGATAGAGAATTAAAAATTTTATTATTTTCTTTGTAGGTTTGGAAAGCCCCGAACCTCCAGAGGACTTCCTTAACCTACTCTCTTTTCCAAACCTCTCTTTTTCAATTAAAACCCCCTCCCCTCCCCTCTCTCTTATGTGTAATCTCTCCTTTTCTCTTTCCCCTCCCCTTTTTAATTAAAGGCTTGTTTTCCCTCCTCCTTCTCTCTCTCATTGTAGGGCCTAGGCTCACACATACACACACAAATTAAAACCCCCTCCCCTCTCTCACTTATAATATCTTTCTTTCTTTTCCCCCTCCCCTTTTTAATTAAATTCCTCCCCCTTCTCTTTCTCTCTCTCTCTCTCTCTCTCTCTCTCTCTCTCTCTCTCTTAGATTAATTTTTTAATTTAGATTTTTAATTAAATATTTTAAAATATTTTTTAATTTACATTTTTTAAAAATAGTTTTTCAAATTAAAACCCCTTTCCCTCTCTCAATTATAATATTGTTCTTTCTTTTCCCCCTCCCCTTTTTAATTAAATTCCTCCCCCTTCTCCCTCCCCCTCGCTCTCTCTCACTTAGATTAAACTTTTTAATTTAAAATTTTAATTAAATATTTTTTAAAAAATAATTTACATTTTTTTGAAAATAGTTTTTCACACACTGCTTTGAGAAGAAGAAGAAGAAGAAGAAGATGGCTAAAAAAAGAAGAAGAAAGAGAAAAAGATAGAGAAGGGGGAAAGAGGAAAGAGAATAGTCTTTTTAAAATTAAACTCTTTTTCTTCCCCCCCTCCCCCCTCTCTCTCTCATGTGTAGGGCCTAGGTTTTCTCTCTCTCTTTTGAAATCAAAAGTTTCTCTTACTCTCACTCACACACACTCTCTCTCTCTATTATATTAAACATTTTAATTTGAATTTTTTTTAATTAAAATTTAAAAAGTTTTTTAATTAATTTTTTTGACATAGTTTTCACACACTTTAAGAGAGAGATAGAAGACGAAGAAGAAGAAGAAGGAGAAGGATAAAAAGAAGCAGAAGAAGAAAAAGAAAAAGATAGAGAGAGGGGGAAAAGAGAAAAGAGAATAGTATTTTTTAGATTAAACCTTTTTTTGATATAGTTTTTGACTTATAGAGAGAAACAAAGAGAAAATATATAATTTAAAAGAGAGAGAAAATAGGGGAAGAGGAAGGGAAAGAGAGAAAAGAGAGAGAAAAAAACGAGAGAGAGATAGAGAGAGGGGGGAACAAAGAGAATTATAGAGAGAGGAAATATAAAATTTAAGAGAGAGAGAAAGAAAAAAGAAAATAAAAGAGAGGAGAGAGGGGAAGAGAGACAGAGAGAAGAAAATGAGAGAGAATAGAAGAAGAAAAAGAAGTAGAGAGAGAATGATAAAGAACAGAAAGATGACATTTTAAAAAAAGAGAAAAGAAATTAAAGAGAGAATGAAAAGAGAGAGAAGAAAAAAAAAAAGAAAAAAGAGAAGAGAGAGAGAGAGAGAGAGAAAGAGAAGAGAAGAGGAGGAGGAGGAGGAGGAGGAAGAGAGATGGGAAAAAAGAGGAAAGAGAAAAGCTTTTTTCAATTTAAATATTTTTTGAGAGAGAGAGAGAGAAAAGATAAAACTTAAGAGAGAGAGAGAGAGAAGAAGAAAAACAAAATAAAATTTATTATTTTTAATAGATTGAAAAAGCCCCGAACCGCCAGAGGGCTTCTTTTTTCAACCTCCCTTTTTCAATTAAAACCCCCTTTGCTCCCCTCTCTCTCATGTGTAATCTCTCATTTTTTCTTCCCCCTTCCCTTTAAAATAAAAGACCCCTTCCCTCCTCCCCCCTCCTCTCTCTCTCTCTCTCTCTCTCTCTCTCTCTCTCTCTCTCTCTCTCTCTCTCTCTCTCTAATTAAAACCCCCTTCCCTCTCTCACACTTATAATCTCTCTCTTTCTGTTTCCCCTTCCCTTCTTAATTAGATTTCTCTCCCCTCCCCCCTCTCTCTCTCTCATGTGTAGGGCCTAAGTTCTCTCTCTCTCTATCTCTCTCAATTAGATTAAATTTTTTGATTAAATATTTTTAAAAGATTTTTTAATTTAACTTTTTTCAGACAGTTTTTCACACACTTGGAGAGAGAGAGAGAGAAAGAGAGAGAAGAAGAAGAAGAAAGAGAAAAAGATGGAGAGGGAAAAAAAGAGGAAAGTGAATAGTCGTTTTTAAATTAAAATTTTTCTTCCCCCCCTCTCTCTCTCTCTCTTGTGTGTAGGCCCTAGGTTCTCTCTCTCTCTCTCTCTCTCTCTCTCTCTCTCTCTCTCTCTCTCTCTCTCTCTCTCTCTCTCTCTCTCTTTTAAAATCAAAATTTACACACACACATACACTATCTCTCTCTCTCTCTCTCTCTCTCTCTCTCTCTCTCTCTCTCTCTCTCTCTTAGATTAAACTTTCATTTTAATTAAACATTTTGACAAGCTTTTTTTAATTTGAAGTTTTTTGGACATAGTTTTTCACATACTTTGAGAGAGAGAGAGATAGAAAAAGAAGAAGAAGAAAGAGAAAAAGACAAAGAGAGGGGGGAAAGAGAAAACTCGGGTAAGTTACTCATAAATATATGTGTGCATGACGCATTGGGTTCAAAATAATGTATTTTTAAAATACTATTTTTATAATTTTTTACATACAGAAGGGTGTAATATAAAAGAATTGTTTACAAATTGATTGAATAAAAAAAGGTTATGTTTTTTTCAAGAAAAATTCAGAGATAAGGATATTAATAAATATGCATTGAATGCACGTGATGTAGAGGATATACATATAGTAACTTCCCCAAGAGAGAAAAGAGAATAGTATTTTTTTAATTAAACTATTTTTGATATAGTTTTTGACTTAGAGAGAGAAATAGAGAGCAAATATATAATTTGAAAGAGAGAAAAAATAGGGGGAGAGAAAGGGAAAGAGGGAAAAGAGAGCGAGAGAAAAAAACTTGAAAGAGAAAGAGAGGAAAAGAAAAATAAGGAGAGAGAGAGAGAGAGAGAAATCGAGAGAAAGATACAAAGAGAGCAAAAAAGAAAGAAAAGGAGAGAGGGAGAGAGAGGAGGAACAGAGAGAAAGATAATTATAGAGAGAGAAAATAAACAATTTAAGAGAAAGAGAAAAGGAAAAAAGGAAAAGAGAGGAGAGAGGGGAAAGAGACAAAGAGAAGAAAAGGAGAGAGAGAAAAGAAAAAGAAGAGAGAATTTGAACATAAAGAGAGAATTATAAGATAATTTTTTTTAAAAAAGAGAAAAGAAAAAAATCAAAAAGAGAATGAAAAGAGAGAAGAAGAAAAAAAGAAAAATAGAGGAGGAGAGAAGGAAAAAATAGAGAGAGAGAGAGAGAGAGAGAGAGAGAGAGAGAGAGAAAGAGATAGAAGATGAAAGAGAAAAAAAAGAGAGACGGGGAAAATAGAAAAGATAAGTCTTTTATAAATTTAAATATTTTTAGAGAGAGGGGTAAAGGGAGAGAGAAGGAGGGGGGGAAGAGAGAGAGAGAGAGAAAAAAAAATAGAAAAAAAGAACGGAGAAAAAATGGGAAAAGAGAGAGAGACAGAGGAGAAGAAGAGAGAGAATATGAACATAAAGAGAGAGAATTATATATAAGGAAAAGATAAAATTTACATACTTTAAGAGAGACTAAGGGGGGGAAGAGAGAGAGAGAGAGAGAGAGAGAAAACATGGAGAGAGAATTATAAAGAGTGGAAAGACAACATTTAAAAAGAAAGAGAAGAAAAAATAGAGGAGAGAGAAAAAAAGAGAGGAGAGAGAAGAAAAAATAGAGGAGAGAGCACGTCTCCCTCTCTCTTCCTCTCTAGGGCAAAATGGTGCGCAAAGCACCTCTCTCTCTCTCTCATCACATCTCCCTCTCTAGGCTGATATCGTGCTTATCTATCGCTTTGGGTAATAGCAAAGCACCAAAATGATTCCACTCCTAACTCCTTAACTTAAAAGACAATTTAGGTTGTTGAAATTTCCCTCCAAAAAGACAATTTAATGCTTTTGTCAGTAACAGCCTCCCTCCCGAGCCCCCCTCTCTCTCTCTAAGTCGGACCTCCTCACACACACACACACACACTCTCTCTCTCTCTCTCTCTCTCTCTGCCTCAACAAGCAGTGCTATGTAGGTAATAGCCTCTCTCTCTCTCTCTCTCTCTCTCTCTCTCTCTCTCTCTCTCTCTCTCTCTCTCTCTCTCTCTCTCTCTCTCTCTCTCTCTCTCTCATGCTAAATTTGGGTGGTGCACTGGTGCAGGCGCAACCCTTGAGCATGGCAGTATTGGATGACGTAGCAGTTGGGGCAGCACAATAACAGATGTCGAGTGCACTGGCGACTGCTACTGGCGAGAGCTCGCAACAGCTCTGACGGCGGCGATAACAGGTCTCTCAGGTCTGTCACGGTGACAAGAGCTCAAGCGACAGAGAGAGGCCTGAAGAGTCAAGACAGATGTACATATGGGTCCCCCAGTTTTCCTTGCCACGTTGGCTGGGGGACCCATGCCAACCCCTCGCTGCTATCACAATTCACGACTCACCAGCCTTCTACCGGCCACAGTCCACCGGCAAGTTTTAAATGGACGGGAGAGCTCAGTGGCATTAAATACCCATCGAATCTCTCTCTCTCTCTCTCTCTCTCTCTCTCTCTCTCTCTCTCTCTCTCTCTCTCTCTCTCTCTCTCTCTCTCTCTCTCTCTCTCTCTCTCTCTCTCTCTCTCTCTCTCTCTCTCTCTCTCTCTCTCTCTCTCTCTCTCTCTCTCTCTCTCTCTCTCTCTCTCTCTCTCGGCAAGGAATCCTATATCCTTCTCGCTCTTTTTTGCTCCTCGCTCATTGCAAGCTTCTCCTCAGATTCATCTCTCAAGCTCCACAATCGATTATTCTCTATCAAACCCACACTGCAATCGACACCTAAGGAGGTGTTCGTGTTCTAGAGGAGACCCCTCGACTGATCTGGTCTAGGGGAGACTTAGCACAAATTGATGGGTAGACTACCACCATGAATATGGACTAGTGAGTTTTTCTACAAGGGTGATCGTCCTATTTACCAGTGATCGTGGGCGCCTTCGATATTGCAATGCTTACCTCGTAGAGATTGCATAATGATTGAGGCTCATGTTTTGTGGTGTTGGAGGGTTTGCCATGATTAATGTGCCCATGAAGTGTGTCCAGGTGGTTGCAGTCTGGAGAGATAGGATCATCACGTTTTCATGATTCTAATGTGCATAAACCACATCATTCCATGCCTCAATGATCAGATAAATACATGTATTTGAACAAGTTTCAACGTATTTGGTCCTACTTTCTAAAAACCAACATCATGTTATTAAGTGTTGCTTTCCTTATGCCCATACATTAATAGAAAGATGTATACTCATATGATGAAATATCATGACAAGAGACAAGTTTGTTGATAAGATTTATCACAAAGTGTAACTATAAATTGAAGCAAAGGAAAGAGATTTGTCACAAAGGGTAACTATACTTTGCAAAGGAAAGATAGTGAGAATGCACATTAAGAAATCTAGGGAGATATAGCCTCAATGTCCTTCTACGAACTGAATAAGAGGTAGATAGATACTCAGTTTTTGCTTAGTAGTAAACCAAGTTATCTTGTCTAAACAAAATAATCTATTCTGACAAAAGGTTGTATCTTCTTGTAAATGGTTGAGAGTATCATAATATAAGTGTGTAGGGTTAAAAATCTTATAGAAATAGAATACACAAACAATATTACATTGCAAAATTTGAAATTTTATATCATTAACATATACTCAAAAGAATTGTGCTTTTTAATAAAATAGGGAAGTGAATAGGTTGAGACTCTTGATGTTGCTATTGGTATGCTTCTACGCTAGATATGACCTAATATGGATACTTAGTATCCATGGCTTGAGTCATATGATCTTGGAGCTACCTCTATTTAAAAGATGAGGTTTATCCACTAAGGCAAGAAGGTTGGAGGAGGCATCCAAGCTAGTGGAAATTTTCTTAATGAAGATAAAGTAATCTATTTAGTTTATCACTACAAGGATATCAGGCCATAGCGACGCTGATTAGCAACGATAAATAGCGGCACCACTATTTTAGCGACGCTCCACAGAGAAAAAAAACGTAGGGCCGAAACTCGAGCGCGTTTCATTTCGCGCATTCGTGAAAGTTTGAGAGAGAGAGAGAGAGAGAGAGAGAGAGAGAGAGAGAGAGAGAGAGAGAGAGAGAGAGAGAGAGAGAGACCGTTTTGCTTAGAGGGAGAGAAAGAGAGGAAGAAGGCTTCTCGCCGCCGCCGCCGCCGTCGTTTGCGAAGAAGAGGAGGAGCCGCCAAACCCTCCTTCGAATCTTTACAGTGAGTCCATTCTCTCTCTCTCTTACTTGTTTAGGGTTTAATTTGTGTATATTGAGAGAGGGAGAGGAAATGCGAGAGAAAGAGAGGGAGAGGGAGAGGGAGGGGGAGGGGGAGGAAATGAGAGAGGGAGAGGGAGAGAGAGAAAGAGAAAGAGAAAGAGAGGGAGAGGGAGGGAGAGTGCATTCTCTCTCTCTTTTATTTTTTTTAATTTCTGTATATTAAGAGAGGGAGAGGAAATGAGAGAGAAAGAGAGGAAGAGGGAGAGGGAGGGAGAGAGAGGGAGGAAATGAGAGAGGGAGAGGGAGGGAGAGAGAGAGAAACAGAGGAAGAGGGAGAGGGGGAGGAAATGGGAAAGGAAGAGGGAGGGAGAGAGAAAGAGAGGGGGAGAGAGAGGGAGGGAGAGGAAATGAGAGAGGGAGAGGGAGAGAGAGAGGGAGGGAGACATTAAACATAATAGGAAAATGAGATAGGGAGAGGGAGAGGGAGGGAGACATTAAACATAATAGAGAAATGAGAGAGAGAGAGAGAGAGAGAGAGAGAGAGAGAGAAGAAATGAGAGAAGGAGAGGAAGAGAGAAAAAGAAAATGAGAGAGGGAGAGGAGAGAGGAGAGAGAAAAAAATGAGAGAATGAGAGGAGAGAGAAAAAGAGAGAAAAGATGTTAAACATAATAGGAAAAGAGAGAAAGAGAGGGTGTGGGTGAGGGTGAGGATGAGGGAGGGAGAGGAAATGAGAGAGGGAGAGGAGAGAGAAAAAGAGAGAAAAATCATTAAACCTAATAGGGAAAGAGAGAAAGAGAGGGTCAGGTTGAGGGAGGGAGAGGAAACGAGAGAGGAAGAGGAGAGAGAAAAAATGAGAGAGGGAGAGAAAGAGAGAAAAGTAAATAGGACCTTACAATAAGCTCATCCTAGGTTCATAGGGGTTAAGCCGATCCTCAACAAACCTAAGGTATATATGGCTAGAGAGCCCTAGCATACTTGTGCCTCCTAGCATATTTTTCTTCCTGCAAAGAGACCTCTCATACATGGGGCTTGTCCTAGCCTCTACCACGCAAGTATACAATGAAGGCAATTAGTCTATCAGTATATGAAAAACATTCATTTTTCATAATGTAAATCCAAAAATAGCTTTGGATATTTCATAAAAATCAATCTCTTCTTAAAAAGACAAACACAAAAAACTAAAACAGCATCATTCATATGCTTCGCAAAACTAAAACAACATCACCACAAGATCTCTTAGGAAACTCATCTTCAACTATCAATTTTAATTAATAAATATAATATAAAATCACTTGCAAGGAAGGACACTCTTTTATCATTAACCATCTTTCTTCCTTAGAATAGTCTTACACTACAACAGAAACGAGGCATAGACGCGCATGTTAGACGCGCAAAGTCGGACGCGTCTATCAAAGCGTCTATAAGTGTGTGTAAACGTGCGTGTAAATAGACACGAATTTTGCGTCTATATATCCGCGCAAATAGACGCTAAGATAGACGCGTCAGCAGACGCACATTTATTTAACCACCTAAAATTAGTAGTTCACATAATTAAAAAATAAAGTTAATAATTATTTAACCACCTGAAATTGATTCTTGAGCATACACATGTGCGCATGATAAAAACCATAGAATTAAGAATACGCATTGAATCATTGAATTAAAAAAATAGAGTTGATAATTACTTTTTCATTGCTCTCTAATGAATGGCAGTTCCTCCAGTTGACAAGCCTGATATAAGTAAATAGCGGCAAGCGAAAGAAACCTTACAATTAGTAGTAAGCATTGCAATATGTATCTCGTAATTTCTCTACGTACTTGAAGTCGATGATAAAAGATACTTCCTTTTTATTATGAAAAATTCAATTTAGCTTTAAAATTAACTATTGATTCTTGAGTATGCACGTGTGCGCATGATAAAAAGCATAGAATTAGGAATACACATTGAATCAATAACCAAATTAAGTATGTTACAGTGAATGATCCATCTCATCTTCAATGAGATCAGCCCTTGCTAAACTATCTACTTCTAGGTCTATGTTACCAAGAGGTAACGAAATAAATAAGTCTATCCCACTATCAAATGTGTTGCTATATTGCTCAATAACTTCATCAATATCATCGACAATCACATTATTGTCTTCTTCTGTGTTTCCTTGAACATCCTCGCGAGGTTCATCTTGTACTATATCACGCATATCATCCATTATGGTGTCATCATGCACATCATCATTAATTGTTGGATTGTCATCTGCTATCTCCATGTCGGTAATATTACCATATATTGGTTTTGAACGATTAGATATAGGGATGACATACCACCATCGGTTATTGTTTACCATTGGATGATACACAACCTGTATTTGAAAAACAAAAGCAAAAAACTTAAGTACTTATTATATTATGTATATGTATCACATGTATACATATAAAAAAATTAGCCTTTGCATATATACATGCTCACATTGTTGAGATAGTACTAATGTGTCATTCTTGTTTTGGTGAAATTTTGTAGAGTCAATGATTACAAAACCACTTGGATGACGTCTGATTGTGCAATGCTCACCATTTGTTACCACTTCACATCCAGTACATTTATAAAGAATCATCTGAAGTCAAGCTTCAGAATATCTTGGATCAAACCACAATAACCTTCCATGGTACCATTGGCAGCCTCGAAGTGAGCAAGGACACCACAATCTTGGGTATTTCTCTTTTCATCTATATGTTGAGTTCGAAGATGTTTACCCTCACACCAATGTGCATTGAATAATATGCACTAGTAGTAAAAGATAAAAGATCAAACATGTCAAATATTTATATAAAATAAAACTTATAGAAACAAATTAATTGATAGTATGTCTCACGTTTGATAAGCAACCTCGTGCGTATTCCCACTCTTCTTGAGATATATTAATTTCCTCCTCTTTTTCCATTCTCTCCATTTCCTCATGTAACTAATCTATATCAATATGACGTGGGAGCGCATTTAGATGATCTAAAAATGAGACATTACGTCCATATCTAGTGCGAAATTCTTGTCTTTCGCTTTTTCTTCTTGCCCTTGCTTCATTATATAGTGTCACCCATTTGCTCATTACATCACTATTGAGCACACAAAAACTATTTAACTTACAAAGTTCTTCTTTTGTTAGCACTTTACTCATTCCTTTTCCTTGAGGTACTATAGAGGTCATCCTCAAGTCTTCATCATCTTTCCATAGTCGTGGTTGAGAGGGATCCACTTCAGCAAGATATTCAGAGATATAAACAAGGGATGATTGCACTAACCAACCCTCAGCCATGCTTCCCTCAGGCCGTGCTTTTTGCCTCACAAAATCTTTCAAGGTTTTCATGAAGAGCTCAAGAAAAAACATCCACCTTACATGAACTGCCCCACAAAGTGCGATCTCATCAATCAAATGTACGAGTAAATGTAATTGAGTAGTCATTATGGATCGAGGAAAAATTTCCTCCACCAAACAAACCACCTCAATAGATAATACTCGAGCATCTTGCAATGTGTTTGGATCAATTTCCTTCGAGCTCACGTATCTGTCAAGATGTATTTGAGAATTGTTTATTTTTGTGTAGAAATTCAAAGATATATAATGAAAAAATACAATGTATACACACCTCACAAGCTCTCCCATCTTGTAAATGATATCAGGTACATCTTTGGAGACACAATGGGATATGCTAGTAGGAAGTACGAACTGAATGTAAACAATATTCATAGATCAAATGATTAGTTGAGGAAAAAGTCATCATACCCCAAAGTTTACACATAGTTACTCCACTAATTACTATATTCATGGTTAGAGATACCCTTACTTGAATCATTTTGTGCCAGTCGTGGGACTTCAAACCAGATAGTTGCTCCACACCTCTTTTATTTTTCTTTATGAAGGCTCCCTTGAGACATCTCATACATCCTGTGGGTGTTCGAAAGCTATATGTTTGTTCCTTCACTATTTTTTCCTCGTTCTTTGACAACATCCAAGGTGCATGGGGTAGCTCAATCTTTCCTCTGGGTCCAATGCGTGGCCAGGCTCGTCTCATGCGACCAATGTTACGTAAATCCTCCCTTACATTAATTGAATCACGAGCCCCTATCAAGTGATCCCATAATGTAGATACAACATTTTTGAATATGTGCATGGGGTCCAACAAGTGATTGATCTTGAGTTTAGTCCAGTATGGAAGACGAAAAAATATAGAGAACCTAACAAACAAACAATATATTATGTAAACAATTCATCATGCTAAATACTTTAAAGTCAATCGAGAGAAATGCACTTCTTACCGACTCATGCCGAGTGGAGGGTGGCTGTTGGCATTAATCCATCTCTCCTTCCAATCTCGAATGGTTAGAGATTGTGGAGTCATTCCATTAGTAGGGAGAACATATTTGGGATGGTCAATAGGAAGAAATTGATGATGATTGTCGTAGATAACCTTCTTTAAACGTGCCGGCCTAGAGAGACTAGAGAGGGACCACAAATAGGACATGCATGATATCCTAACGTGGTTAAACCTAAAAAAACAAGTGAATTAATAAAATGCAATTGATTCAAGTCTTGAATTTCAAATATAGAGTTATATACATGTACCTGAACACTCTCCGTATCCTGGAAAGTCATGCATGGTCCACAACAACATGGCCTTCAATGTGAAATCTCTAGAGGATGTAGATGCACTTGTATCTTGCACCTCAATACCTTCCCATAACATTTCTAACTCTTCAATCAAAGGCTCTAAGTAAATGTCCATGTTTTTTACCTTGTGCTTTCCAGGAATCAGAAGGGACAACATCACATGTCCCTTTTTAATTGCCATGGATGGAGGAATATTATAGTTCACCAATACCACTGGTCATACACTGTATGATGTGCTTTTGATGCCAAATGGATTGATTCCATCCATACCTAAACCAAATCTTAAATTTCTTGGCTCTTCTTTGAAACCGGGCCACAAATTATCTATATGTTGCCATGCGGGTGTGTCTGCAGGGATTCTCCATTTTCCATCACTTGAACGATGACTAGCATGCCATGACATGAGCTTTCCAATAGGCTTACACTTGAACATAAGTTTTATACGTGGATCAATCGAAAAATGTCACAAAACCTTACGAGGCACATCCATTGACTTCATCTCCACTTCATATCTTGATTCGCCACAAACAGGACACTCTCGTGCGAACTCATGAATCCCACGAAATAAGACACAATCATTGACACATGCATGGATCTTGACATAATCGACGCCTCCCAGAGATGTCAAGTAATGTCTTGCTTGCTCTCTCTTAGTTGGCAATTTGTTTCCTTTTGGAAGCATTTGTGATAATAACCTATATATATTTTTAAAAGTGAGTTAAAAAACCACCAACATATATTTCTATCTGATTTCAAAATAGAATTAACAATTAATATTATGATTCATATATAAGCCAAACTGAATTGATACCTACTTCAATAACGGATCCAAACTGACATTACTCCATCCATAAATTGTTTGCAAGTTAAGTATCTCGAGGGACGCACGAAGAACGGAGTACGTACAACCTTTATACAACGGAGTAGATGATGCTACATATAGTGGATCATCTGGCTTCGTAGAGTGACCTTCTCCCTCAATCGGTTGCGAAAATAAATGGTGTACCATGTTGTCCAAAATCTCATCCTCTACGACTTGATGGGACATTTCATGAGGACTACTATCATGGTCGTCAGTCTCTACTCTTCTTGAAGACTCTGCCTCCTCGTGTCGATGTTTTGCAGCCTCTCGACGCCCGAGAGGGAGCATCTGAGGATGTGGCACCGCATCCTGCTCAACCACAAAAGGGAGTTTCGTGTACGTTGATATATAATTCCCATAACATAGACATGCAATCTTAGTGGTAAAAAAAAACAATGAATACCGGTGATTTTTCTCGGTCCCATTCTCCATACAAGCTGAGGTGTGACATTGCAATTCGACGTGCTCGAAAAATACACCCTCGACAACGATCACACATGCATTTAATTTTTCGTCGTAGCCATGCATCTCGATTATGAAGACACAATGTTTCATCCTCACTTGAGGATGTGCTCATTGACTCACCAACCTGCACCGCACTAGGTGATGACGACATCGACATGATTAAACCTAATTCATGACAACATCAAAATATTTATCATTCATATATTTACATAAGATCTTAATTTTAAATACACAAAAATTATCATAAATACATTAAAACTTATTATAAGAATTCACTATCAAAACTTATCTTTTTTTTTAAATTATGATAAATCCCAAATGCGCGTCTATATCCGCGTTTAACTACGCGTCTATATTCGCGTCTATCAGAACAATAGACGCACATATACATGCGAAAATAGACGCACACGTCAAAATTCAAACCATACTTAAATCATTTCTTTTCAAATTACGCCTTTCCTTTCCTGCGTTTTTTGCGGTTCTGAAGCTTGAGTTTAGCCGACATGCAGTCTCTTCATGTCTCACCTAGTCTCTTCATGCCTCACCTCCTCATGACTCACCTCTTCTTTCATTTCAAACACGCAAGAAGGGAAAAAGGAAAGCCAAGGAGAGGAAGAAAGAGAGAACAAGAAAGAGGAGAACAAGAAGAAGAAGCAAGCAACCATCAAGGAAGGGTAACTTACCAAGGAGAGGAAGAAGGAGAAGGAAGAAGCGCCACCACCCGCCACACCAAACACCCAAGGTGAGTCTCTCTCTCTCTCTCTCTCTCTCTCTCTCTCTCTCTCTCTCTCTCTCTCTCTCTCTCTCTCTCTCTCTCTTTGTTTCTCTCTTCCTCTCTCTGCTCTGTCTGTTTATTTAGGATTTGTGATTTCATTATGTATTGCATTTTGTAAATCATCAATGGCGGTCGTCGGCCTAAAATCGGCCGACCGAGCGCGTCTGATAGCGCGTCTACATCTCAGTGTAGACATAGACATAGTCGCGAAAAAATGTTTCCTCTCAGAGCGTCTGAGGGTGCGTCTTACAGCGCGTGTGCTCTGCAGTGTACACGCGATGATACACGCGCTGCACAGAAGGTTGATCTGCAGTCTACACGCGATTATACACACGCATTGACCTGGGATGTGCATCTAGCAGCGCGTCTGCGCTGCATGTTAGATGAGCAGATAGACGCGCTAGACAGAAGGTTCACTCTGGAGCGCGTCTGAGAGCGCGTCTAACCTGCAATGTAGACGCGGGGATACATATGCCAGGTCTCCCAGTTCGGATAGTAAACAATATATTTTTGCAATGATGAATGTGACCAATCCCATGTTTGTGTTTATTAGTTTTCTTGTTTAAGAGAAGCATTAGCACTTAAATGTTATGCTCAATGTCTAAAGAAAGCTCTTTGAAAATGTAGGTAATATATGATTTTTTGTATACAAATAAATTTGTCTTTTTCCTGTGTTTTTTTTACAGATGTCATATCCTGGTTCATCTAGCAATGACCCAGATGTGGATCGCATGAATGATACATTGGCCTCCTTTGGTAGGGAGATCAATGCATTTTTTGGAGGTTTTCCTAGTAGGGAAGACTTCATGGGTGAGATGACCAGACACCTTGGCCGCTCTCCCACAGCGGACGAGGTGTTCAGTGTCATGTCTGGGACGCCTCTGGCGTCTTTGCTTGGCACTACTTCCCAGACTCCACATGTAGGCACTCCACATACAGGTACTCCATATGCAGGTACTCCGTATGCATGTACTCCATTTGCAAGTACTCCACGTGCTCCACGTGCATCGGCTGAAGCACAAGCATCTGCAGAAGCACGTGCATCTGCAGAAGCTCGTGCGTCTAGCGAGGCAAAGGGCAGTCGACAGAGAGGGAGGAGGGAAAGTCGAGGGGGAGGATGAGGGTTGTGTGGGGGTTGCCTAGGAGGTGGCGAGCGATCACCCTCACCAGTAGATCACGTAGAGGAGGTTGCACGCCAGTACTATAGAGTTACAGATGCTGGTGGCATCTTTCATGATGATGAGAGAAGAAATGTAATGGCGTACATGAGGAGCGTCGTGCATGCGATGTATAAAGATTGTTTCATTGCCTTCAAAAATCAGAAAAGCGGCTTATGGCAAGAGGTGTTGAGGGCAGTCCATAGGAGGTAACCAAATCCTGAGGGTCAGCGATTCTTGGATGATTGGGGACATACAAAAGTGAGGATATGCTTCACAACAAAAGATCCCACCTCATGACACGGGCCAGGGACTCACTGCGGAGGCTGGAGGAGGGGTATGGAGCATATAGCCAACCACCTATGTGCCACCGCGTAGAGTGAAAGAAAGCCAAGAAGAAAGCAGCTGAGAAAGTGAAGAATCGCCAGCACGCAGAGGCGCGACGGATCCAAATGGAAACAATGGGATCGTCGCATTACGGATCGAGCGGCAGAGAGTCGTGGGAGGCAGAGTTTATAAGTATATTTTGATTTCTAGTTTTTTTAAATTTATATTTCTTTCAATTCTTTATATATTTTAGTCTAATATATTGTGACTCATAATTGTTTGTATATCTCTAAATGTTTTGCAGACTACCATCGTTGGTAGGACACCTACTCCTAGAGAGGTAGGTTACAATCGAGGCCATAAGCGCGCAGCGACATGGCTTCACTTTTATGAGGAGGGTCTCATCACTGAGGACCAATACAACTGGGCCATGAGGATTCGACAGCCAGAGGAAGTACGTTTTTCTTACTTTCCTATTAAAAGTATAACTAATTATAACTTTTTCTCCACCTTGTCTATGTAAGCAACCCTGATCTTTTGTGTGTGTAGGCGAACCCGGATATGGAGCATAGCGAGGAGGGGGATAGCGATGCTAGTAGCCATGGTGGTACTAGCGAGGATGTTTCCTCTTCAGATTCGTAGAGGAGCACCATACCTCCTCATGAGGCCTTCTTTTCTTATATATGTATGATATCTCTTTGAGCCTACTGCTTGCGGCCACGCTTTAGGTCGCAAGCACTTAAACTTTCCTTGTAAATGCTTTGATATATAATGAATACATGGACTTTTATTTTCAATTCTCGTGCTCGTAAGATGCATTGTCTTTTTTCCAAATACACAATCTGATGTATGGGAGGGGGAAAAAAAAAACCCAGAGAGCATGTGGTTGCACATGCTCTCTGGAAAAAACCACATGCTCTCTAGTTTTTTTTTCCCAGTTCTGTTTTGCGCGTCTATCAGCGCGTCTAAATTGCAGATAATTCGCGTTTATTCGCGCGTCTATAATGCAGACTACATGCGCTTATACATACGCTTCATAATTCAAATTTAAAAAAAGAAATTAAATATCTTTTTTTTAAATGACATTTATTATTTTCGTTCGCGTCTATCAGTGCTTGTAAAAGTGCGTCTACCAGTGTGTCTATATGCGCGTGTATATGTGAGTCTATTGCACGTCTATTTGTGCGTGTAAATTCGTTGATACATGCGATTATAGATGCGAAATGGTAGACGCGCAAATAGATGGGCGGATAGACACGCCCGTAAGTTTTTCTCTATATTCAAAAATCGCGTCTAAATGTGCGTCTATGAGGCCTTTTTGTTGTAGTGTTAGGAACAAATTTCTGGTCTAACAAGCATATATTTGAGCATAATAACTATTTTAAGGTTTATTCCACGAGTAGTAGTAGTATATATGCAACCATCAAGCTAGAGATCATGCTTTGGTATCTGTGGAGATCCCAATCTCATGCCCTCATAGAGATTGTAGTATGCAATAGTGTGGAGAGAAGGTGGATGAGTTGTAAATGATAAAGGAGAATTCTATTGATGATGGAGAGAAGATGAGGTGAATCACCAATCCTATTCTTAGTGAGTGCAACCTACACATAGTATGACATCCATGACTGATTGAAATCAATAAGACTTTGAAATCCTACCTCAAGTATTATAACTATTGTTTTGTGGTGGATTTTCTTGCTATAATTCAATACCAATTTGTGCTTGTGTTTTCAATAGTGTGTTGACTATGGGTGTCAAATGCTCTAGTCGGATCTGTCTCTTTTTCTCCTCTCTCTCGTCTCAACTCTTGTCTATTTCTTCATCTCTATATAAGTAGTCGTAGTCGTAGTCGTAGTTGTGGTCGTGGTCGTGGTCATAGTCGTAGTCGTGGTCGTAGTCGTGGTCATCGTGGTCGTGGTCATAGTCGTGGTCGTTGTGGTCATGGTCATCGTAGTCGGGGTCGTGGTCGCGGTCGTGGTCACGGTCGTGGGTCGTGGTCGTGGTCGTCGTAGTCGTAGTCGTGGCCGTGGTCGTAGTCATAGTCATCGTCGTCGTCGTCGTCGTAGTCGTCGTCTCGTGGTCGTGGTCGTGGTCGTGGTCGTGGTCGTGGTCGTGGTCGTAGTCATAGTCATAGTCATAATCGTGGTCATAGTCATGGTCATGGTCGTGGTCGCAGTCGTGGTCGTGGTCGTGGTCGTGGTTGTGGTCGTCGTCATGGTCGTAGTCGTGGTCATGGTCGTAATCGTGGTCGTGGTCGTGGTCGTAGTCATAACGTAGAAAAAGAGAGAGAGATGGAAGGAGAGGATAACAATTTAAGAAAGAAAAAAAAAGAGAGAGATGGAAGGAGAGGATAACAATTTAAGAAAGAAAAAAAAAGAGAGAGATGGAAGGAGAGGAGAACGATTTAAGAAAGAGAGATGGAAGGAGAGGAGAACTCAGGGAAGGTTTTCTTGGATGACCTCCAACACGTATGAACACCGCAAGCTGGTACGAGCTGAAAATGGTCCACACGGAGTCACATCCAAACGGAGTGCGGCGGTTCTCAGTTTTCTACGAGTTGCCATATTGGACCCACTTACAGGTCAACCACTTGTTGGATCCCATGCATATTTTCAAGAATGTGGGTAGCTTGCTATGGGACCATATCACAGGAAAGAGAGACACTATAAGGGCACGAATGTATTTGAAGGAGGTAGGTAAGATGGAGGCGCTTTGGTCATAGTCGAGTGCTGATGGTCGTGTGCAGCTACCTCGCGCTCCTTGGGTTTTGTCCACTAAAGAAAAGCGCATTGTGAAGCAAGTAGTTAAGTATATCCACACTCCGATGGGTATGATGCGTTCTCTCAGGTCTGCATTTTCTAAAGACGACCAATTATCAGGGCTAAAATCCCATGACTGGCATAAGATATGTCAAGTTTGTACTAGGAATGGATTGTAATTGGCGTGCACATTTTGCTATTTGGAGTGTAGCCATTATTCATAATACTTTCTTATTTGTGGCAGTTTGTACTACCAATCGCGATCGCAGGATGTTTTACTCCAGAAATATGCGGGGCCATTTACAGGTTGTCAACTTTGGTGCAATGGATCTCACAGAAGGAGATTAAGACGTCCTCTATTGAATCCGCAAGGCAGGGAGCAGTGGAGACGGTCTGTCTCTTTGAGAAATACCTGCCTACCAGCATGCTCATGATATAAATCCATCTTCTTATGCATCTTGTAGATGAAGTGGATATTGCTAGACATGTCCATACGTGATGGATGTTCTTCTTGGAGCGCTTCATGAAAACCCTGAAAGGCTTTGTGCGACAACGAGCGCGGTCAAAAGGTAGCATGGCTGAAGGTTGGTTGGTGTCTGAGACACTAGTGCATATTTCACAATGGCTACCAACGGTGGATCCACACAACAAAATGCTATGGTCACTGAATAACGATGATAGACTGACTGGAGATGTGGTGGTTGGAAATGGGGTAGAAAAAAGAATGGATGCTACAATGGAGGAGAAGGTGAATCACTTTTGTATGTTGCACCATGCCTCTATGGAGACGTGGCTCGCCAAGTACCAGATCGCTTGCAAGATCGAGACAAAGCGCGCTCTAAATTTCGATGTAGTACGCGTCATTGACCGATTCGATATCCGGAGGGCATGGAGGAGATGCCCGGTTCATGTCAATGCGATGGTTGCATGGAGCTTTGACCGCCGCAGCGTCTTGCGAAGATGCAGAGGTCTCAATGGAGGAGTGGGAATTCTCGAGGGGATGTAGTCTAAAGGTGATGAGGTGTTTAGAATTTGTCATATCTATATTTTATATGCGACATCTAATTTGAGTGTTACAATGTATAGTACAAAATATATAGTGCAGCATGGTCGCACGGACGGCATTTTCGCGTGGAGCGTATTGACAAAATGTGCTCCACAATGGACTGTGGTATCATGGCAAGGTTCGAGCAAGAGAGCCGGCGACGAGCAACGGATCCAAACACGGTTATAGATGAGATGGAGTATTTTGGGAACTTGCAAAGTATTCTTATGGTGGATTACTGTAGCTTCTCCATGATACTGTTCAATGTGTAGTGGTTCAAAGTGGTACTTGAAGGAGCTGGAGCAACAGTTCGATGAGGTCCATCTGGATTTCTCGAAATAGATTTCCAAAAAAATTGTATTACAACATGGTACATATCACAATAGTTTAAACTCTCTTAGACGTGTTTGTGAACAGGTAATCTTCTATCCAAACCCCCGACAACCTCGATGGTGGTATGTTATACCTTCAGCTCCCCGAAGTGCGAGAGTATATGATCAAAGTGATGTTCCGAGCATAGATGAAGACAATATGCAAATAGAAGGGTCGATATTGCAAGGGGTGGAGACCACCGAAAGCTTGGAGCCAGCATCGGCTAACAATGATGGAAATAAAGGAGTCCAAGAATTCTTTGAGAACGAGGTGGACTCATCATTTTGTGGTGACATGTCTATCGACCTTCCAGTGTATGTGGAGTTGTGTCAGACCTATGTGTTTATAGTTCAGTTTGATATAAAGTATTGGTTATATTGACTATCACTAGACCATCATGTGTTAGAACTAGTTGTGCTACTCACGAGGCCTCCTTGTCTTTGATGTGTTATAGCCAATATAGTTTAGTGAGACACGGGGCCGTTCGAGCTTCTAGCAGCCTGCAGTAGGGTGGGACTAGAGCGAGTTGGAAAAGGGCAAAAGGGTTGCCAACAAGAAGGGCTCTCCAACTGGCTACTTCAGCCTCCGACGTGCTCTTATGGGTCCCTCAGCTAACATGGCAAAAGTTAAATTTGGGGGACCAATGAGTACATTTATCCTCAGCGGATGCGGAGAGCTGGGGTGGCGCAACAACTGGCGTAATAGTAGACGTGGGGTGGTTAGCACGGTAGTGGCGGTGAGTGTTGGGAGCAGTTTGACAAGGACGACTACTCTGACAAGTACGGTACCCCAACAGGAGAGAGAGAGAGAGAGAGAGAGAGAGAGAGAGCTCCCGCATTCGGTGTGTTACACTATCACGGGCAGTAGTGAGGAGTTAGGACCTCAAGTGACGCTGGCGAGAGTAGATGGCACTGGCAGATCAGGAGCGTGGGAGTAGAAGAATCCCCTCGACACATCTCGGTTAGAGAGAGAGAGAGAGAGAGAGAGAGAGAGAGAGAGAGAAGTGGGGGGATTTGGAGGGAAAAATGATTAAGGGGATAAGAAGAAAGAAAGTATTGAGAGAAGAGAGAGAGAGAGAGAGAGAGAGAGAGAGAGAGAGAGAGAGAACTGGACAGAGAGAGAAAAGAAGAGAAAAAATCAATAGAGAGAAAAATTGAGAGGTGAAAAGAGAGAGAAAAGAAAAAAACATTCAAAGGCAAAAGAGAGAAAGAGACAGAGGCGAGAAGATGGAGAAAAGAGAGCCAGAGGGAGGAAGGGAGAGAATAAGAAATGAGAGAGAGGTAAGAAGAGAGAAAAATTAGAGAGAGAGAGAGAGAGAGAGAGAGAGAGAGAGAGAGAGAGAGAGAGAGAGGGAGGGAGGGAGGGAGGTGAGAAGAGAGCAAGAAATGTAGAGAGAGAGAGAGAGAGAGAGAGAGAGAGAGAAAGAGAGAGAGAGTCTAGAAGAAGAAGAAGAAGAAGAAGAAGAAGAAGAAGAAGCGATAAGAATTGGGGTGGAGAGAGAGAGAGAGAGAGAGAGAGGTAAGAAGAGAGTTAAAAGTTGGAGAGAGAGAGAGAGAGAGAGAGAGGGAGGTGAGAAGAGAGAAAATAAAGGAAAAAAATTACAAAGAGATAAGAAGAGAGAGAAAAGAGGCTGAGAGGGAGGGAGGGAGAGAATGAAAAAATTGAGAGAGAGAAATAAAGAGAGAAAGATAGAAGAGAGAGAAAAGAAAGAAAGAAATGAAAGGGAGAGAGAGAATTGAGAGGAAATAAAATAGAGAAAGGAGGGGGTAAAATCATGAGAGTGAGAGAAAGAGCATGAAAAGAGAGCAAGAAAAGAGAGAGAGAGAGAGAGAGAGAGAGAGAGAGAGAGAGAGAGAGAGAAAGAGAATTTAGGAAGAGAGAGAGAGAAGTGAAGCACAACAACTTTGCTTCCTTAAAATTCCGCTTTATGACATAGTCCGCACTAATGCTAGTTTGTTAGAATCAAGCCTAAGCAATGAACACCATATTGGGGACTATAGAAATTTCCCATAAGTTTGGGACACATGATCAAATCTTTGGATTTTTCATAACTTAAACACTACAACTCCAAATTGAGCACTCTATAGCTCAATAGAATCCATTTTTCAATCACTTTCCAATAATAGGTCACATTATATTAATATAGTTTTGAGAAACTTATGGGTATGTTATCTTGGTGCCACATTTTTAGTATTCAGAAAATAGAAATTAGGAGATTTTCAAGCTCACTAATATTGTGTTAATGTCACTAGTAGCTCATTTGACAAATTCAATCTATCGAATTTTGAAAACTTGTAAATACAAATACTATGTAGCAATGCAATGCTATAATTGAAAAGCATGTTATTAATGAGTGAGCAAGCTTACTTATTGTAGAGTTGTATTTTAAAGTATATGAATGCTAACTTTTCTATTGTGTTCATTGTATCAATGTACTAGATATATAGTGTACTACATATATAATGATTTCTATGTATCAATTATAACTAGTATCATGATTTTCGTAGATGGTTTGTGTAAAGTATCAGGGAGAAGAAATTGTACTCCTATTACAAAGGTCAATTATTAAAGTGTAAGAACCTTCTTAAATGCCTCCCAATTAAGCCATTGATTATTGTTTATGGTACAAAAATATCATAACTCAACTTGTAGAAGGGCCCTACACATTGCTTCAATACTTAGTAGGTCTGATCTATCTCTTGTCTCTTTCTACTCCATGTACTCTCTCCTTTGACCTCTCTTTACTCCCTATACTCTCTCTCTACTCCATATACTCTCTTTCTACACACACACACACACTCACTCACTCACTCACTCTCTCTCTCTCTCTCTCTCTCTCTCTCTCTCTCTCTCTCTCTCTCTCTCTCTCTCTCTCTCTCTCTCTCTCTCTCTCTCTCTCTCTCTCTCTCTCTCTCTCTCTCTCTCTCTCTCTCTCTCTCTCTCTCTTACTCTCTCTTCTTCTAAAGTGTGAGATACTCTCTAACACAGTTGAGTAATAAAAAACTCTAAGGGTTTTTGAGCTTATTTTGGAGTGTGGGAAAGTCTTTAACACAATAAAATAAACTCTTAACTATTACAAACAGTCTAAACTACATGAATTTCTCTAACATAATAGAATACTTAAACTTCAAATTTCTTTAATTATACATTTTTTATATATCAATTTTCATATATAAGTTTAACTAATATATGTTTTAATATCCAATTTATATACTAATATTTATTACATATATAATTATTTACCTATTTGATTATTTAATTATTTTGACTAATTTAATTTTTATTAATTTTACTATTATCCTTTAAAAAAGTATACAAAAAGTTTGATTTGAATTTTTCAATTTCAATGTACTGCACAAGCTTCATGATAGTTCAAGCTAAATGCTTGAAGATAACTGTTTGCAAAGCTTGTAACAAGATGTGTTTTTTTGAGTATATAAAACAATATTTTTTATTGAATGCTTTTCAATCTTTCGATAAAAAAGCTTTTCAATCAAAAAAATTTCAATCAAAGTGTAAGCACTATTCAATTGTTTTTCAAAATAATGATATGTCACCAAAGCAAACATCCAAATTTTGGTGACTATCATAAAATTTGGCCATTATTTGCATTAAAGATAATTTTTTAATAACATAAAATGGCAATCTAGCTTCTTAAGTCTAATGGGAATTCAAACATATGAAATGATTTTTCTCCTATAGAAACATCTAAACATATAATAGTTCATATTGTGCTAGCCCTCACTTCCACCACCCATTGGATTATGCACTACGTAAATGCCAGAATTAAAACATCAAAATAATATTTTATGGGTGGATCCACAAAATCAACGCCCCATTTCTCAAAGTTGTTTTGATAAAATGGATTAATAATGTCACAAAAATATTTGATGGTCTAATTGTGCTTTGGCCAACTTCTCAATTTTATAATGAGAATGAGGATTGTTTAAAACAATTATACACTTGCCTTTGTGTGAGTTTCTCTACATTATTTTCTCTACATCTATAAAGAGAATGTGCTATATCATTTTTGCACAATAGTAGTGCTAAGGCATAAATTTAGATGCATCTTGCAAACATGCATTGTATATTTGTCACACCTTTCTTGGACCCCTTTGATAATCCTAGATACATTTCAAAAATCTCAATGGAAAAAATTCAAAGAAATTCAGTATTGAGAAGAAGTTATTGGGCCATGTATAATGATTGCAACATACTACAAATGCTAAGGTCATACTTGGAAGTAATAGGATAGATTGATGATGGTTTTTAAGTGGGTGGATTGTTTGTCTTGTGTTGCCATAGATGTCTACGCCTAGGGGATCCAGTTATAAGAAATCATCTATATAACTTGTGTTCAAAGGATATTTAAAAATAACATTTCTTTACATGCTATAAGGCCTTAAAATGACCCCTTTTACTTTACTAAACTTATGGATTATTTTGAAATTGTAATAAAGAAACCCTTTTGTACATATAATTTTGTATTTTACTAAATATAATACCCGTTCTTTTGAACTCACATGGTAACTTACATATTCTATAAGGTGGACCCCCCAAGTGTCTACACTTATTCAAAAGCCTGGTAATTGGTAGGTCCACCTGAGTGACTCTAATGGTTAAATTAAGAATCATGGGATTGCAATTAGTATCTACAAAGGTATTGGAGATTTGTTGTTCTTGTTGATCTTGATGATGACATTATCATTATTGTTGTTGATGCTGAAACTGAAGTTTTTTTGCCATAGTCGGGTTTTCTTCTTGATCACGACATTTTGATTGTGAATGGTAAGATGTCCTCATGTGATGGATAATGATAAGGAGATTCGGGATTCTTTCTCTTAGCTTGATGGCAAAGAGGAACATGATGCGATAGGATATGACCATGGTGAGGAGCACAAAAGTAGCCCACCACTTTGAGTAAGGGATGTCCATGTGCAATTCCCCTTGTAGCACATTCTCCCCCATGACTAGTGATCCTTCGGGTACCATGCTTTTGAATTTGAGCCCTTGAAACTCATTGTTATAGAAGGCCTAGCCACAATGATGTAGAGCAATATACATTTTTTTAGAGAAGTAAAGCCTTCAATTTTCTATAATGCTAGACAAAAACTCTAGGATGCAAAAAAGAAACCCTCTAGTTATGTGTAAACTAGGAAAATATCTAGGACACAAAGTATTTTAGCTATAAAATGACAATATAATATAGAATTTAACCTATTAATTCTAAATGTAATCTTATGTGGCTCCAACATTAGTTGCTTACTTGAGAGTATCATTATTGTCCTTAGCTATGTCACAATGTATTGTCACAAATTAACAATGCCATTTATGGTGAAAACTAAGATGTTGGTATACCCTATTTGTCCAGGTATACATGGAGATGTATGCCATTGGATAGTGCCATATAGGTCGTGGCAAATCTGTTATGAAACGAAAAGAGCCTCCTGTGAGAAGAAACATGCCCTGTTTTGCACATCAATAACATGTCACAAATTTATTATGATATAAGAATTTTAGTCTTTTTTGGCATTTCAATTAAGTGTTGACGTGTAGCAAACCTTTAGACCTATAACTAATTCACTCAAGGTTTGCTCATAAGAAGTAACATAAGATGTAATAACTAACGTGTAACTAAGACTAACACTCATTCATACTCTCCTTAGATTAAATTAATGTCACCCAACAACAAGAAGTTGAAACAATTGCAAAGTTAAACTTAGCACCAAAATTTTTCCAACTAGATTCAATTGCATCAAAATTAGCCTTTGGTAGTGTTCATAGAGAAAACTCACCAATATACCACATCCTGCAATCATCCCTATGAGATAATCTGAGCATACACTAGCAACCACCATAAGGAGGCCTTCCACAGCACTCACACATGCAAGCAATGTGAGAAAGAAGAAAAGGAAGTGATTGAGGTCTGGGTGTAACTTGCACATCTGATAAAAAATAGCTCCAGGAAATAAAGATATCAACAATAGAAATGGGAAAGAGGACAATGTATTGGCTAGCACAAAGACCCCCACTCCATATAGTCCATTTAGTCTCTCTCGGTTTGCTATCTGTTATGAAGACATGAATTATTGTACAATGGTTAGCTTCACCCCTAGCCTTGATTGCTATGCCACATTTGTGGCATACCTTTAGAGAAAAATGGGCATTTTTTAAGGCTACTTAAAGCATTTGGTCTAATAATGGCATATTCTGAGTAGGCGTGTGGTTGAAAGGTTTCCTTTACCTTCAAGTCTTCTATGAAGGCTGGAAAGCTTGCAAGCCCCAAGAATGTCAAGAAGGATGTGATGAATGTGAACAAAGTAGCTCGCTCCTACATAATATGTTATAATAAATTTCATGGTAACATAAAAAATCTCTAGTATTTCATTCAAATTTGTATGCTAAAAGGGTTTTTATTTCAAAATAATTAGCTTATACAAATCCAATAATTGTGTAAAAGTATCTATAGTATCACATTACCTGAATTGAATTATATAGTGTCCCTAATTTGTAGTATATTGTTCCCCCAATAACAGAGATTATAATATATATTCCAATCCTAAGCCAATAGTATGCCAAGTCACGTTGCATGTTTGTAAATGACCTCAATGTCAAATAAAATGCCTTGGTCCAAAACTTGACATCCTTACTATTGCAACTACCCTTGAGTATGTCACCTTGCTATACAAAAGTTCCACAAAACATTAAGAATAAGAAATGCATGTAGAAAGGAAGGAGTAAATATTAAAGTGTAACTAACATTACAACCTTTGAATAGGACATAAAACCTAAAACACATACAGATGAAACACTTACAACTTTTGAAGCTTCATAAATTTTGAGATACGTTGACTTGCATGCCTCTGACTCCAAAAATACTTGTACAAGACATTCGACCTTTTGTGTTGTAATATTAAGGTGCACTTCTGGAGAAACTCTTCCCTCTATGTCATGGCTTGGGCATTGATGGTTCTATAGATCATGTACACTTATTATGAAGATGTTGGAGTTTTGTGCATGATTAGCTAGTTAAGAATATAGTACAAGCATACCTCCTGAAAGTCAGTGCTAATGACTCGAAGGAAATGATCAGAGGGATTTCTAAAGGTTGGGCATGGAAAACCCGCCAAATTAAAGAACTACATCCAATATCAATCAACAAATAAATAATATTCACAAGCCAATTTCGAATCCCACTTAAGTTTTTGGGTGCACCAATGACCTTATACACCCAATCTTTGCATTAGAAAAGAGATTAATGAGTGATGAAGTAAGGATACCTTTTGAGCTTGGTTACTTTTACCAAAGTAGATTGTTTGTCCTTGGGAGAGCAAGCAAAGGTGGTCAAAGAGGCCAAAAACATTTGCACTAGGTTGATGGATGGAAGCTAAGATGGTTTTTCCAAAACGAGCCAAAGCTTGAACATGCTTCATTACATGGTATGCAGCTGCACTAGAAGATAATTATGTATGCTAGTATAAGAAATTATTTGATTAGACTTTGATATTAACTCTTGTGAGACTAGAAAAAATTTCAAGTGTTGTTTACCTACTCAAGAGAAACTACTATTTCTTGAAAAATTGCAAAGGCATGTTGCTTCTAATTAGGAAATAGACCTTTGACATTTTCTTGTGATCTATGACTTTGAAATCAAAAGGCCATGTTTATAATCCAGTCGTAAAGGAAATGGAGAAATGGAAAGAGGAGCTTATTCACAAATATTTTGAACAAAACTACACATTACATACCTTATTTTAAGTGACATTCACATGACCAACATCTATATAACTTTATAAAGTGTTAGTAAGCTAGAGTCAATTTTATTATTGAAAGGTTTGATATTTGAAGGCTTTAGTTGAACTTATGAGCCCCCCCGCCAACACACACACATCTATAGATCGTGTGTGTATATGTATATATTTGTTTGTGTTTGCTCCATCTAACCACATGCAACTTGCATTTTAACTTGCTCTCCCCTCTTTGGGGGCTCACCTTAAAACATGTAGCTCATGATCCATAATGAGGGGCATTTAAATCCAAAAATGTAAGGAAATGTATGGACTTAGACCTAGAGGGGAAGCTTGCATATTAATTTTATAAAAGAATCATAATAGTTTCACAAATATTTACATGTGTACTTGGGGTTTTTCACAATATTCATTGAAGGCATGCCAGAATAAAAAAGACTTAATTGTGAATCCCCTTGGCTCCTTCCTAAGACTTGCATTGTATGCCTTGAGTGTTTCCCTTTTCCATACCCAATAGACTTCCACCTTCTTGCAATGTGGTAAAGAGGAATGTAGAAGATCAAAAGATCCAAGTTTTTTTGAAAGACGAATCACATTATTTGGCCTAACAATGCTTGTGGCTTGCATAGGTTTCTCTTTCTTCCATTATGGAAAAGGAAGCATTTTATAGTCACCAATGTGGTATGCAATGTCAAATTAATTATAGTGTTAGTAATGACCTAGACCTTAGGATGGACCTATTGATATTACATCACTTTCTCATTGCTATCATAACATCATCAGAGCATGCTTGTAATGCCATTTACACACAACAAGAATCTTGTTAGAATGAGGGCACTTGAGCACATGTAGTAGCATTGCTAAAAGTTAGCTTCTTCTTTTTTGAAAAAAAATAGGCCGCTTACTTAAATCGACTAGAAATACATTTTCGAACAAGAATTGACTTGTCCATCATTTCTTCTAAAATAACCTATGTTTAGTGTAATGCCACCACCTTTATATTTTAAAATTTCTCTAAAACTAGAATTAGAAGAGCCAAGGAAAGCGTCAAAATTTGAAGGATTTTAGTACAAGAGCTTTCAAATATGGGCATTTTACCTCTTAGATGTTACGTTGATAGGTTTTCCACCTTTTGGAGAAGGAAATTTTGAGCACTGATAACAAAAAATTGCAACCTAGGGTATTTGTACATGTCGGAATTCTAAATGCGCTTAAAAATGCGTGGCGGAGGAGTTTTTGGAGTATTTTAGTTATAAAGCTAACAATTCATATAGATTGTGGGCATGGCGACTAGAGAACTTGCATGTAATGTTGTGGGTTGATAAAAGGCTTTCTCACGAGCACTATTGTTTGTTTGTTTGTTTGTTTGTTTACTGTACCACTTGCAATAGCATCATATCATATATGCCTACCCTAACAGGCAAACGGGTGGAAAGCATGTTTTGTATTCTATATATATATGTATATAGCCTGTAGGGCAGGGGCAACAAATAACGAAAAGAAGAAGAAGAGGAGGAGCGTAGCGTAGCTGACTCAGGCACGCACCTATCGAGGCCAGTGGTGGGCTCGTCGAGGAAGAGCAAGGAAGGGTGGTGGAGGGTGTGAAGGGCGATGCTGAGGCGACGCTTCTCCCCGTCGCTGAGGCGGCTGCTGCACCAGCCCCTCGACCCCCCGACACGCGTGTTGGCACAGCCTTGTAACCCCATTGCGCTAATGCTGCGCTCCACACGCTGCCGCTGCTGCTCGCCGCTCATGCCCGCCACTTGCAGCCGCGCTGCATACACCAGGCTCTCTCGCACGCTCAGTGTCTTTATCAACGCCTCGTCTTGAGTCATATACACCTACACCAACTTACAATTACCATTCCTTCCTCCGTATAATCAATGCCATTGCATGCATGTAATAACATGGTAAACCGATTGTTCAATGCAATGATCTTTGAGTACGACCTTGCATTTCGCATAATTGGTGGAACTTATTTCCAGTAGTGAACATACGGTCAACTGATTGGTGTCCAATGAACATGTGAATGTGAGATATGCATCACTTTATGGCATGTGAAAACTAGGCTTTAAATCATATTGACTCCCTAGTGTTGGATAGTCATAACATTCTATTGAAATTTGCATGGGATAGGAAAGGCTCGGAAGCCAATTTACAAAAGAATACTTAGTGCACTTAAGAGAGGAAGTTGGAAGCCTGCAAGCCCTTTCCCATATTTGGAAACATCTTTCCAAGTTCCTTACATCCTACCTTTTGTCAAGGGACACAACTACTTATTCCTTTAATGGAAATCTACTTGCTTCCCATCTCCACTCAATATAATAATTCAAAATACTATTGGCATATACTTTTTTTCACTTTGAGAGCTATTAAAGGAGCGTTTCAAAGATGGTTTGGGTCTTGGTTTTGCATGAAGAGGTTCCATTTTGTTTTAGACCTGATTTCTAAATGGGTTCAACCATCAACTTTTGTATTGAATATCCTATCAAGTGTGCAGAGGTGTTGAGCATTAGACACCTAATGTCTTTATCAAAGATCACAATGTAGAGTTGAAATTCTGTGTGTCTATTCATATCTTAATTATAGTTGTGAATCAAATGTAATCAATGATTGTATTGATGTTTATGATGTAAATTGTAAATGGATGAGCACATTGTTTGTTTTGTGCCAAATTCTTGACTACCCTACCATGTCTCTTATTTCCATATTTTGTTTATATTGTGCAATCTAAAAGCATTATGGTGAAATAATATTTAGCCTTTCAATGATTCTATAATTGTGTTTTTTCATCAATGATGTTAGTCAATTAACCCTCTCAAATTTGCATTTTTTCCTTTAATTATTTTATCATATATTTCCTTGGCACTAGATCTTGATTTTTATTAGTACTCAAAACAATTATTATGGGCATGGAATGTAATGCTAAATAACAGTATAACCAAAGCAAAAAAAAAAGAGAGGATATCCATTGGGCATCTAGTAAGGGTAGCAATCATAAGTATTACACATACAACATTATTAAGAAATTATACTTAATTGAATGTAAACTAGATTAAAAAGTAAGAGTAAAAACAAATTATTGCACATTTAAGACACATAGAAAGAATTAAGTGTTTTGTTTTGTGCGGGCCAAGAGAGGGGGTTGGGTGTAAACATGTACTTATTGAAGGTTGTGATTTTAAGGATTTTAAAAAGAGTTATAATTAGTCAATGAAAAGCGTGTGTCTTATCAATAAGAAATTCACAAATAACAAGATTTGCAAATCTAGGCTTGGATACGCATAATGCATATGAAATGCCACAATACATAGAACTCCTAGAGACTTGCACTAATGATTTAGTCTCCATAATAGGAAATAATCATGAAGAGACTTGCACTAATCATTGCGTCACAATAACTACTAAGCACATAGATGGGTGCTTTGCTATGGTGTTACATATATTTAAGATCCATACCCTATGCTATGCTTCAAGTGACAAGAGTGGGAAATAGTGTTTTAGACTTAGATATCAAAAGATCCCCTTTCCTATAAGTTGTTGGTTGGGTCTTGACACTTATGAATCATTGTAGCTTCTATATAACAAGTGTCAGAGAAGGCATGCAATCCAATCATTTTTTGGAATTACTCTTAAGTCATAATTGATAAATCTAGAAAAGCCCTAGATTGCGAATTGACAATGTATAATAAGGATAGTTTGGCAAGTTTACTATGAACTTCAAAAGTGTGCATTTATTACACAATATCTAAGTCTAAATGTAACATAATTTGTTGCACAAAGTTTGAAGATTATTTAATGTAAAAGAAGTCAAAGCTACAAACATTCAATAAGAAATGTTGTGTGCATGCTTTGCAAAAGGCATACCAATGTAAGTTTTAACATGTCTATTTGTGTGTAAGTTTTAACATGTATACAAATAGACCATACTTAAGCACTCAAAAATCATGCAACTAACTTTCCATGATCTTGCATATTTTTTAATATGAATCAAATTGATATTAATATTAGAAAATATTTAGAGATGCATCTAACTTATGTCATGTGACATAATATTTTGCATATTGGTCACGTATATAGTTTTAAGTGCTCTCTCTCTCTCTCTCTCTCTCTCTCTCTCTCTCTCTCTCTCTCTCTCTCTCTCTCTCTCTCTCTCTCTCTCTCTCTCTCTCTCTCTCTCTCTCTCTCTCAATAAAGTAATACCTTTATAATTCTATGAGGTTATGCATGTGTATAGTTTTTAGCTCTGTGTGTGTGTGTGTGTGTGTGTGTGTGTACTAACCTCTCAACACTCCAAGTAAGAGCCCCACCGAGCAAAATAAGACTATTGGCAATATGCCCTTTGTAGTATCCTTGATAGTCCTCTAGTTGCATGTTTTTCTTTCTCAAAACAAGATTTAAAGAAAATTGGCCACATGGCCTACACCTCCAATGACTTGGGACAATTCACGTGGTAGGATGAACTAGTTAGCGCAAGGAAGTAGTTAGTGTGAGGTATGTTTTGTAAATGCGGATACATTGGTGCAACTAGGGAAATACAATGCAAGGATTGAACTAAAACACCCCTAGTACTCAACCCACACTTGATCCAACTAGGTTATGAGCCCAATGTTGTGAGATATCTTTTATACCACCGTAATAGTAATGATATGTTAAGAGTTCTAACTTCTTACCGAATTCCCATATGATAGCCTTTGTTGTCTTCCATTTGCCAATATTTCCCCAGTTTGTAGGATGTAATTACTCGCTAGCCTACCTGCCAAATTACACGAGTACATCCTCACATTAAGGCTTTATACCAAGGGTGGTATTATGTAACTAATTACACGATTGTGATGCATTCAATTTTCCCAAAGGTCTAGTTAGTTTATCATCAATGCCAAAAACAATAATTGTGCATTATGATTAAAATCGAGCAAATGAACAAATTAGCCTTGCCAGCCAACACGTTCAGCAGAGTGGTCTTTCCACTTCCGGACGGCCCCATGACGGCCACCAGCTTCCCGGGCTCCGCGTAGCCAGCGGCGTTCGACAGCAACCGACGCCCGCCGCTAGACCTGACGGTCACCGTCACGTCCTTCCACGTCAGGAGGACTCGAGGCCGCCGGAGCCGCGAGGGCAGGACGTCCGTATTAACGGCGGCGACGACCGCGACAGCCTGATCCGAGCCCAGCTGCTCCTTACCGTCAGCTGCCGCTGCGGCTGCGTGCGACTTCATGATCGCCTCTCTCTCTCTCTCTCTCTCTGGTTTGAGGGAGTCCGGCCTGATAATGAGATAGGAAGCAGGCTGCAGATGCTGCTGTGTGTGTGTGTGATATAGAGGCGTAGCAAGCAGGCTGAAGATGCTCTCTCTGTGATCGTAGAGGGCGGTTATCGCGAGAAGATGGCCGAAACTCGTCTGGTATGGAGACATGCGCGCGATGGCATTGTTTTAGAAAATGTGAAAGGACAGTGGCCGGATCCTTCCTTCCATTGTGTCCGGCTGGGCCCGCGTCGCTGCGAATTCTGAATTATGAAGATTCATGCCCGCCTTCTCCAAATTATCGACTTGGAAGTTGGAAGATGGGTAAATACAGCGGGCATTGACACAGTGACGAATGCCGCCCATTTACTCAGTGGTCCCTCCCACAACATTAATAGGCAGTACAAGTTAGTCCTGGATTACTAGCGTTCAAGAAAACGCCATACACACACCCAAACCTTCGACCTTAATCATTTCCAGGTTATGCTGACCCCCAATGCACCATAATCGTTTGTTGGGATGTTTCGTGGATCGTTTCATCCAATTCTATACTCGCCGCTCGGGCTCTTTTAAAGGAAGCATACCCACGCTAAGATCAGTCCAAAAAGGTAGGATACTCCAGATCCAAATTAGGATACGCATAGACAATGCACGGGATTCAATTCGATGTTTTTTAAAAATGTTAAATCATTTGAGCCACTTCACAAGAATCCCTTGTGACCATAACACCCAAAATTTCTCGTTTTTAAGAGTCCTCACGTCCTACTACATTACAAAGCTCGTGCATAGTAGAAGGTGAGGACTCTTTTTTATATGCCACTTTCAACTATGTGACGTGTATGTCGTAGATTTGTTAGTGAATTGCCCAATCAAGACCCTTTGGGGTTTGAATATTGTAAGAATTACTTGGTCGATTTGTTACCAAAACGCAATTATAAAGAGCTATAACAACTTTAAAAGAAAGCCTCTTAAAAAAGGGATCATCGAGCCAATGGGATCCTCAAAAGCTCCGCATTCGCTCACAAAAAAGAAGAAGGAAACATGCTACAAATTTTCATACGTCTCTCCTTGCTCAAAACCTTATTTGTGTTAAACTTGGCACTGCAAATGATAGGTTTTGACATCTATGCAATAAGTATTTGCATTAGTTGTTTCAAAAGTAGGAAATCTCTCTCTCTCTCTCTCTCTCTCTCTCTCTCTCTCTCTCTCTCTCTCTCTCTCTCTCTCAATATTAGCTTTAGGCACAAACCTATGAGGCTTCAAGAAGACCCTTGCCCATGTGTTGCTAGGAGAGGTAACTAGGTCACACATTATCCCTTTCCAAGTTGCCCCATTTGATTGTGCTCTCTCATGTAGAAATCGAGTTCCATTGTGACTAACTAGTTGTGAATGGATCAATTTAGGAGAATGCTAATGCATATCTCTCACTCTCTATCTTCCTTAGCTTGAGGCATGCCTTATATTTTAGCCACCAAGACCTCCAATTTTTTAAATAAGTTATGTGGTTTGATGCCTTATCATAAATGGATGAAATGATCGTGTGATACATATGACCATGCTAAAATATATGAGTCAAAGTTTGGCTACAATCATGGTATATGCACATTATGTTTCTTTGAAAAATATAGAAGTAACCAACAATAGGAAAATATTGATAAAAAGACAAAATCAGTAAAACACATTGAATGAAAAATGAGGTGCACAAGAAAACAAGAATGCACATTATGTGTCGGAGCATTGCCATGTGTTGGTTTTTCTTTTCCTCTTGCACTAGGTCTTATAGGGAAATAATTGAACCCTTTAAAAAAAAGGAAAAAAACTAGAAAGTTCTAGTTATCTAGGGATCATTTTCTCCATGTTAATAGTAAATTATGAAGGTTTTTTCAAAGTCAAAGTATATGGTCTTTTTTTAAAGGATTATTATTGGAGCTTTAGTGTATTATTTTTGGGGCACTCGTATATTACTTCATGGACACGTCATATTTTTGTTATATTACTTTGTGAGAGTTGAGATACACATCATATTATTTTTCACAGATGTATTCAATACATCCACAATTATTGTGTGGATTATCCACAAAAATGTGATTAAAATAGTCTAGGATAGGTCCAATTAGGCTAGGGTAGAAGGACGCATCAAAGGAGGGCTAGCCCAAGGACCCATAAAGTGGGTAGAGCACCCAAAAAGTGATGCAAACCCTAACTCACAGTGATAGAAACCCTAAAACACAAAGTGGTGCAAACCCTAACCCTAATTCACAAGGGACCTAACCCCAGTCCTAATTTTGGTCTACATAAGGGTGGGAGGTCTCAATTGTATTCATTCATATTATTAAAGCTCTATTGGTGCAACTTTTGAGCAAGCAATCTCTTCCTCTATTACATCATCATATGTCACCATTACTAAGAGTGAGGAAGAGGGAGAGAGTGAGAATTTGTATTTGAGAGAGGAATTGTGGAATAGTGAATCTCTTCACCTTCTTCTTACTTTTCTTATTGTAGTGGGAGCTCACTCTCAACTGCCAAGACCCATAGACCACTTATTGTTCAAGAGTTTCAAGCAAACTCTAATGGCTATCTCTCACCTAGCCGAAGCACCTCTGATCCCACAAGTGTAGTGAGCTTACCTTGATGCTTGAATGAGTGGCCTCCTCCCACAAGCACTCTAGTAGCTCCATGATCCTAGTTGCTAGCTCAAGCAACTTCAAGCCTCCTCCTTCGAGCTCCATCCTCCATAGCCGTGTGCGGGTCAAGAGAAGAGAAGAGAAGAGAAGAAGAGAGGAGAAGATGGAGAGCTTCTCCACCACGATCCCTCACCCTCACACACTCACACACAAACAAGAAGGAAAGGAGAGAGGAAGATGAAGCCACTTTAGCCACATAGCAAATAATGAGCTTCTCATTCACTTTTTGAGTTTATATACAAGCTCTAAATCCCTTGGGCACCCATCCCCTTTTTTATATGACCCGGCATCTTACCAAGGTCCTCTTTCCCTATTCCCTTCTAGTTGCCTTATCCTTTCACCTATACTCATCTAGATTTTACAATTTACACAGGAGGGACCCTGGCACTCTTTTACAAAATTTTGGTGATGCCTTTGCATTTTAAAATGTGCCTTTACCTTCAACTTGACCTTTTGCGCTGTTGGCCTTTTCTTTCTTATTCATTTTCCAAGCTATTTTTTCCACATTATTTTCTATTTTGAATTTTCTTTTTTCTATCTCTTGTATCGAGGTTAACATTACCCCCCTTCTAGTCGAGTGCCAATCCCATGGCACTTATGGGTCTTTGTTGATGAGGGCTCGGAGATTTCAAGGGTGGTCATGTAAGTTGATGATGGGGCCTTGTGGGGATTGGTCATGGAAAGCTTGTCAATCGATTGCGATGGTGGAGGTTGAGGGTATATTGAGTGGATGGCGGGGCCTCTGATGTTCCTGGTTGAAAGCATTCGAATGTATCTACAAAGAGAAGAAAAGTGCACTGTCGACTAGGGGTGTGTCTACCTTATCGTGCGGTGCATTGTGCTCGTGAGAGTGGAACTGGGAGCTGGGCCGAACCACATGAACCACAGGCCGAAGCTAAGTGTTGTCCCACACTTGAGGACCCAGTTTGTGCAAGAGGGAGGTGCAGTGGGTGCATCTTAGGGAGACAGGTCTAACCATAGGTGAGGTTGACCTTCCTAGGTATGCCCTACCCCTAATGTGCCCTAAGCATGAAGTGGGGGATCAAAATGGGCTACAAGGTTAGGAACAAAGTTGACGGACTAAAGCCACTAGACGCTCCTAACTTGAGGACCCCTAGGTGCAGTGACTGTGACACTTGTGAGTTTCTTGCTTTTTCTTGTGATTTTCCTCTCTATTCTCTTGTTCTCGCCCTTTCCTTTCTCTCTCTTTTGTCGTCTTTTCTTTTCTTTTTTCTTCTTTTTCTCTTTTTTTTTGAAATAAATTGTGACAAGGAGCTAATCTCCATTGTCGTGGTCATGAGAGGGAGAAGTGGGGGTTTAAGAGACTTACTAAGAAAGCTTTTCCTCAGCATGTGTCCTTTTAGGCTCATTTGAACATTGAGAGGGGTTGTGGACAAAAAGAGGTGGTTACAGCTAGTGAAATGGATGTCACTCGTGTCCTCTAAGAGGGCTATTCAAAAAGATGATAAGAGGGCAGCACTCATCATTAGCCTAGCCATTGCATAGCTATCTGTGTCAGCATTGAGATAAAAAAGAGTGGAAGGAGGCGATATTCTTACGAAGTAGGGTCTTGCCTTAATAATACTCTAAGGAGCCTAAGGGAATTACAAGTTGTGAGGAAAGTGGGGTCCGAAGAAGAGTTGAATTCATCGAGAAAGTGGTTAATAGAGGCATATAAATCATGCTCAAAAAAGGTGAGTGCTTCCTCGGGCTTAGTGGTGTTAACATTATAGATTTTTGGAAAGTCATATCAGCCATGCATGTCTAGATTGAAGTCCACTCCTACCCTTCTAGGATATGGCATGTAGGTGGGGTTATTCCTCTTGAAGGGTAGGTTGTTGTAGAACTACATCTAGGCATCCATGTTGCCATCCTAGATGCACCTTCTCCACCTTGGCTAGCACTCATAGCCATTTACCATTCTGGGCACTTCCATGACCTTGTTCTCCGAGTAGTTATAAGCCTCTATTTCCCATAAGGTAGGATTCTTTTGTCTTTCGGAAACCTACCTATCTCCTGGCCTTCTTCCTACATTAATCACCTCTTCCACCACCTTGGTTGATAGAACTCCGCTCGATGTAGTGGGGAATCAAGAATTAAAGTTGAAGGGCTCACAACTGTTCTCCTTCTACTCCCATACTATGAGTTCCGCATTCCAATCTATTGGGAAACAGTTTTCTCTTGGAGGGATGGGCGCCTTTGGATGGTCTAGCCAAAAGCAATCACATTCATTTTTGAGAACTCCTCTTTCAATTTTAAATGCATTGGCGCTCTCTATAGCTTTAAGTCTACTTTGATCTGCTCAATTACCCAACCATCCATGTCGTATTCTATTGTGCCGGTCTCCTCTTTATTGTCTTCGTTCATAGAATAGCAGTCTTCATACTCATCGTCTGAACTGTCGTCATCCGACTACTTGTCATCTCCTAAGCCTCAATGCTTTGTTTCTTTCTCATTGGTGACTAGGGCCCAATTGTACATCAAGTTGAGATTGTGCACCTTGGTCCACCTCCACTTAGGTTCGTCCAAGAGATCCTTGAGGGGTTTGAGGTTTAGCCATGGCTGGGTTGCCACCTAGCTCATCCACCAAGTGCTCTAAGATCTGTGGAGCTCTCACTTGTTGTTCGGGATATGGAATGCGATAGGGGTGAGCCATTCACTAGGGATTCTAGCCATCATGTATAGTAGCACTAAGGGTTTGTCCATAGGCTCACTGATTGCCTTAGCAGCTTGTTCTCATTCTTCGTTGTCCGAGAACTGCAGATCGATAGTGGCTAGCACATGCATCTAATCACGCTCATCCTTAGGGTAGGGGATATACTTTGTTAGCAGCCCATAAGATTTTTAACCTGAGTATCACCCTTTAGCATAGCTGAGATGGTATTGAGGTCAACTACCATAGTCTTGCAGATGTCCGTTTCTACCCTCATTGCTTCCATTTGATTGCCTAAGAAGATCACAATCTCTTCTATGACTCTTGCATTCTACATCCAGGGTTAGCCTAGCAGGATATCGTAGTCGACTCCCTTCATGAATATAAATTCTTCTGAGAACTCCACTCATGCGATATTCAATGGCCAAATTTTTAGCACTCAGAATGGTTTAACCTTCATCATATTGGCCAGGCCAGTGTGACATTAAACCTAGCATTCTCAACAAGTGGGTCACCCTAGGCCTAGAGCACCACATAGCTAAGCACACTAACTCCAGCCCCTGCGTCTACGATTCCTTTCCTTGTTGTGTCTCCAAGTGCTAGGACTGGCAAGACTGGATGCATCACCATGCCTTCCCAAAAAGTGTTGGCATGGAAGGTCTTGAGCACTGAGTGCAGCGTCAAGCTCGATATCTATGTCACTGCATTATAGTCATTCAAGTCAGCTATCCCTTGTTGAAGTGGTCCTTCCACCCACTATTTCAACTCTTGCCACAGTGTCAAATGTGGGCCTAAGCAGATATCCTAAGCTCAAAGTTACTAGGGTGGTTACTAGCATCGCGAGAAGATTGCTAGTTGCTTACTTATCTCCTGATCCTGTGCTCCTTGGGCAATGGCCCTGGCTAGCTTACTAGCCCATGGCATTCAAGCTTTGTCTATTTGGCATAGCTTGAGGTGTAGTGGCATCTCTCAACTTCAGTTGTATAGGTGAAACCGGTGTGCTCACACTAGCGAGATCATCGATTTCATCCTCCAATATGGGCTCAGTGTCCTTTAAGTGTTCTTGGGCATCTCTCACCCACTCTTTTGACTTTATTTATGGCTTCAAGTTGGTGCTTTGGATTGGGGTACTTCCCAACCTTAGCACTCTCTTTTTCCGCAGTCTTTAAAGTAAATGTTTTTACATTTGTATCTGTGACTTTCTTCCTAGCGGGTAGTGTCATGGCACTCTCAATTTGGCACAACCTTTGCTTTGCTTTTCTTCTTCTTTTGCCTATGACTCTTCTTTCCTATTGAGGATGCGTCTAGGCTGCTAGGCCCTGGCAATGGCATGCTTGCCCGCCTCATCTGTGCTCGAGTAATAACATGCAATGGGATGGGCATAGCCTCTCTATCGAGTGTTTCAACTCCAAGCAACCCCAATGGCACAAATGGCACAATTTTCAAACTAGAGGATGGTTTCCGTCTAGGACAATCAACAAATAGTGGGTGATTCCATACTCTATGCATTTGAGGTTAGCCTTTTCTTGGTTGGCTTGCTCCCTCTTAGGGAAACAATAGGAAATGTGCCCTGCGTGACCCCAAGTCCAACAAGCAATCAGCTCTTGGATTTTCCCTCCTAAGCCTCTACCTCTACCTTTTCCTAACACCATCATGAGCATTAGTTGATAGTCCATAAGGATTGGATTTCCCTCTTCATTATATGAGACATAAGGGTTCACATATGCCTCTTCGTCGTTTGGCTCCTCCACGTAGTGGATCGGAGCATCACTCGGTGGGTGGGTTACAAAAGGTTCGGGCGGCCTAGGTATGCCTGTGGGATTAGTTTCCATCTTGGGGATACCTAGTATTGTGTCATTAGGTGCTAGAAAAGCCAATGGGACTCCCCTCCCAAAGAAGTTCAGTGGCCTACTCCCTAGATACAGCTAGTTGTAAGTTGCGAGTATGGAAGTCTACAATGCATGTCATCATGACTGAACCTACCGCAAATTGGCACAAGGTCGAGATGAGCGAGGGTCTTGACACTCTACTAGGAGGTGGTTTCTATCACAATGCACACATTGGACATATGGATGCATTGGTCTCCTTATCATCTTGCAGTCTAACTAGCTCCATCTTCATTTCTATTAGCTCTTGACTCTGGTCAAGACTCTGGTCAAGCCCTTTTTTCTTTATCTTAGGCGCTTGGAACTAACCGATTGCTAGATGCTATGACCCTTTCTGAGGATCCAGAATTAGCTTTGTCTTAATTAGAGCTCCACGACCTTCTCTCCTCGATCTGGTCATCCACTCATATGGCCTTTTCAAAGATCCTAGAGCTAATGTATCTATTTGTTGTTGGGGGTAAAGGCGCCTCTCCCTAGCCAGCTGTGTATTACTACACTGACAATACCCGCCACTGCACATTGCAGGTGGTGGACGCCCATCATTGTCACTTTATTCTTTATTCTTTTAGTGACAATTTGAATAAAGGAAGGCCTAGTCACACATTGTGATTGTTGGAGTTCCCATTCGGTCTCTCTCTCTTTCTTGCTTTTGCTCTCCCGCCATAGCTCTTCCAAGCAAGCTTCGATCCTTCTCTCCTTTCAACTGGTATTAGAGCATGGTTGCTCGAGCATTTGAGCTTGGTTCGTGACTCTTTCAGCATTCATTTCGAATACCTACACTCATTAGGTCTCCTTCCCAACAGCCATAGTCGACGCCCTCAAGCTCCTCTTAGCTTCTCGATCCCTTCGGGCACCCTCAGGGCATTGTATCAAAGGTATTGCTTCTTTTTCTTCAAGATTTTCATTGGTTGACAGGTCACATAGGGAATTTATAGGAAGGGGCAGCCACCATTGGTCCTCCCTCTTCTCATATCTCATTTGGCTTGATACAAGACTTGCTAAGGCTTGTTGTGTGCCTTCTTTGGCACCCCGTCAAGCTTCCTTTCACCCTACATTAGCCATTTATGAGCAGCAATACCATCAAATCAGCCATGCTAGTTTGCGCATGTTTTGTGCAGGCCTGGACTACATCTACCTACGTGCGTGGTTCTCTGGTCATTACCCTCTTCATATTTGGCAATTATTCATGCTTGGCAATGTTGTTTGCAATGTATTGATGCTTCTCTTGAGCTTTGGGACATTGATTTGAGCACACATTGGCTGTAATATACAACAATAGGTCTGTCTAGGTCTGCAACAGAAGTGTACAAGTCCTTGAGCTCATCTACATACACTATCTCATACCCATATGCTATGCCATTAATGCCTATGCTTGGTGGATGTTGTGCTAATGCTTTGCCATCATTTTGGTGATGATTTGGACCTGAAAATGCTCAGTTTCAAGTAGTGAATGTCTACTCTACATATTGGGTTGAAGTGCCTCTGATTGCCTTTTCTTATGCCTATTGGTTTCGAGCTATGTCTTGGATGTATGCAATGATGTATTGACATTCAAGGACAACTTTGAGCTTGGATTTCATACCGCATCATTGATTGAGCTTGAGCTCAACTTTGGAAAGCATTTGGATGCTCCGTCTTATCATATGCCTTTCTTGAGCTTGTTGGCTTGATCCATATGGCTTTTGTGTCAATGCGAGCAACTTTGGATGCTTGATAGACATTGAGCAGGCAGTTTATGCTATTAAGCTTTGAGTCTTCTGAGACTCGGATCTTCTTCACTTGGATGTTGCATGGTTGATATGCCGTGGTTCGCATACATGTACTTGGGAGGATTTGGGCTTTGTACTCTTTGATCATATATCTATTTGTGTCTTTGATGAGCTCATATCAAACTCAAGTAGGAATGAACTTGCAACATGCTTTTTTGTGAGCAGATAGTGGCCTCCACTTTTTCATCCCCTCTTAAGTGTTTGCCCGATGTCCGTATGACTGTCACATGCTGATTTATGCCTGCTTGATACTAGTTATACTTTGATAGTCAGTGATTGACTTGGTGCATTCATTTTGCCTACAGTTTGCTCTCCTTATACCTAGTTGTTACTTATTATAGCAAGCAGTTATGCATGGACTGACGTGGAATCTTCATGCTAAATCATCCTAATTTTATGTACTTTTGATAGTGCTTGGTGGGCAGCATCATTAGCTATTAGTTCGTGGTCACTTTGACTTGGTTTTGGTCGTATTTTGGTTGTTTACAGCAGCAGAAAACAAGTAGTTTTTTAATCTATCTGCACCATTTTGGACTGCATTATGGGTTCTTCTTCCAATGGCATTACTAAGCTTGATGGCATGATATATGCCTATTGGAAGAGCCAAGTTTGGCAGTTATTGGTGCAAAAATCACATATAAAGCCACTAAGGATGTATGGTGAGCAGCCTAAAACTATGACGGATGACAAATGGGATGAGCTTTATGAGTTATGCAAGTCCACTCGCATCTTGTCTCTCACTGAACAGGTGCATTACAATGTGGTTGAGGAAGCACAGAGTGCTTGGCAGCTTTGGGATAAAATTAAGAACCTCTATGACGAGAAAAGTCTAGCAAGTCAGATGTATTGGCTAAAGTAGCTTATGGACTTGCGCATGAAGGAGAATATGACAATGTCTACTTTGAGCCAGTTCCATGCTATTCTCAAGAACTTGACTTCGTAGGGCAAAAAGTATCGAGATAAGAGCATCTTCTCTCCCTTCATTTTGCACTAGTTATTGCTTTGGTTTGTTGCTTGTCTCTCACTTATTCTCTTTCTTCCAAAGTATCTTGTAAACAAGGAAAGTAGGGTTTCTTCTTTTTACATACTAGCTTCCATGCTTGTAAGAGCTACAATTTGAGTGAGAAAGTGTGTGTAAGTATATGAGCTTGAGAAAAGTAGGAGAAACATCAATGTAAGCTATTTTGTATCATTCTTGCTTTGACTTTGATATGGATTGTATGCAAGACAAAAAGAAGATGAGAGGAAAGAGAAAAAGACGAAGAGACATTTAATGCTTGCTATGTTTCTTTTAATACCTTCTTTCTTTTCAATTTCTAGCTTTTGTTCTAGTGTAGAATATATGCAAGAGAGGGTGAGAGAGATAGTTGAAGGGGGGGGAGAGAGAGAGAGAGAGAGAGAGAGAGAGAGAGAGAGAGAGAGAGAGAGAGAGAGAGAGAGAGAGAGAGAGAGAGGTCAAAAGAAAGAAAAATTAAGTGTATGAGAGAATGAGTGAATGAGAGTGAGATAGAGTGATCTTGAGTGAGACATCAAAAGGGAGAGATAACAGATCAAGAGGGAGGGAATTTAAATTATCATATGTTTAAAAGTTTTTTGTATTGAGGAAAAAAATAAAGATTAATAGTAATAGAAGGATTATTATTTATTTTATATTTCAAGAGAGACTCCTCCATATGATTAAGATTAGGAATATTATTAAAAATTATTTTAGAATTTCTAATTGAATAAAAATATACAAATCCTTTCAAAAGTTCTTAATTAGGATTATGATTAGAAGGGGAATAGTGGTTGAAGCCAAGGTTAGGGAGGGTAGGTAGCTAGGCTATGCACATATAAGCTAAAAATCCAAGCTAGGCTAGAATAGATACGACAATCAAAATCCTCATTTATGCTTATAGTAGATTCACACTTAAGACATGGAAAATAAACATGATAGCTACTTCAAGATACACATACACATCTGCACATTCTAGGGCTGACATAAACTTAAAGTTGTAGCAAACTTAAGTTTAACAACATCATAAACTTAAATTTTAGGACTAATAGGCTTAGTTTATACTAGCTATTTTGTACTCTAACTTAGATATACCAATGTCTTCATTGAGTTTGGACAACAAAATTTTGCAAATGAGAGATGGATGAATCAAAGAATACATTGGCTATATGCCAAGTGCAAGACAACTATTAGATGACAATATTGCATCAGCCTCCAATACATAGAGCATTACAAAATGTTTGATGTCTCCCAATTACATCAACTCCTATGAGACGTTAGCTCATCTTTCATGTGACTCATGTCTCTATCCATTGTATGGATAAGCTTTATGGATAATTAATCAATAATCAAAACTAAAATATTCATGAACCATAGGATGAGGAGTTGTCATGAAGAGGCAACATCTATCAATTAGTTAGACATGTTCAAAGGCAGCATGCAGATGCTACAAGTGGAGGCAATGCATCATTTGCAAATGATCAAGGGAGAACTACCATTAGAGGAGGCATCTAGTGGAGGGATTGAGAATGAGGCTCTTGAGGCAATGATGGCCCTAATGGAGGTAGAGATGGATGAAATGATAGATGATGTTCTTGTTGATGACAACCCTTCTATGCATACCTTGAAAAAGGAGGAAAATATGCCATTGTATAAGAGCTCAAGAATGTCCAAGCTAAAGGCATCTTTGTCGTTGCCAAACTTGCAAAGTCTTTATGGATGGAGTGATCTAAGTGTGACAACCTTGTTCATGTATTCAATTTAAAGTTTGTAGCATACCTCTTAAAACCGTATGGCTTAGGACCATAAATTTGTTACTTGATTTTGTTGCAAATTATTGAAAAATCATATTTTACCAGCAAAAAATGCAATGCTTAATACTCGTGATGAGGCAAAAATGATCTTAGAATAATTGGGGGTGTTGACTACAATATCATCTACACCTACCCTAATGGTTGCATTCTCTTTTGAAATCAATACGTAGAGTTGATTACATGTCTGAAATGTAATGTAGAATGATATCACACTGACTTACATAGGGTGAGAGAGTGCATGTCAAAGTAGTTCATTATTTTTCTCTTTTGCCATGAATCCATCACATGTTTAGGTCAAAGAATTTGGTAATTGTTAATGACATGGTACCCAAGAAATTGGTCCAGAGACAGTCCAGAGAGAGTGTGTTCTGTTTCCGTGTGGATTGGAATGCTTAGAAGCATCTTGAGGAGCAATGGCCTAACTTTGAGACAAAACCACATGAGATTGGACATTTCAATGGATGAATTTTGAAGCATGTTAATAAGAGATTGAATACCCCAAATAAGAGTTAGTTATTAAAACCCAAAGTATCTAAAGGGATAATTCAAGATTGTAAGATGCAGAGAGATAGAGGAAGACCTCAAGACTATATTACATTGTGTACACTATGGGTGATGCAGGTTTCAATAAGTTTCAAAATTCATGAATTACAAAGGGTTTAGACCCCATGGAAATAGATTTCAAAGACTATTTCTACTCATAGTTCTCTAGAGGAATAGTTAGCGTAGTATCCCAAACATCATCCAAAGAAGCAATAGAAAAATGTGCAAGTTCATCTTGCTCAATCTATAGATCATCACCTTATTGTATTGAATTATAGAGTTAGGAAAGAGTGTGTCTAGCATTAATGCTCTAGAGGCAAGATGATAATGAGAGAAAAATCATTTGTATTAGCAGCCTTTTGGGCAATAGGCAATCACATACAATGTTTGACATGTAGTCTTGGTCAACTATAATATCCCTCCATGGCTCACAACCAAGAAGGGCCATCTCTAGTGATTCTGGATCAATACAAGGTGAGAATATGGATGTCTATATCGAACCTCTAATTGAGGAGCTTTAACTATTACGAATGGGTGTTCTAGAAAGTGATATGAGTAGGCATGTTGATTGATAAAGAAATGTATTAGTTTGAGGGATCTTAAAATGGACCATGCATGATTTTCCTAGGTACAGGGAATGCTCACATATATGTTACATGCCTTGCGGATACTTGATCAATAATTCATGTTGATTAGCTATATTATTTTAATTATTTAGAATATAACATGCTAAGCTTTTAAACTGTGGAAGTCTTGCAATAAGTGACTATCATGGTTGCCTTGTGTATGGACCAAGGTTAAATGCATGAAGACTATGAGTTTTGAAGAAGATGCTCTGTGAAGGACATCAAGTTTTCTTCTAAAGGAACATGAGCTTTGCTTCAGCTTTCTTGGACGACCACCAAAACACATGATGTCAGTGGATTGGAAGACCCATGGATGCAAGGTGGTGAGACATTGCCAAAGACAGTGAAAAGGTTTTCATTTTCTACACATTATCATATTGGGATCCCTTGTTATCAATCATCTTCTTGATCCAATGCACATATTCAAGAACATTGGAAGTCTCTTGTGGGAGTACCTCAAAGGGTCAATGTACTCAATGACTACTATGATGACCTATGAGACAAGTTTACCAATGTAGACATACTAGTCTTGGTGGGTACATGGCGAATGTATCTCCCAAAGGCCCCATGGATACTATTAAGAGCATAGAAATAAACAGCAAATACCATTATTTTAAAGATTCACATGCAGGATGATTAGTCTCATGCATAATTTGTGAGGAGCCTTCATGAAAGACATCCGCTAAGTGGTTTGAAGTCTCATGATTGGCACAAGATATGTCAGATATATATTCATGTATAAATCTCAAGTTAATTTCATTCATGACTTGTCATTTTACTTCACATGTTTTCTTCCTCTTGTTTTTCATTGATAGTTTATTTTACCAATTGAGATCACAAGGTTGCTAACTCTAGAGGACTACTCAGTTATGTACAATACTCAGTGATGTACAAGCTTGGCTAACTTGTGCAATGGATATCACCAAAAGGAAATCCATACAACCTCCATAAAGGCAACAAAGAAAAAGTCCAATGAAGTACTTGTGCTATTAGAGAAGTACTTTCCTATCTCTATCCTCCCCATTTAAGTGCATTAACTAGTACACCTCATGAATGAGGTATCTATAGTGGACACAATATACAATATGTGGGTGTTCTTTCCATTAGGGGAGATTTGGACTCAAGTTTGGACCTTTTAGTTTTAGAGAGAGAAAGCCTTTCAACCAATAGGAGGAGAGCTATCGTTACCATAAAATAGGGTTTTTAAAATTTTAAAGTCTTCTATCTCGTTTTTATACATTTCTAAAAGAAGCAATTTTAGATATTTTTGGAGCATAAATTTGTGGAGGCACAAGAAACAAGAGGTATTGGCACAACTAAAACAGTGGATGGAGACATTTCTTGCCAATCGTCTTGCATAACCTTGTAGTATGTCGGTCATTTTCTTGAAATTCTTGAATAATACACCCAAACATTTTCCCTCCAATGTAGTATCTCTCCCTTTTTTCCAAAAAACTCAAACAGCTCAATAAAGTGTATTACCCCTTCATTTTTAAACAAGATTTTCTATTCTATTCTCTCTTTTCACTCAATGTCTTCTTCTACTTCATCTTCTATGTCAATGGAAGCCTCACATCTCCGGCGGCCTCCTCTTCTATCAGAACAATCACAATTTGGAAAAATTTTGATTTTGACAACGATAGGTGGATTTCTACTACCATCTCTATTGGTTGTTGGGTTATGTTGTAGACAAGGAAGAGAAGACGACATGGAAATGAATTCATTAACAACTACAAGGGGCGAGTCAAGGATTTTAAGGTAGAAGGATTAGGGGAAAAAGTCAAGGAGGTGCTTATACAACATGAATATATGCACTCAAAACTGCATTTGCAAAACTGGCCTATTGGCATGTCATGCCATAGACCAAATTGTAAGTTCAAAAATTTCAATAGACTTGAAAGCAAGTTTTTATGTTTTGGGAATTTATTGACATCTCTTTAGGGTTGTAGATATATATCCATCAAACCTTGAAGACTTGCAACATATTAAAAGCATACTTGAAATATTTGATGACATTCATAGCTCTATTGGTGAGCAGTTGTACAAAGTGACCTCTAATAGGTCATTGGCCAAGGATGGGGTTTTTTTTAATGATAAATTTTACAATGCACCATTAAGCATAATAGGATTCAGATCTCTCAGCCCTCTTCCACTCCTAGCTTTGGATAGTGTAGAGTGACCAATCCTAAAAGAAGAAACATGTAAATCTTATAGATTAAAGATTTATGCAAATATTCAAAGATATCTATGGCCTAATGTAGCTAGCAGACATGTGAAGATCACAATCTTCATGCCATTACATATTTTTGTGGATTTTTTTAATGATGAGGAAGTTTGGAAAACAACATCAATGTTCATATGCAAATCGAAGAAATGTATGGACTTTCTAGGTCAGAACTGGGATATAAAAGAAGTGTGTGGGATTATGTCCAAAGTGGGATGGAAATCTATTGTTTGCAAATATATGATTGCATCACAAAATTTTATTCTAACCTTATATTTCGTGAGATGGCATTATGTGAATGGAAAGATTGTGGAAATTGATCAAGAATTACAAGATGATGCTGATAATCCTATGATGATGTTGGAGGTTTAGTTGGAGGATGAGCACTTAACGATGCTCAGTGTAAGGGCAAACTTCTCTTTACGTCGAGTGTGAATAGACCTAATTAATGAGGACCTAAATATCTATGCTGCTTATTTGTTCAAGTGCACTAGTTACACGATAAATATAATAAGTAATCCAAAAGTGTAGTACATTGTCTTAGATACATTTTTTCTATTTGCAAATAACGTGAATCACAGTGAACCTTATATGTGCAAGTGCCCTAGAGAAAAGAGAGAAATAATTTATGTAAGGACATTCACACTACACAAGTTTTCCTCTTGCCTCAACCGATTCAATAGTACAAATGAAAATACATATGCAAATTTGTAAGAAGGACGAAAAGTGATAAAAAATTATTTGAATTTCATTTCCAATTATGGCAATTTGATTACAAAAGCTCTGGATTATGTACAAGAGGGAAATTTCTCATTTGAATACTATAATTTTGGCATATTTACAATCTTTGCATCCTCTCTATATCAAAATTGTCCAAATAGTTGATGTTGTCAGTCGAGTGTACATCATCTAAGTCAATGGCATTGGGATGGGGATATGGCATTCCAACTCTGGGTTCTGGGCGTGGACTGAAGGGTCATACGCAAGTGGTATTGAGAGATTTCGATGAGAAGCATGGTTGATTAGATTTTCAACAATTTTTGCTCTAAACAAAAGAAGGTCATCATATATATAAGTTGCTAAGTGCTCACCCTACATAAAATCGTAGAAATGAAACTAAGTATAAAATTGTTAAGGCTATGTGGGGTTAAATTAACAAAAAGGAAACATACATCCCCTGTCAGTTTCCCAAGTAGATGCTCTAGGAGCAGTTTTGCATTGTAGAAAAATCTCCATCCACAGCTATGGTCATCACCCTGCTCCTGCACTTTGCAAAGAATAATTCTTGTGTTGTCCAACATTTTGTGGTCTTGAACCACTACCTCGAAGCCCTTTACTAGATTTTCCAAAGAACTGTTTTGATAAAGGAAGACACAGTTAGTGCTTTTATTTATCCCCCTCTCTCCCTCTCCCTCTCATGGAACTTACTGCTTCACATTGTCATGGTATCCTTCAGTTCAGTTGGCTAGAAAGCATCTCTTGTGGGAATATCATAAATGTTCAGGATCCAATGAGATCTACAAGCAAGGAGGACAATAAAGTTTGGCAATTAAAACAATATTTGAGATAACTTAAAAGAAACATCCCAAAAATTCATTATCTTTCATGGTATGATGTTATACAAGATCCAAATTGCAACCTCGATATACCATGGGCACATGTCCAAATACGATGTTCTCTCTTGGGTCAAAACTATCGATAGGAAAGAATCTATGATGAAAACCTTCTCTTGAACATTAGAGAAAAGGTTTACCAAAATTAAGCTACAAAAGTAAATAAACAGTAAGATTTAGGCCATAAGCATACAAGAAAAACATGCAAAATTTTCAAAGTTGCACAATACCTTAAGATTGTGATTATTACACGATCGTTGACCTTCTTTAAAGATCTGACGACTCAAATATCCTCCTCGCTAAAGACAATGGCACTGAGAAGCCACTGGTGTGGCCTTCTTAGAGGCAGCACAACATCAAAACATGGATCCAGCATCTTGAGTGCCTCACGATTGTCCTCATGCATGCTAGCATGCCTCTCTATTTCCTATGTAGTCTCTCTCTTGGTATTTGTCTCTGAGTCGTCCATTTTTGTGGCCTCCCTTTCTTCTTGGGTAACCTCCTAGGCATTTAGTCTCATGTTGTGGGAATGTGAGGATGTGACATCAGTCACCCTCACCTCCTTGCTCTATTTGAGGAAAGGGATCTCTAAAATTCCCTTCATCTTCCTATCTATAATGCCTTGTGGGACCAACAATATGTTGTATCTGAACTTGAGTAATGTGAGGGATGTGAAATCCCTAGGCATCACTATCACCCTATCGGCATGAGCTACCAAAATGAGGGAGTCTTGAAAAAATTCTACCATAAAGTAATTAGCAACTTCATGTAGGCAATCCAAACCTTAGGCATGCTAGTGGAAGTCCAGGTTGTTTGTTTTGCATATATCTTTAACAATCCTGGTAAATGGCATCTTTGCAATTGTCATGGAAATTCATGTTTCTCCTTAGCTCTTTAAGGATTGAGGCATGTTACTGGTACCACTTCGGATGAGCTCTAGTCTGCAAGGGGGTCATCCTCTTCCCAAAATCGAATCCCTCCTACGAGCTTGGGGCATGGTCCGCTAATGTATCATCCTGCACATTCTACCTAGAGGATGCTCCCTACTATGCAATGTGTGGGTCTCTGGATGATACTACCCTCAAGGTCTGCTTTGTTCTAGCTATGCCTATGAAAGAGTACAAACATAGTATTAGAACTCCAAATGAGGAAAGGATGAAAAACTATAGAAATGGGATAAAAGAGACTGAACCTACATAACGCAAGGAAGGGGGGTCCCAAGATTAGAAGCTCCCCCCTCGTGTTGTGTAGGGTGGGGCGAACTACAGAACATGAGGGGTAGGGGGGGGGTCCCAAAATTAGGAGCCCCCCCTCGCATTGTGCAAGACTAGAGAAAACAATACAACATGAGGGTGAGGGATTGCTACATTAGGAGGCCCCCACCATCACATTATGCAGGTTTCGACTCTACTAAACCACACACAAAATGAGGGTGGGGTCACAACATAGGAGGCCTCACCTCATGTTGTGTGGCTTTCAGACAAGGTGGGGGAGAACTACACAATGCAAGGACAGGGGGTCACAAGATTGGGAGGGCCCCTCCTCACATTGTGTGACTCCCTCTGAGGGGGGATAGCACAATGTGAGCAGGTTGGTCAAGATTTTTCCACACCCTTCCCTTGTGTTGTGTAGGACTTGGGCCAACACAACGCAAAGGGAGGGTGCTCTTTTAGTTCATTATGGCAATATTGCATTGTGCAAGCTTGGAGGGGGAGAGACTCACCACCATAGATGAGTGCCAAGAGCTATGGAGGTTCGAGAGGCTTACAATGTGCAAAGTGAAAAATCAATCGACCATCAAATTTTGTGCTATATATGATGCTTACATGTGTTGACATTACTCGATGCCACATCAATGAACGTGCACCCACACATGTGAGAATTAAGAGCGTATGCCACATGTCTGCCACCGTGTTCCCTTTGCATGTGAAGAAATGAGTGAGGTGCCATATGTCCACCGGGCGAGGCTCCTCACACATGCCGTAGTGAATGTGCACATAGTCACCAATGTATGCAATACCCAAGGCTATAAAGAGTTGAGTCAAAAGAAAATTTTCTCCCTATTCTCTCTCTCTCTCTCTCTCTCTCTCTCTCTCTCTCTCTCTCTCTCTCTCTCTCTCTCTCTCTCTCTCTCTCTCTCTCTCTCTCTCTCTCTCTCTCTCTCTCTCTCTCTCTCTCTCTCTCTCTCTCTCTCTCTCTCTCTCTCCTGGCTCGTGTTGCTTGATCAAAGATCCATTCTTGCTCTCTATCCTAAGGTGCGGCCCTCATTGCACTCTCTCCTGGCTCGTGTTGCTTGATCAAAGATCCATTCTTGCTCTCTGTCCTAAGGTGCGGCCCTCGTTGCACTCTCTTTTGGACTTCTAATGTTTTAGTATAGTACCTTGCACTCGTCCCCTTGGTCCTCCTCCCTTAGGCATTGGAACCGCACAATGCGAGGGGGGTTTTAAAATTTCGAGGCCCCCCCTCGTGTTTTATGGTCTCCCCTCCCAAAAAAACCACCAAGGACCAACACAATGTGAGAGGAGGGCCTCAATATTTTGAAACCCCCCTCATATTGTGCAGTTCCCCATCCCAAAACAAGGACCAATACAACATGAGAGGAGGGTCTTGAGATTTTGAATCCCCTCCACTGCATTGTGTGGTCCCCCTATCCCAAAACAACCACCAAGGACCCGAGTGGGGCCTCAATATTTGAACCTCCCCTCGCGCTGTGTTGTTCTTTCTCATCCCCACCCCAAACCACCAAGGACCCACACAACACGAAAGGGGGAGCCTTGAGATTTTGAAACCCCCCTCCCCCTCACGTTGTGCCAATTCGCCCTGCCCCAAACCATGAAGGACCCACACAATGCGAGGGGAGGGCCTCAGGATTTTAGACCCCACCCCCCTTGCATTGTGTAGCTCCACCCCACCCCAAACCGCTAAGGACCCCCACAACACGAGGAGGGGGTCTTGAGGTTTTGAAATCCCCCCCCCCCCCTCCCCGTGTTGTTCGGGTCCCCCTTTGTCGATTGGTATTCCTCATATAGTTGTGTTTGCAGATATAGACACTACATAGGTGCATCATATGGAGGGGATTTCTGAGCCTGCAAGGAGTAATGCTAGTCCTAACACTCCATACAAGAGCTTACTAGTATTGAAGGCACTCCTAGCACTCCAACAAAAGAGCCTAGGAGGAGTGGACCTAGTCCTTAGTTGAGTGGGACAAGAGTATCTAATGCCACAAGTATTCCAAGTGTTTTCCATCACTATCTCCATGCAGGAATGGATCAAGGCCTTGTGAGTCTACCTCAAGGAACATGAGGCTACTTTTTTGGAGCATTGGACGTCTGTTGAAGAGGTTCCTATCAAAGTGCCTATAGTATGTTCACATGAATGATGCGTTTGCTAATAAGCCCCAAAGGAAAAGGTTCTATAGGGCAGTTCCTAAGGGTTCCTAAGGGCATGAAGAAGGCAAATCTACAATGCCCTACACATAATTAGAAGTGTCATCTCGTCGAGTACTTTCAATGGTTTATATGCTTTCTACATGTGTTGCTAGGGGATCAAGGAAAAGAGCCTATCTAAGACTTATAAATACACAACAGTACTGTGAAGTGGAGACATAGGGAGTGCAAGAGGTTTCACAACCAGTAGATGTGGCTAGTGAGAGGGAGCAAAGTGCTCAACTCAATGTTGAAGCTTTGAGAAGGAAGAACATAGAGATGGTGGATTCTATTATTGATCAAAAGGTTGAAGAGGATGTTAAGGAAGTTCCCACATCTTTGCTCTCCTCCTTCCCTATTAGCGAAAGACACTATGTTCTCCTGTTTGATATCTAGGCCCTTTTTAACCTTAGGGAGGACTACTGCCTAGATATTGTTGAACATAATCTAGATAGATTCTAACCTTATTGTACTAGATTGGGATAAGTATATGCTTGTGGATTCAAATGTTAAGGAAACAAAATACCTCTCCGTAGTAGAGACTTTGACTATGATGTACAAGGATGCACTCTGATATGAGTCATCCCTTCCTTCAAAGGAAGAGTTCGAGGCAACACAAAAAAGAATTGAATGTTTCTCACTCGGGCATATCAAACAAGAACTCGACTCCTAATTCCTTGCAAATCGGCCAATCATCCATTCAAATGTGGAGCGCAAGTTCATTTCATATGAAAATCAAAAGGTTTATTTCACAAACTACATTCATTTGGATACCATGTTGATTTCCATAAGAATTTTCCTAAGACTCATTGGGTATGTTTGTTATTTTTTAGGTTGTCGTGTATGAAGATGGTATCGTCCACCACAAGTTCTCAAGGGGCAATGCAGAGTTCTCTCTTTTTGCATTGATGAAGACCTTTTCAATATATCTTGGAGGGTATCCTATTAGGTGGAACATAGACAAGATAATGTTTTTGGAGAAACAAGAAGCTATGAGAATTTTTTATCAAGGCCCTGGTTTCCATAAACTACATGCCAAATACACTTAGTGTATGCATCATTTGGGCGAATGAGTGGGATTAAGGATCCCAATATACTTGTAGATTATGGAAAAAGGTGCTTGCTTAAAAGTAGATTAATTCCAAAAATTGATCAACAATTTTAAATGAACTAGAGCAAAAATTACAAGAAGAAGCTAGGCCATTTTCAATGAGGCTACGAGTAGAGGAGTGAACTTCATTATTGTATACTCAAGAATAGTGGTTTTTCAAAAAAAGTGAGTTGTATATTTATGTAAAATATTTCTTTCGAAAATAGATAATTGATAAATGCTCCTCTGTGTTAAAATTTCTACAAACACCTCAATTATTTACGAGAAACGGTTGGTTATGGGTATCCAAGTTTTTCCTTGCCTTTGTCTAGTTTGTCGCCACGTCATATGTTTGATTGATGCATGAGAATTCCCCCATGATTGTTTTCTTCTTTGTCTCTCCAAATTTTGCATTGCTTTGTTGATTTCAGATGTTCTTAGTGTTTCTTTTGTATTAGCTCTATGGACAAGCTTTCTATATATCCATTGGTGTAGTTCCTCTAAACTATTGGCTTTATCTACTTCTCCACCATTTCTTGTATGGCTAAAATAGCCGATACACACTTGATCATGAGTTTTCTCCATACCTTGAGTTGACCACACCAATAAACTGCCATATTCCTTAGCAAACCAAGGGCTGTGGTTATATGTAATATGCTATCAAATCATAAGAAAGGATGCCAGATTAGTGCTTCATGCACCTACAATTAAGCAATTATACTTTCTTAGATATTATGAAGATACAATACCATGTAGTGGGTAATGTGTTGATATGTCCATGCACTAACCATTAACTTTTTAAATTCAAAGGCTATTTCAAAGGCTTGGTAGTCATTTGAGTTCCATGCGTATATGTCACAAAAATTAAAGATGGTATCTAAAGACTTTCAAACGTTGGCCTTGCATGATCGTACTTCACCACTGTTAGCATTGTCCACAATTGCATTATGGATGCACTTCCACCTGTTGAATTGAATTCTTTGAGTGGAATGTTTTACTTGACTAGGATTATCAAAGGGTGGTGGAGATAAAAATATCAGTGCTTTCACACCCCCAATGAAGAGTTTCTTTGGCATGTCCTTTGACCTTTTCTTATCCCTTTCAATCTTCACATTTCCACCATGCAAACCAATGCCTGATAATGCCTTCTCAAGTGTTGCAATTGCCTTGACCTGCATAGACCTAGGTTGCATCGTCCAAGCAAAATATATATACAAGAAAAGTAATTTCTCAATGATCTTGCAAAGACCATGCATTGTGCAAATATGGATATGAGACAAGGGAATATCTAAAACTGCTCTAAAACTTGGATCTTTGAGGTGCCTTTTTCCAATTCCTTTTGTCAAGTTCCTTTGCAGCATCCATGCAATATATGCATGGGCTCTTCAAATTGGCCACTTTTGAGACATTGTACATGCATTTTAGGGTCATAGGTTGTATAAAGAGTAAAACCTAGTGGAAGCTAGCAATGATTCTAATTGGATGGTTGGATTAGGCTTCGATGTGAACAAAGAGGTGGAAGCTCCCAATGAACTTGAGCAGGAGTCTACTGATGATGACCTAAATACTCATTATAATGAGGATGAGCAAGCAAAACTTGCTTGTATGGATGAGGATGAGCATCTCGATGAGGAAGAATTTGAGCTTTCTCTAGGAGGAGAGTTGCATATAGATCTAGGTAATTTTCATGATTTATGTTAAGATGAAGTACATGATAATTTTAGAGCTAGTCCTAAACCATTGTACATGATAGAATTACAAACAGGCTATGTACTTGAATACAATTTGCATATTTTAATATAGTGAAATAGATTACGAGAGCCAATTTTACAAACCTCAAACTACTATTATGATATTTCTTAATCGTTAATTGATGAGAGGAGAGAGGGGCATGACTATGAGAAAGGGAGAAAGAGAGAGAGATATATGAAGAGGGAGAGGGAGGAAGTGAGAAATAATAATACAAAATATAGGTAGCTACTACACTCCCCTACATGACCCAACATTACACAAACAAAAAGATACAATTCTTCATGGCCAATATGGACCATGACTCCACATAGTGGCTACTTGCAATGGCACAAGAGTCATTATCACTATCTACTTTGTACACAAAGTCAAAGCACTCTTGGTACATGGTGTTGTGCATAGTCCACACACTCACCATTGCCCCTCAGCTTCTCACAGGTGTTGTGGCTGTAACCTTGGTGGAGGTGACCATGTTTCCTTGTCATCTCATTGATGCTTATCCTAGCACTCCCCTCTCCCCTCAACCTTGCAAGCCAAAGAGCCTCCATGTGACCATTCGCTCCCCCCATCAGCTAACCCCTCACATCCACCTTATACCACAGCTTCTCATCCTTCTTCATCTCTACACTAGGGGGATTGAGATCCATGAGACCACAGATTTAGGGTTTTTGGTACTAATGAGTCAATTTCAAGTTTTTCCACCTACTACACTGGTTTGAGCTCCTCTTCTCCCACAAACCCTTGGCCAATCCATTGATTCTATCCATGTCTCCACTTAGCTTGATGGCAACCCCAATTTAGGGGTCACCTCTCTTGTTCAGAGATGACATCCATCTATGGATGATGAACATCTCCCTCACTTTGAGACTACCCCCCCCCCCCCGCAAGTTGAGAATCCCTACAATCCCTCCTGGCATGTTGTACACTAGGGGGAGTTACTATATATATATCCTCTATATCATGTGCATTCAAAGCCTATTTATAAATATCCTTATTTGTGAATTTTTCTTGAATAAAACATAATCATTTTCTATTCAATCTATAAATGATTTCTTTATATTACATCCTTTTGTATGTAAAAAATGTATAAAAATGGTGTTTTAAAAATACCTTATTTTGAATCCACGTGTTGCAAACATATATTCATAACTAACTTACCCAAGGTTGTACATGATCATTGGACATGCATGTTAGTTGGTCATGAATGTGACGAAGGAAAAAGCTTAATGCGAGGTTGCATGAGTTGATAGTACACATTTACAATCATAACATTGTCAAGAAGTGGAGAAATCATGACCCGTCCACAAATAGTATATCATACATAGATTTCATATTGAGTTTCCATAGTCATCTATTCATTATGTCAGTTTTATAGTGCTTACATATACACATCTATTGTATACACCTAGTCCATCTTCACTTAGAGGTACATGATGCTTATTGCAATGGGTTACATTGGCCTAGCTGGCTTGATAAGGGGAAATGGAAAAAGATTAGAGATTAAATAAAGAAAAAACTTGATAAGTACAAGTAACAAAAGAAGTCAACATGGCCTCGTGTTGCAACAGGCTCATTATCACATCTTGGGAATGGTGATTGGGCTTCTTTCGAGACAAAATTTAAATTTTTTATGCTTCAATAAGGTTATCTACATTCTAGATATTGTATTTAATATGTCATCTTAGTTTTCTATCTATTTCATCCAACATTTAGTATTGCGTGGCTTCACTAGTCATTTGGTGACCAAGTTGGATAAAAAGTATGCCGAATGCCATGGTTAGTAATTTTATCTCCCTTTGAAAATTGTTTATTACTTGGCAAATAGGTCCTCGACTTGAGAGAGATCACATGTTGTGATATAATTTTATATGGATGAATGTGGATATTCATACTTTTCCTATACAAAAATAACCATTCCAAGTTATCAAAACTCAAATTCTACACCCAAATTTTTAATATTAAGTGATCATTATGAATTTGGGGGTTTAAAAATGATCCTAATTTTTGCATGATTTGTCTAAGGGCCCATATTTTTGTAGTGAGGAGAGAGAAGCTATTATTATGTATTAATATGCTTGTAATTTATGCGTCATTCTGAAGTTCGTATGATCTATGCTTCTTTCCTTACAACATTGGGTCAATGAGAGATTGTGTGAGGATGAGATCTTCAATTAAGGATTTCTTCTAATATTATGAGTTATGACTTTATGGAGACATCTTTTTGTGTCTTTTTCTACTTGTGTCATTTAGACATATACTTGTATTTGCCATTATATAATAAGAACATCATTGTATTATATTCTTGCTTTCACATATATTGTAGTGTCTTTCTTGTGTTAGACATTTAAGTGTTATATCATAGATTATTTATACTTGGGTTTTGTACATATTTCAACAATGATCCATGTTTGATAGGATAACATATATGGACAAGGGCCAAATCCTTGCTTTTTTTCTTTGCATATGCCAATATAAGTGTCGATAATTTTTTCTGTAATTATCAGTATACTTATTTATATATGCTTCAGTATACAAAAGTTGTAGTTGTCAAAATATGTGTGTTGGTGTCTACCCTGGAATAAGCATTGATGAAGGTTCACATACTATCGCTTATTTTGATGATAGTTTTGGTGCATTTTTCAATGTGCTTATCAATGCACTCCTTCCATAGCTTATAGCGATGATTATTTTGATGGTAGGGCTGACATTTTTATCAAGTTTTCACTTGTATTTATTTTGTGAAAATCTTTTATATATGCTCTGTGTGTTGTAGTGGATTGCTTCTAGGTCTACCAACATGCAAGGGAATCACTTGGTTTGACCCACAAGGATTGACCTAAGGTACCTTATGACTCAACTAAGTCACAGAACAATAATCTAGTGAGAGTTAAGAGGGAAGAATGCTAGCACCACACTTAGTCAAATGAGAGTGAGAGATGAGGGAGAGTAGAATGTAGACCCCTATGGACATAGATTATAATCTCACCCTAGCCTCCTTAAATGATGCTAAATTGGCTTTAAGACAAACCCTATATAATTCATCAAGTCAACTAATCCTAGTCATGTTGAGAAGCCACTCAACTAATCAAGTCTACCCTTCCATAGAACATTTTCATTGAGAGAAGGCATTCATCCACTTCCCACATGCAATCGAATAAGCTTTTATCTAAGTAGGATTATGGCACAATTAGTGTGGATAAATAAAAGCAACTTTCTTAATTAGTCCTTTAGCATAGGCCTGTTTACAAATATATCAATCAATCCTTCAGATTAAGTTACAAATAATAGAAAAATTGTATCAATTAGTCCTTTAGAACAAATTGCAAATTTTTGTGTCAATATATACCTTCTCTAAGGTAGTATGCCTCATTGACAATCATCCCTACATCAAGATCTTTATCCAAAACACTTGAATATCTTAATCCACTTGTATCTAGAATTGGGTCTTCCAACATTCACAACTGTCAAGCCATAGAGGTTTCTATCTCCATTCTAGGATTGACATAAGAGTATCGAGAGTCTCCCTAATTTCCAAGTTGCTTAAAAGGAAATATTGCTCTCATAGTGGCCTTCCCACCACTCCTTTAGCTAGTCTATTGAGCACTGCCCTTTCTAGGTTCCTTAATTTTGATGGCAATTTCACAAAAAAACCCTTTGGAGGTGGGAAGAATCACTCATAAATATGTATGTATCAAATGGATTAAAAAGAAGGGATTCTTAAATTATGTTTTTTACACTTTTTTTAACATATAGGAGGGTACCATATAAAGGGCTTATTCATAGATTGAATAGAAAAGGATTGTGTTCTATTTAGAAAAAACTCACATTAAGGGTATTTATAAATTGACCTTGAATGCATGTAATATAGAGGGTTTACATGTAGTGAGCCCTTTGAGGTAAAACCATGAAGGTGGCCCAACCATGTGAATAATCATTGCCTAATATATGAGCCTAGCCTCCCCTTAGGAAGTTTTCTAGCGTCAATAAAAAAACCAGGCAACAACCCTAAACTTATTTAGGAAATCATAACTCTATAAGAAAGCCCAATAACTTTTCAAAATTAAATAGCCTATGATAAATAATCCCTCCATGTGGCCCTAGAACTGATATTTCAAAACATAAAATCCATCTTAAAGAAAGTAGAAACTTCAAATATCAATACAATAATCTACTAATTAGGCTTCAAAACAATGCTTACAAGTTTATGAACCACAAGTCACTACTTGTGGGTATCCTTGGGTTAAATTTTCATGACTTTATTTACACTTCTAAGAATTCTTGGATTTCTCTCCATCATAGGTAACTTTGATAATAATAGCTTATCCATGGGACATTGTGGGTGTGAACTTAACATAGCTCCTTTCCTTGCAACTATGCCAAGAAAGAGAGTGAGAGAGCAGTGAATGTGCTTAACAACACACACACACACACACACACACACACACACAGAGTAGATCTCTCACTTGTTACATGTTTATATCTTCATGTTTGTGGTTGTCTAGTGTGTACATGATTATTTGTTTGCTTGTACAATCCTATGAAAGGTAAAGTGCAAACAATGCAAATTATAAGATCCCACATGCAAGTGAACATTGACACACACACACACACACACACACACACACTCTCTCTCTCTCTCTCTCTCTCTCTCTCTCTCTCTCTCTCTCTCTCTCTCTCTCTCTCTCTCTCTCTCTCTCTCTCTCTCTCTCTCTCTCTCTCTCTCTCTCTCTCTCTCTCTCTCTCTCTCTCTCTCTCTCTCTCTCTCTCTCTCTCTCTCTGTGTGTGTGTGTGTGTGTGTGTGTGTGTGTGTGTGTGTGTGTGTGTGTGTGTGTGTGTGTGTGTGTGTGTGTGTGTGTGTGTGTGTGTGTGTGTGTGTGTGTGTGTGTGTGTGTGTGTGTGTGTGTGTGTGTGTGTGTGTGTGTGTGTGTGTGTGTGTGTGTGTGTGTGTGTGTGTGTGTGTGTGTGTGTGTGTGTGTGTGTGTGTGTGTGTGTGTGTGTGTGTGTGTGTGTGTGTGTGTGTGTGTGTGTGTGTGTGTGTGTGTGTGTGTGTGTGTGTGTGTGTGTGTGTGTGTGTGTGTGTGTGTGTGTGTGTGTGTGTGTGTGTGTGTGTGTGTGTGTGTGTGTGTGTGTGTGTGTGTGTGTGTGTGTGTGTGTGTGTGTGTGTGTGTGTTGAATAGGTATCATATTTATTTAGGTTGTTAAGATAGTGTCATTTACCATAATAGGATAACCATAATATTTTATACCTAACATACAACCATCAAAAGGGCAAAAAAATAATTAACAAGGCATATGTGCAATCAAATTCTTGAAATTTTGTCTATTTGTGTTAAGTCCATTCATGCTTATTATTGCATGTCTCCTCTTCTCTCTTAGATATACATATATAAAGCACATTATATACCCCCATGGATGACCAAGCTCAATCCTACATTTATTACAATGTGGCTCATCTAGATGTATATTAGCCTTGGTAAACCTAAATAGTATAGAAATAGCATGTCAAAGCTCATATAATGAGTTCTTTTGCAAAGTGTTTGAGCCAAGTTGAATAATAGAAACATCAATTGATTATAAGCACCACTTTCAAACCTATTGAGGAAAAATACATAATATTTTCTTAAATGAATATTGTGTAGAAAGATTTGAATAAGAGCCTAGGTCCAAAAAGGGTTCCCATGCCAACATGTGTACTCTCTCATGAATTTGATATTTTTCCTTCCCTACCACTATCAATAAGGGAGGCATTAGTAGTATCCTAGGTATTCACTAAATATAACATTATGATAGGCATTCAATCCCCTATAAAAGGCCCCTTAAATCCAAGACCTATGCTCTCTCCCATGTAAGTTGTGTAATCCCAAAAGAATCCATTGAAGCCCTAGGTCAAGAGTCGATAAAAGAGTGGAAACCCTAAATCAAAACCCTAAGGAAAAACAAATATGAAAAAAAAGTTCGTTAGCATAAGCATCAAGACAAAAGATCATAACCTAGTAGGGAGCTTGGTGTAACCATTAGTGCAATATTGAATCATTTAGTTTGCATTTTAAATCTATAATGTAAAATTATAGTGGCCCCTCCTTTTTGTAGTGCTTACATTTACTCTCTGATATGTTATATAAGCTTTAAAATTACAAAAAGAGCTCATTCTTGTATGTGCAAAATTGTGGTGCTCCCTCTTTCTAACTTCTTCTATAATCTCTTTCTCTATTGTTTGAGCTTAAGTGAGAGGGAGGTTGAGAGATTTTCTGAGAGCTTTCTTGTGAGGATGACATAGTGAGAGGTTTCTCCTCTCTTTCTCTCTTGAGATTTTCCTTATTCTACTTCTTTTCTTTCTCTATTGCACATTTGTGAGTCTTGGAGAATGGATCAATGATTGTGGATTAGAGGAGGCCATTGGTGTGAATCAAGGCTTAGGAAATTCAATGGGATTCTCTTCAACCGATAGACTACATATGGAGACGGAGCGTTTAGAAAATTATTGCATTTTCTCTCAAGTCCACTAGCATTCTTGATCTGCAATGGTAGAAACAAAGAGAAGCTGAGAAAGTGGGAAGTAGAGCAAGAGGTAATGTTAGCCAAGGAGAGGGTAAAACTTGTTGAATAAAAGAGCCATCAAGTCTCCTCCATTGAGCTTGAATGAGCTAATCATTTGGTTTTATTTCTAGTACATGACAAAACTCTATGCATTCTTAGTACCCTAAATTTCCATGATTTTAAAAGAATAAGGTGTGTGAGGATTGCTAATATTAGATTGGTTTTATATGATGAGCATAACATGCCAAATCCCACTACAACTAAATTAGGATTAGATGCAGATACAATCAAGGGAAAGGTTCACTATAAGAGAATCAAAGTAGGGACATAGAAACAGTCAAAGGATTAGATGCAGATACAAGTATTTTTCTTCATGGCCATTTGGATATGCATATTGCTACAAGTATTTTCTTGTTTTTTGATGTGTTTCAAATGCCTTTTGCCCCAAGATTTCTAATGCTATACTCTCAGAATGCACATGGGTTGCTTGATGTTTCTACTCACTTGCTATTTGGTGTTTATTTAAATGGGTTATAAACTTGCTAAATGTGTAGTTTGATGGGATTATTAACACACTCATTGTAGCATGTATTTTTGTTGTGGTTAACATGTTATTTAGTTATTTTCAATTGAGATTATTCATTATCTTTTTCAAAAACTTTTTTTATTTGTTATGTATGTAGGGTGCAGTTCATCATCATGCTATCAAAGTTACATCTATCTATATTCAATTTGATGTTTTGTTTTGTTTTTTTATACTTATGGTTTATTAAAAATATATTCAAGTGGGTAAGGATATCTGTTGCATGTCATCAACAATAGTTTGGTAATAGATGTGAGGATTCATGGAGTTAATTTATATGATCTTAGATGTGTTTAGATAGGGGTGGCCATGTATCTAATCCATAAGCTATAAAGTATGCCCATTTTAGAGGTTGTGGTAGTTCAATTACAAAGAGGAGCCTACTATTTGTGACGTGATGGCATGGTCACTAATGTATTTGGGAAAATCCAAAATAGTAGACTTGGAATTAATAATTAGTAGAAAGTGATTATGTCCTGCTTATGTATATATCTATGCATATGGCTATGCACATACATACTCATCTATATAGGCTATGCATACATATGCATATGCTTCTTTGTAGAATATTCATATATATGTACATATATGTATGTGGATAGCTTATATGTATATGTGTGTATTTACATAGCCTATGCATATGTGTATCTGCATTTGGACATGCATAGGCTACACATGCACCTATACATGTGTGTGCGTGTGTGTGTGCGTGTGCGTGTGCGTGTGCGTGTGTGTGCGTGTGCGTGTGCGTGTGCGTGCGTGCGTGTGTGCATGCGTGTATGTGTGCACGCGCGCGTGCATAGGCACACATACATTCATGAACTACACATACATATGTACACATGCACACACATACACATAGACTATGCATACATCTATACTAATGTATTTTCTCTAATCTATGTGTGTGCATATATGTAGTGTATGTGTATGCCTATGTGTTTGTATATGCAAAAAGGCTACTTATAGTATAGGCACATGAATAGGCATAGACTATGCATATGCCTATATGTATACATGTGCCTACTCAAGCACCTATACTTATCCCTATGTATATATGTATATCTATAGATATAGGTATGCATAGACATGGGCCTACCTATACTTATACCTATGTGTATATGTATATCTATGAATATAAGTATGCATGTGCCTAAACTTTTATGTATTAGTATGTCTACGGGTAATTGTATGTCATGTTATGCAAGTAATTATGTTACAATGTGTTTTTGTAGATATTTCTATTCCTCTTGATGCAAGTTTTGATGTGGTGGGGGTCATCATCATAAGATCCCAACCATGAGGATGAGGGACAAAGAGTATATGACTATATGATCACAAGATCCCACCCTTTTTTGGGCATCCTCCTATCACAACTGAGCTATATGATTATATGACCACCCCTCGACTATCTCAACCACAAACGGCTGCACAGTCTCGCCAATCACTCCATTAGTGTTAGGTTTACCTTATGAAGGTCCAAACTCTCAACAAAACCTTGAGGATGAGTCATCCCATTGAGAGTCTCGATAGTAGTAACCATGGGTGTAAGCAATGAGTTAGAGGTTACTTTGGTAGAGGTTGTTTCAATGGTGATCGAAGCCCCTCTCCACAGCAAAATAGAGAGAGACCCCAGCAACATGAAGAGAGGGAGGCAAAACCCCAGCCATATGTGTACTACCAACTAAATCCTTCATTTGGGGTCCTTCTACATAGGAAAGGAGGACTTGCACTACTTGCACACTGTCGCATGGGAAAACTATAGAAATTGCTTTTCAGCCTTCAAAAACCAAGACCCAAGGGCACTACATGAAACCATTGTTGTAGTGTATGAGAAGTATCCTAATCCCCAACATATGAGATTTATAGACCATTGGGCTCAAGAAAGTATCCGAAATGCACTTTCGAACAAGAGATCAATGGTCAAACATAGGGCAATGAAAAATAAGAGTTGCTTAGAGCAAGGCTTACATCCTAAGCCAATGCCAATGATCACACATGGTCAAGAGTGGATAGAAGCCTAAAGCAAGATGGAGCAAGGGATCTTTCGCCCACAATAGAGGGAGGCACAATGAATCCAAATGGAGCAATTTGGTTCATCATCGCAATTTGGTTCAAAGGCATCGACGGAGTCATCAACGCATGGGAAGCAGACTTTGTAAGTACACACACACACGCACGCACGCACGCACATGCGCACGTGCACGGCACGCACACGCGCACACACATGTTAGCACTAATTGTATTTAATACTCGTAGTGTTTTCATTTTGTAGTCAAGATATTATTGGCTGAATGGCCACTAGTTGCATAAGATCTCTTATAAGCATTGTCATAATAGGCTCGACACATGGACACACTTGTGGCAGCAATGTGTCATCAGAGACCATCAATGGCATGAAATCACAATACAAGAATTTGTTAAGCTGTCTCTTTTGTTAAATGCATTGAAAGTTAAAATATTTTCATATATCTATGTAATATTTGAGGAGTTTGTTATATTATTTTAGGAATTTCTCAATTATAAGGTGAAAACCAAAAGGGATGTGGAGGTTGGGAAACTCTATTGTTTTTACATGAATCATATCCACAAAGCCCATGGTGGAAAGTAAAACAAGGACATGTCACATCATGAGAGAAATGGGGTAAAGGATTCACAAACCTTAAAAGAAAACCCTAATGTATAGAATTTGTGAAAATGAATACAAAGTTCATCCTTATATGTGCAAGGTTGGATTCTCCATATTTTCCATCTTCTTGTCCACAAGCTTCTATCCTCCATAGCTTGAGAGGGTACTGGTTGAGTGAGAGGGAGTGTGTGAGGGGGAGAGAGTATAAGATAGTGAGGAACCAATTGGGGAGAAGTGCTTCATCATCATTCTCCTTCTTCTTCTCTACCTTCTTCTCTTGGTTTGGAGTAGCAACTTGTGTTAATAGGAAGAAAATGAGGTGGCAACTTGAAGGGATTTACTTGGACTATGAGGCCACTCAAGAACTATGATACCTATATGCCATTATATATTGCACCATCTAGAGCTTCTCGTGCAAAGGATTCCAACTTTTCATTAACTACAAAGTTAAGGGATTTGCAAAGCTAATAGAGGAATCATGATAAGAGTTTTCAAATTCTGAATACCAAAGCCCCAAAAAATGAGTAAGCAAATATACAAGAAAACCAACTTACAAGATTTGCAAGATAACCACACAAACATGGCAAGGGGGGCTGAAAATTTCGAATGTGATAATCACAAAGGTAAAAAAAAAAAGATAATTAGAAAATAAAAGGGGAAATAAGAGAAGGAGTTGTCTAGAGAAATCACATCAACTTCTACCTCGTCCTCATCAATATCATGATTATCTTCATCTTCTCTCTCTATTCTATACACTAGTTGAGGCCACAAACTAAACCTTGTGAGCATCACAAGGGCCATTTGCACGCATATGGAAGAGGGAGAAAAAATTAATGGGGACAATGAGAGCCTAAATGAGCAAGTCACCCTATTAACAATAAAAAAGAGGAAGATCAACTCCAAAACAAGCTAGAGATTAACTCATTGGTGACATAAAGTGAGCAAAAAGCATGCTATGGCTAAAAAGAGGGAAATTTCCATCCTTGCAATGGTGGCTATGAGCCTAGGAATAGCGAAGAGAAGCTATAAAGTGCATGAAAATTAAGGAGGGATTATGATCACCATTATAGAGAGAGAGAGAGAGAGAGAGAGACGGGGGGAGGGAAGAAGATTGAGGTAGAAGATAAGGGAAGATCCAGCCAAGCCCATAGCTAAAGAAAATCAAGAAGTCATGTTTGGAAAGCCCGTTCAAGTGTATGCAGGCTTAAATTCTCCAGGAAATACCTTACCAAGGGATCCAACATGCATGTCCTCTTATTGAACCCTTTCAATTTTCATCATTATTCTCTTGTCTATTCATCTTAAGCTGATTGTTCCCATATTTTTATCCTAATCATCCCTCACACTTCTACCTGCAACCCGATTACCCTTCAAATACTACTAGTACTAATCATCCCTCACACTTTTTATCCTAATCATCCCTCACACTTTTTATCCTAATCATCCCTCACACTTCTACCCGCAACCTGATTACCCTTCAAATACCACTATTACTATAATATTTCAAATACAATAGAAAATATTCTTATAAATATTCTTTTTATTCATAAAAATTTCTACAACATTTTCGGCCCACTTGGCCACATCTAGCTCATAACCCAAGCTTTGCACAAAGGAAATCCACCAAACCCATTAACTAGTGTAGGGCCTTTTGGGAATACTCTCCCAAGCTCACAAGGTCCTACTTGTTCCTATTGTACTTGGGATTATTATCAAAGCCCCTTTGGTTTTGTAAGCGTCTCCTACACATGATCTAGTCCTATAGAGAGACCTCTCACTCACATCGTCAATTCTAGCCCTACTGAGAGACTTCACACTCACACCATCAGTTCTAACAAGTGGAGCACGCATAGTTCCTAGTGGAGGAACATCCAACATGTAACTTTGGGGTTTTAGTCCCATTCCCCATAATCACTCGTATGGGATGCCATATTTAAGAGAAAAGCAGTCTTTCCATACAACTAAGAGGTAAATAACTAATTTGCATAGCAATGTTCCTCATTGCATCCTTCTTTACTATGATTGAGTCTACTAGCATATAACTCATCTTATGGAACTTTGTTTGAGTAGTAGGATTATTCTTGGTCTAGATGCATGCTAGGTGAGAAAAGGATTATTTGTGGCCTTCTCATTGGTTTACTCTAAGAAACGTCCCAAAAGTGAAAGACATCATAACCCTAGGTAATCTTCCTTTTTATGGGTTTTGACAACTTGTCTATCTAAAAGTCTCTTCATCATGAGTAAAGTCTTCTCAAGTAGTACCTACAAGTCCCCCTCATCTCAACACTTATGAATCAAGACCTACTTTCCAATATGCTATCTAAGAATTGCAATGGCCTTGACAATCATTAAAACCTACATGATTTCAATTAGGATTGATCTTTTCTTCTCTTTGTTTTCCATCTTTCATCGTTTAACTTGAATTCAGGCTATCTAATCTTATCATTGGTGTACTAATTGTGACAAAAGAATACTCCTTATGCAAACATCCTCCCAACTGTTAGTTTTGTATTCCATAAGTTTTGTATTCCATGTCTTATGGTTGAGTGGTCCTAATAAGTTGGGATTGTTTTCATCCCAATAAAAATAGAATTAATTATGACCAAACACCTAGGGTCTATTGGTTGACTTAGTGCCATTTTAGGGGACTAGCTCTCAAGCAGAGGGGTTGAGATTTCTACTCCCCCTCATGTCTCTCTCATTGAACAAGTATGGCACTAGTATGCTTTGAGCTTAGCTATTCACACAAGTGACTGAGTTATGTTATAGGTATTTTACAAGTGGTATCAGAGTGAAATATTAGTAATAAAAGCTAGGAAAGTTTGAATAAATTGTTAAACACCATATTGGGGAATATGGGAATTTCCCATAAGTTTGGGACACGTGGTCAAATCTTTGGATTTGTCATAACTTGAACATTATAACTCCAAATCGAGCGCTCTGTAGCTCAATAGATTCCATTTTTCAAGTGCTTTCCAATGATAGGTCAAATCATATGGTTTTGAGAAACTTATTGGCATGTTATCCATGTGCAACCTTTTTAGTATTCAAAAAATGGGAATTGGGAGATTCCCAAACTCACTAATAATGTGTTGTTAGAAAATTCATTGTTTTTTCCCAATAGTCAATCAACTTATGCTTGTAGGGACTCTTAGATTTCTTGGATGGACCACGAGGTATTTCAAATAATAGTATATGAGTCAGCTCAACGGTCGACAGATGATTGTTGCTTTCTGACTCTATATGGCTATGATAACTTTCAAGGTACTCTTTGGAGTCGATTTCTATATAACCTTTGGGAAGGATAGGGATAGAAAGATTGGAATTTTTTCATTGACCCTAAAGAGTTAAGCTAAATATTAAAAGATCTAATCAAAGTTAAAGTATTTGAAGAGATGCACCTAGTCGAGCTTCATTGGTTATTCACAAACCCTAACTACATAGAGCTAGAGGAGTAAGTCAAGGCCATCTTGTAAATATTTAGGTAGCCATGGACCGATAAAAAAAGCTCATACTTATTTAGGGAGGTAAAAGAGAGCCTTTAAGGAATGGTATTCCTCAGGGTACATGCTAAGAAGAGCTTTGTGTCCTTGGGTTAGCCCAAGAAGTTGACCCCCAATATTGTAGGCCATACAAGATTGTGAAATGCTTAAACAAGCATGCGTACATGCTATAACTCCTCAAGCATCTCAAGGTTCATAATGTATTCCATATCACTCTACTCAAAGCTTATGTTCCTAATCCAAAGTATGTACTATAGATGATACTAAAATTGTAATGTCTAACCAAGGTACACTAGAATTACAACACCTAATAGAATCCTAGATACAAAGAAAAGAGTCCTTAGGAATATGCTCATTCAGGAATATCTTATACAATGGAAGGACCATCCTAAAGAAGATATCTTGATAGATGAAGATACCCTTTGTAAACAATACCCCTAGTTCTTCCCAAGATGAGGACATCTCAATTCCCCTAAGAGGGAGAGGATGTAATACCCCATTACCAAAGCATATGCCATTACATATTTCATAATCTAGACCTTCCCAAGTAAAGCATCTAAACTTTTTGCTACTGTTAAGTTAAATAAGGGACTTGTCAAGTTAAAAGAGGAACCTTAGAAAGAGTTATCAAGTCCAAAATACTAAAGCCCAAAAAAGTAAGCGAATGTACAAGAAACTAACGAGATTTACTAGATAACCACGTGAACATGGAAAGGGGGTGAAAATTGCGATGGTGAACATCACAAAGGTAAAAAGGGAAGATAATTAGAAATGAAAAAAGGAAAATAAGAGAAGAATAAGTCATTGGAGCGGCATCAGTATCTTCTCCTCATCGTCAAAAATATCATGATTATCCTCTCCTCGACATACACTAGCTGTGGCCACAAACTCCACCTCATGAACATCACAAGGCCACTCAACTACATGCGCAAGAGTTGCTAGGGGCAGCGAGAGCCACGATGAGCACGCCATCGTGTTAACTGAAAAAAAATCCATAAACAAACTAGAGATTGTCCACGATGAGATGAAGTGAGTCAAAGCCATGCTATGCCATGCTTAATTAATAATTAATTAAATAGTTAAATATTACATTTCTTCTTCTTCTTCTCTCTCTCTCTCCATTCAGATATATGGAGACGGGGGAAGTTTGCATGGGCATGGCGGTCGCCAGACATGGGCGTGGGTGGTCGTTAGGCATGATGGGTGATCGCAGCGTTGGTGGGCGGGGCGGTCATCAAAGTCCCGGGAGGCCGAGCCGAGTCCTGCAGGTCCAGCGCATGGCGATCATCGGAGTTGTGAGTGGTCCATCGGGTCGCGGCAGGCCGTGATCGATCCATGGCAGCCACCCATCAGAGTTGTGAGTGGTCGGCGGTCAGGTGATCGATGCATGGAAGCCACCCCCCTAACTATTAGTATAGATGGAGCAAGCCAGGACTAACAATTTGAATTCATAAATGAGTGGATATCATGGCACCAAGGAGGAGCAGAAACAAAGCAAGCAGCAAAGTTGCACAAGGAAGCAAAGCCCTTCCATCTCCAAGCAATATCCAGGTGCTATGATTGGTTTATTAATCTAAATACTAGGGTGTGCGATTCAATTTCAACCATAGGAATTATACCGAATCTTGGAGAAGAATCCCCTAATGGATCCCTTATTCAAGAAAATGACATGGAATATCAAATTGACTATCGAGAGGATTTCCACACAAGGAGCAACTTCTTGCTACAATTAGTGCACCCATGACAAGGTTAGATACCCTAAATTCAAGGTAAATACTAAAAAATAGAAAATAGGGAGAAGGAAAGTCAACTCTAATTGAAATACTTTAAGTTTTAATGATTATCAAGGCCAACAATCACCTCTGTTGTTTGGTACCCCTTCTTAGTATCATGTCTAGGATAGGCATGTATTCCCTGAGGATTGCATTGCCTCCTTGTCATAGGACACATAAGGTCGCATACCCACATTTTGGTCTGCCAACTCTTCAAAATAGCGATTCGAAAGCTTTCAAAATGAGATAAGATGGGGTGGAGTGGGCATTCTTATCACTCCCACATGCTTCATGTATGGGACGAGAACTATTGCTTGATGGGGTGGATGCAAAAAATATGAGAATGTAAGTTAATAGTATACCCCTACAATATCCCATGAATCAAAACCCCTTGGAAATATTACTAAGTTCAACCCTTTTTTGTATGCAATCTCTCTTGAAAAGCCTCGACAATATGTGCACCTAGATTGTGGTCATATAAAGGTTTCCAACTTGGCAAAAGGAAAGATATTATCAACTATATCACAAACAGACAAGTGTTATATTGCACTAATCTATATAAAGCTAATTGTATCATTTTGACATTTTAAAAGGTATTCAATGTATAGTACTCATAGTTAAGAAGCTCTTCGATGTATAGTGTTTATGCCTTTAAATTGGTTGTCATCGGCAAGCTGGCTCAATGAAGGTTGTGAGTGGCATGTGCATGGATCTATAGTGTGAGGCAAGAATGGTGACCTATTGAGGCCCCATCAATGACTTTTGCTCATGCCCACCTAACTTCTTGCAACTCTACACCCTTCCATGTTTGTCACTAGAGTGTGCTTGTATAGGCACAAGACCAATACAATATGGTAGTGCATCCAATTGAGTAGAAGTGCTCATAAGTCTCAAATGGAGAATTCACAAGCAAGAGGAGTGTGGTGTACTACAGTACAAATGAGAAACTTGTAAAGAGAACTCATCAGATCATGGAGATATGTGACCCAACCTTGGGTACCACTAAATTTTGCATTATTTTTTTGTCATTATCATATCCACTCTTGTTGTTGCATGAGGTCCAAAGTCTTGCACTTCATACTATTTTCATGTGTCTACTAGTGTAAAGGATGATCATATTTGTAGTTGTGACTTACTCATCTATATCCCTTTGGCATCCCCATTTGTGTCACATGTTTGTGATAGGAATGAAGGTTGTTTCTCATTTGCAATATTTTCCTTCTTTAAACTTTTTAGGCTTTGAAATGTGTAAGCATTCTGACAAATAAGTCTACACTGTTGAAATTAGCTCATAATGACTTGTATAGGCCTAAGCCTACAATGTGCAAAAAAATAGTGATACATTTGATGCATTTCAAAAGTTCTTAGCTTATGTAGAGAATCACTCAAGGGAGAAACTCAAATGCTTATATAATGATAACAGTGGAGAGTACATTTCTCGTGCCTTTTAGAACTTTCCTAAAATGTGGGATTAAGAGGGAGTTGACTAGTGTTGAAAAAATGAATATGACCACACTAGAAACTATAAGTAGTATGATATCTAATGCACATTTTACACATGGACTATGGATTCAAGCTGTCAAAAGAATGGTTCACTTGATCAATAGAGGTGCAGTCATCATTAACAAACCCTCTAATGGAGCAAACGTGTGTTTTAGTTGTGAGACCTACATGCATATTTCCAAGAACAAGAAAAAAAGCTTAATCCTAAGTCATAAAAATACATCTTTCTTGGATATGGAGATACAAAAGAGATGGAATATAGATTACAAGATCCAAAGGCCAAAAAGATAGCATACAACCATAATGTAACATTCAATGAATAGAATATGCATAAACAAGTCATTAGGACCATTGAGATATGCATGGTGGTATCTCAAGAGGATGAGTAGCCAACATATGAACAACATACATGACCTATTTCTCATTATGTGGATCTCTAAAAACTAGAAACTATGGAGGTAGATGTACCATAGCCAAATAGATAGCCTCACCTTTAGCAAGATGGACAATCGGGATAGTAGAATGCTCAAAATGAGTATGTATTCAAATGTTTTGCAAGAGTCTCTAGACCTCCACAAAGATATACTCCATCTCAAGATTATGTCATGGTGACAAATTGGGGATGGCCTTCATGTTATGATGATGCTAATGTCCAAGGATGATGGTCATAAATGAAAAACTGTTGGATTTAGGGTTATAGGAATGCAAGCACACATCTTGGAGAAGAAGAAGCTTGAGAGAGCATGATCGAAGGATATTGAGAAGTATCAATAGAGAAGACTTACAAGACTAAGTACGCCTTAAAAGTGAATAGGCATATGTACAAGGCCAATGAAAAAAACCTCCTAAAGAGAGGGGGGAAAGCCCCCAATCTAAGTGTGTGTCCTCACATATTGCTATCAAAATATATGGTGAAAAAGACCCCCTAGAATTGATGTAGTGAACAAGAGCTAGCACTCACATATAGGAAACTACCATCTTTAGTGGAGTAAATCAATCTAGAAAGGGGAGTAAGCCCAAAACTTTGCAGAAAGTTTCAAAATTCTCACAAGGCCTTTATGCAAAGATCTGCAAGATTGTTCTATGTTGGCAAATAGGCCAAGCTAGTCTCTCCTATAGAGAGTGTCTCCCTAACATAATGATAGTGCACCTAAGAGGGTAGTGAGACAGTTCAACACCCCAAATTAGCCAAGAGGTGTTTGAGCAAAATGCACTCAACAACACCACTTCTAGATGCACGAGTATTGTAGCAACCAACCTAATCAAAATTTGGAAAAGTACATAAATCTCACGATAATGATCCCAACTTGGAATAAAGCATCCCAAGTACCGAGTACCACTCAACTAGCAATGGCAGATCTAATTGCAACAATGTTTATCACAAAGTTTTATTGCCACAAGATGCTCACATGCATGCAATGGAAACCAAAACCCCCTTAATGCATTGAATGAGGGCAAATTGTACAACTTGGCATTATCAAATCTAAACAAGGAAAATAAGTGAGGATACTTAAAGGCATGGAGATCACTAACACGCATCTTTAAATATTGACAAACATGCCAGAATGTGATTCCTATACCATAAATGGTATTTTTCATAGTTTGGTTTGTATCCTAGTTTATACATCACTCTTCTACAAATGGGAACCAAGCCTTCAAGTCCTATCTAAAAGTAAAGATAATCTAGGCTATAGTACATGGGGCAAGGTAGAAAACACTTGATTGATGGAGAACCTTCTACATATCACAAGTTTTTCCATTCGGCTCGAGGGGCAAAGGGGAGGCATAGGGAGAAGTTTATCAAAGCTTCTTGCAATAATTTCAAATAAAGTAGCCCTTGATGGGTCAAAAGGGGAAAATTTGGTAGCATTGACATAAATGTACTAGTAACGAAAATCTTACACATTTCAAATTTTACTATCTATGTTGTTCACTTATATTGTGATGGATGGCAACTTTGTCATGGAGAGATGGGGAAAAAAGGTTGAAAGACATGCTTGGAGAGTGCAATTAGTGGGCAATCGAAGTTGACCAAGAGGAAATCCTATTAAAAAGGCTTCCAAATTAAACAACTAACTATCCAATAGGAGAGTACCCTCTGTGAGATAAAATGACTATCCAAGAAGAGACTATCATTCACCAAGGTAAAAAAAACAACGCATTTTAGTACTCTAAGAAGGAAAAAGTAAAGGAACACCATCCTAGAGCTACAATACATTTGTCATTCTCTTAGATAGCATAGTTGTAATATGCATATGCAAACTAATCATAGTCATCCATGGCCACAATAAAGCAAAGCTAGAGCCACAAACATGTGTGTGTTAACCCCAAGTCGAGATGGCGGAAAATGGCGAAAAATGAAGGAAAAAGCAGAAAAAGCATGGAAGAAGAGCAAAGATACGCAGCTGACCTCTAAAAGCTAACCCAAGACCAAAGGCACAATTTTAAATGAAAGGCGCCTCAAAAAACTTGGAAAACTCTTGTAAAAGAGCGTCAGGCTCCCTCCTGTGCCAATTGAAAAATATGAGACGCCCATAGGCTAGAGGCATAAGGCTAGAAGAGGGAAATGTAAAAAGGACCTTGCCATAATGGCCGGTCATGTAAAAAAGGGGATGGGTACCCATGGGATTTTAGGGCTTGTATATAAAGTTCAAAAAGTGAATGGAAGCTCATTCTTTGGTGTGTGGCTAACAAGAGCTCTCTTCTTCTTCTCTTCTTCTCCTCTTGTTGCTTGTGTGTGCTCTTGAGAGAGGGAGTGTGAGAGTGTGAGGGAGTGAGTATGTGGGAGTGAGGGATCAAGAGGGTGAAGCTCTTCACCATCTCCTCTTCTCTTCTTCTCTTCTCTTCTCTTCTCTTTTCTCGCGCACGCGGCTATGGAGGATGGAGCTTGGAGATGGAGAAGGCTTGAGGATGCTTGAGCTAGCATCAAGAATCGTGGAGCTACCGAGGTGTGCGAGGAAGGAGGCTACTCATATTGGCATCAAGGTAACCTCACTACACTCGTAGGATCGACGGCGCGTTGGCTAGGTGAGAGATAGCCATTAGAGCTCGCTTGAAACGCTTGAAGCAATAAGCAGTCCGTGGGTCTTGGCGGTTGAGTGTGAGCTCCCACTACATTTTGATTCCGTTGCCGGGACCAACGGATTCAAGCTTGAGCACTTGCGCGCCTCATATCGAGCATCGAAGTAGGGGATTCATCCCCGAAACGGAGCTTGAGATAGGTAGGAAGTTTGGGTGTTTTTGATCTTCAAAACAAGTAAGTATTTTGGGATATTTTGGTTGTTTGATGATTGAAAAACATGGAGAATTTATTTCAATTTTTTGCCTTCTATTTTTGTTGCATTTAGCGTAGGTTAGAATTAGGAAATCGAACCGGAGAAGGGTAGGGTTTACTGTTTCAAAACAGGGCAAAACAGGGCAAAAATCGTGCAAAAATTGGTAAAATGCTCGCTAATGATGCCTAAGATCAGCAAGTGAGTGATTGGGGGCATTAACACCACACCCGGGAAGGGGTATAAGAGCCAAGAGGCCAAGGGAGAGCTCATTTGTGCCATTTCAGTGAGAGAGAGAGAGAGAGAGAGAGAGATAGAGAGCTCTAGCCCGCATCGATTCGATCGCATCACCGACGCGCTTACCAGCTCGTTCAGGTATATGAATCTCTCCCTCTACTCCCTTAGATAGGATCTGGAATTGCCTGGCCATTGTGCTTGCTTAAATCTTGTGAATTGATCAAATTTGTGTTCGCACTGTTTACGTGCACCGCACTCGGCCCGTCCAAGTGGCCTTTTCTGGGCCGAGTCCCAAAATCGACCCTCGGCCCCTGTCACTCGGTCCACTCGGCCCAAACCCTAGTCGGCCCTCCGACCGGGCTCTCGGACCGTCCGAGGCAAACCGTCCAAGTCCACCCATTCGGCCCGTCCGAGTCAAACTTTTAGCCACGTGGCACATTCGGCCTCGACCCGTCCGAACGACCCGTCCGAGTCTCAAATTCGGCCCTCAGCCCAAGTGCCTCGGCCCGTCCGAATCACCTTGTCTGAATTTTCCATTCGGCCCATCCGAATCAAAACTGTCCGAGTCAAACCTTGAAATTCGGCCCTCGGCCCTCGGCCCTATGCCTCAGCCCGTTCGAGTGACCCACTCGGACCCTACAATTCGGACTAGTTGGTCCGAGTGTAATTTTTTATCAAATTTTTCAGAAATTTGACCTAACCCGACTAAAACACAGCAGCGCAAACTATCGAAATCCTTCGGACACTCAGAACTTGATTCTGGCACACGTAATATGAAAAAATTGTAGCGTGCAGCCGCTTAGCAGGTAGAAGTAGACAATTGCGAGACCCAAGGACTTAGACGCGAAGTGTTGAGCTGTAAAACCTGACTGACCGAAAACGAACAAGTCGACATACGAGAAAAACCCTAAACCCTGACAAAACGGCCAGAAAATTGATCTACAAGCCTATCAGGCCCGAAACAAGCGAGAGTGTGTAAGACGCTTAGGAATTGCTTACTGCACTCACATTGAATTTCCGCACTTGAAGTACACTTAAGAAAGCTGAAAGCCTGATTGAGCACAAGTGCACGAGAAACGACACACGCACTGAGTGATCATAAATTGAGGGTTGTATTCAATAATTAAAGGAACTCGCTCAGATAAACCACTCAAGGAACCCACCAATAGGAGAGGACCCAAGACATAGACAAACCATCAAAGCGCAGATTAGGACCAAGCAAGGGGTGCCAATGACGTGGATTTCACAAGTCTACTGAACCTGATCGATAGCTTGGTGGAGCAAGACAACTCGACAATGGCAGAGGAAAGCTCAGACCATAGGTCTAATAAGGAACTCGATTTGAACGTCTTCCCAGATGCTATTTAGCAGCTGGTAAGCAGTTACGACGCACGCTCGATATGAGCACCGTGGTAGGACAGCAAATGCTATCATCGCAGATCTAGAAGATGAGAGAAAGCTAGCCCACAAAGCATTGCAAAGCATAGTCGAATACAATAGGGATCAGCAGGCTAGAAGCCAAAGACAAAGTACGGAGTTGTGCGAGGTGCAACGAGTATTGAACTTAGTAGGTAGGAACCGAACAGATCACTAGAGAGCCCTAGAGGGGGACTTGATGTTGAGCGATCTTCTCATGAAGCGACTGCTAGATAACACGGCTGCAGAGCAAAGTGCCGCGGCACTAGCGACATCGCTGCTCGCAGAACTAGGGGCGAACCAAGGCTCAAAGAGCCAGTCCAAAATACCGATCGTTGCCAAGCAACTCGACAAGTACCAACCCCATGACGACCCATACATCTTTGTTGAGTAGTTTGAGCAAGTTTGCGAAGCCAACAGCGTCAACGACCTAACTCAATGCTCGCAAGCGTTCGGGCTTTACCTAGGCGACAAGGGTAGGACGTGGTATACGAGCGTAGATGTTGTAGAGCGAGCCAACTTCAATGGCCTCAAGGATCTCTTCATTAAGAGATTCACCAAGCCCGGATACTCCAATAACCTACTAGTACGCTTAATGAACATCAAGCAGAAAGAGAAGGAGGACATTCACGACTACGTAACCCATGTGAGGAGTCTCTTCAAGAGAATCCCTCTGGGCGAGCGACCAGTTTCAACTGTATTCATTAGCAGAATTCGAGACGAGGAGTTATATAAGGCTTTGGCAGGCAATTTAAGCTTGCAGCGAGATGCAATAGCTAGAGTGTTTGAGGAAGCCATCAGAGTCGATGATCAACTGAAAGAGCGGAGCTCCAGGAGCTCAAACGTAGAGGAGACTGCGATAGGTTTGGCCATGACATCGCGCATTGTAGATTACCAAGAATGTTCGAGCCCCATTGGCCCTTCCTGCGCCTAATGATATGAAGCCAGCTGTTACTAGGATGGAAATAAGTCCTACGGGCATCCCTAGACCGCCTGGTCCTTACATGATCCATCCACCGAGCGATGCTCCAGTCCACTACGTGGAAGAGCCAAGTGAGGAAGAAACTTACATATACCCTTACGTCTCGCATGACGACAAGGGCAACGCTGTCCTCATGGACTATCGACCCGTGCTGGTGATGGCGTTAGGAAGAGGACGAGGTAGAGGCCTAGGAGGGCAGATGCAGGATCCAATCATCTATTGGACTTGTGGTCACCCTGATCATGTCTCATCACGCTGCCCTGAAAGAGAGCAGCAAAACAACGGCAAGGCTGACCAAAGGTGCACAGAGTGTGGAATCACCCATCGCGAAAGCCATCTTCTAGCTCAGTCAACGTACCATCTATCCCATTGGGGCTGTTTGGTATCGAAAACCTCAATGGGAAGGCCACACCTATCCCATTGCAGGTCATGACCCGAGCCCAAACGAAGTAGGCCAGCATCTCTCTACCAGGACCTAGCAATCTTGACGCAACCTCGATAGGGAAGAAAAGCCGCAGGCGGAAAAAGAAGAGATCAAAAGCTAAAGTCGCACTAAAAATCGAGAGTGCTACGACTTTGCATGCTGGAAAGAAGGTTTCAGATGCAGAGACAGAGACTTCAGCCCCTAAGACGGCCGAAAAGGGAAGCGCTAAGGTAGGGGAATACCCCATTCGAAGCGACAGCTAGAGGCCATAGAAAAGGTAAAGGAATGGGTGAAGGAGGCTCAAGAGCATCTCAAGGACGCTGAGCCCATCATAGAGGACGAGATCAATGATCTCTCTAGTGTAAGCACGCCAATATCACCGCCTCAACCTAAGTCGGCAGAAGCAACCGCACCACAAGCAGTGCTGCTAAGACCAAGCCTTGATGCTACAGAGCCGCAGATCAGTCTCACGGCCATTGGCCAGGACAATCCAGGTTAGGGGAGAAACGAGTATCCAACGATCTCCTGACCACGCTAGTGACTACCCCTATAACACTTAGCCTGGGAGATCTCCTTAGGCAGCATCCTACCCTATGGCAAGATCTTAAGCAGTGGGTCGAAGGGTCACGAGAGCAGGTCACGGGCAGAAATGCAAATACCGAGTTTGACACTGCACTCTGTGCCTAAATCCTTGCACGTCAATGCCTTCTGGGAAGGTTCTAAGATGCACGCAGTCTTACTGGTCCTAGCCCTAGGCAACACAACAAGAAAGGGAATCGTAGACACGGGAGCTGGGGTTAGTGTGCTTAGCCACGCAGTGCTTCAGACTTCGGGAAGCCCACCTGTCGAAACTGCTAGGTTTAATGTCACACTAGCAAACGGTATGAGAGTAACGCCATTGGCCAGTAAAGATTGCAGGTGTCCAGTTCTCTATTGACTTTATAGTCATGAAGGGAGTGGACTACAATATCCTATTAGGCCGACCCTGGATGCGCAATGCTAGAGTCATCGAAGATTGGGGTAACGGCTTGATCTTCCTTGGCACCAGAAAGGATGTCGTAAGGATAGAGATGGATACTTGGAAGACCTCACCAGTCGACCTAAAAGCCATCTCTGCTATGCTCAAGGGTAACACTCAGGTCAAGGAGTCCTATGGGCCCTTGACCAAGTATATCCCATGCCCAGAGGATGAGCCGGATTGGATGCATGTTCTTGCTACAATCAACCTGCCATTCTCAAATCATGAGGCGTATGAGCAAACCATCAAAACGATTGGCAAGCCTAGCGACACACTCTCCGTACCAGTCTGCATGATGGCAGGAACCCTTCGGGGAAAGCCTAAGCCTGTCAACTTCCAAGTCCCAACTAACAAAAGGGAACTCCAGGAGATGCTGGAATACTTGACAAACAAACTGGCTGGCAAACTTCAAACCACTCCAGGATCTCTTAGGTGAATCCAAGTGGCAATGGACCAGAGTGCGTGACTTAAACCTCATGTATAACTGGGCCCTACTCCCTGACCAACGACAAGAGGTGTACCAAGCCCTAGGAGATGACGAGCAGTCTGATGAAGGGGATTCTAACGATGAATACGAAGACTGCCAATCCTTCAGTGATGGAACTGAGGGTGAAGTAGATACCGTAGAATACGACACTGAAGGACAAGAAATAGAGCAAATACGAGCAGACTCCAAGCCGCAAAAAAGAAATATCTTTAGGATAGAGCAAGGGGTCATGCACATGGAATGTGACCACGCCTGGTTGGAACACGTAGGAGCCATAGACCTTAAACAAGCAAGCTTAGCCCAGCCAGGGACGACACCAGTCCTTAGGACAGAATCACCATCTGAACTACATCCACCAGGGGAGACTACCTCTTCTAGCGAAGACGGGGAGTTCGACTCTGAGTCGGAGGTTAGTTCGGACAATGATCCAGAAATCCCTAGGCCGCCCACGACTAGACGCACGAAGGGGGACCTACCCATCCACCTGAGGCGCAGACGGTTAAGGCAGGAAAAGGTAAAACAACCCAGGGATACGCGAACGGAAGAACAGCGAAAACCGCAGGACCTCCCTAAGCACTTCACGAAATTCAAAAAAGGGGATAGGATAGTAGTTCTGTTAGCCAAGGTCAAGGAGGTGAATCTGGCCCAGGAAGGGGAAACACCCCGACCAGTCTTCATTGCCGACAACTTGACTGAGAAAGAAGAAACTAGTCTTGTCGCTCTCTTGCGAGAGTACATAGACGTATTCGCCTGGTCCTTGGAAGAGCTTAAGGGGGTAGATCCGAGTGTCTGACTCACAACATACCCATGACGCCAGACGCAACGCCGGTCAAGCAGCGACCGTACCCTATGAATCCAAAACACGCTCATGCTGTCAAAGAGGAAATTGACAAGCTGATGAAAGCGGGATTCATTTACGAAATTGAGCACACAGACTGGGTATCACCCATAGTCATCGTGATGAAAAAGAATGGAAAAATCCGAGTGTGTGTCAATTACAAGAAGGTGAACGCTGCTACGAAGAGGGACAACTATCCATTGCCGTACACCGAGCACATGCTTGAGAGGGTGGCAGGCAAGGAAGTCTACAGTTTTCTAGATGGCTTCTCAAGGTACAACCAGGTGCAAGTGCATCCTGCGGACAAGCACAAGACCGCCTTCGCCACCACTGAGTGGGGCGCCTTTGCTTACATAGTCATGCCCTTCGGGTTGACTAACGCCCCTGCCACTTTCCAACACCTCATGTGCACCATCTTTAAGGACATGCTTCGTAAGGAGTTAGAAGTCTTTGTCGACGACCTGTGTGTCCATTCGACTTGGATCGAACACTTAGACAAACTCCGCGTAGTCTTTCAAGGGTGTCGCTTATATCGTCTCTCCTTGAACCCCTTAAAGTGACATTTTTGGGTAAAGCACGGATACATCTTAGGGCACGTGGTGTCGAAGAATGGCATTGCCACTGACTTCTCGAAAGTCAGGGTTATTGTTGACCTTCCACCCCCAATTAATTACAAGGGAGTTCAATGCTTCTTAGGCCATACGAGGTACTATTGGCGGTTTGTACTAAACTATGCGTTGATCGCCAGACCATTGTACAAGCTGCTAATTGTCTTCAAGTGGACCGAGGCATGCCAACGAGCGTACAAAGAGTTGAAAAAGGCTCTAACCATAGCACCAATTCTACGAGCCCCAGATTGGACCATTACCTTCCACGTGCACATCGATGCTTCTAAGTTTGCCATGGGGGTAGTGTTGTGCCAACCTGGTGAGAACAACTTAGATTATCCAGTGAGCTTTGCTAGCAGACAACTCACTGAGACAGAAATGAACTACTCGACAACAGAAAGAGAGGGATTAGCCATGGTGTTCGGTGTGAAGAAATTCTGGCATTATCTATTGGTGACACGCTTCATCTTTTTCATGGACCATCAAGCCCTGCTCTATCTAGTAAACAAACCTTGTGCTACAGGACGCATAGCTTGATGGCTCCTTCTGCTCTTGAAATTCGATTTCTCCGTGGTTGTGCGGAAAGGAAAACAGCACTACATGGCTGACCATATGTCACGCATTCCCACGGAAGAAGCCGCTGGACAAGGCATCGTTGATGAATTACTCGACGCCTATCTATTCCACCTGTCCAGCGAGAGAGATTTATTTAAGGCTGATCTAACGCCATATTGGGCCAATGACATAGTCCAAGTGCTTGAGCACAGACTACCTGAGCGACCAATAGAAAAAGCTCGACTTAGGCGCTTAATCCTTAAGATCCAACCCTATCAGCTGATTGCAGGCCAACTCTATAGGCTGGGGCAAGACGGATTGCTGCGTAGATGCGTATGTGAGTATGAGATGCATGATGTGCTCTCGAAGGCACACAGCGGCATTACGGGAGGACACTTTAATGGAGACACGACAGCATGGAAGGTGTTGGAGTCTCAACTATTGTGGCCCACGCTTTTCCACGATGCCGCGCGATTCGTCAAGCATTGTGACGAGTGCCAACAGAAAAAAGTCCCGACTCGCAAGGATCAGATAGAGTTGACCCCAATTATTGCTTGACAACCCTTTGAAAAATGGGGAATCGACTTGATAGGACCCATCTGTCCTGCAGCGCAGTACTCACAAGCCAAGTACATCATTGTGGCCACGGATTACCTCACGAAATGGACAGAGGCAAGAGCCACATGTAAAAACAACACTAGGATGACTGCCAAGTTCTTATGGGAGCAAGTGATCTCGTGATTCGGCTGCCCCATCGAACTGGTCAGTGATCAAGGCACGCACTTCATCAACGAAGTGATAGTGCATCTCCTGTCCACCTTTCTCATTATCCATCACAAATCATCGCCATACTACCCTCACGCGAATGGTCAAGCAGAATCCACGAATAAGATTCTCGTCAATGTCCTGACCAAAGTAGTCTCAGCCTCACGTAGCGACTGGGACAACAAGCTTATGGCAGCTTTGTGGGCTTATCGTACAGCTTATAAAACGGTTGTCGGTCAGGCTGACCTATGGAACAGAAGCAATCCTACCCTTAGAATACTTTGTTCCTAGCCTGAGAATAGCCCTTCAAGAACGATGGGAAGGGAAGGAGGCATGGATGCAATGCCTGGTCAAGCTTGAACGCCTATCAGAGACCCGTCTTCTAGCCAACCATGCACTTATATGTGAGAAGGCCCATCGCAAGAGTTGGTTTGACAAGCATGTCAAGCAGCGCGACTTTAAACAGGGCGACTTAGTGCTCCTCTACTCCGTTAAGGGAGATAAACAAAAAATGAAATTTCGAGGCCTTGGACCCTTCAAAGTTCGTGTGATCAGCCGCACAGGCAATGTCGAACTCGAAACCTTAGACGGTGAGGGAATAGGCTTCTTCAATGGCAGTCGTGTCAAGAAGTACTACCCTCCCACCCATCCTTTGCACGAGCCCCCGATGTTAGAACCGCCTGTCAAAGTACGAGTGGCCACAATCACTGAGATTGATGACGAGGATGAGGAAGCCGTAGAGCCTGCAAACCTCCATATAACGGTCACTGCAAAACAAACCTGTGCTTTCAACGCTTTGATCGATGAGGGAGCAGACTTCAATGTCCTAACTCACGATCACTGGACCAAACTTGGCAGACCACCACTTCAGCCCACGAATGCTAAATTAAGCCCATATGGGACCCATTCCTAGGCACTCCTCGACAAGTGCAAAGTAGCCATTTCTATCGAGGCTGAGACTGTCGCAATGATTTTTTACGTGTTGCCAAATGCTAAAGACGCAAGCACGGAGTCACTGCTAGGGTGCACTTTCAAAAAGCAGACTCACTGCAATGTTGATTATGAGTCGTAGCACATCCACCTCGCAATAGGCAACGTTCACATTGTCACAGCTTTCAACAAGGGCTGCGCGACTTCATCACCGTCCGCAAAGCCACCGATAGAATTCTCCATAACCAAATCTAAGGAGGGGGTAGTGCGTGGCCGCCACCTCCGAGAATTTAGGAATCACAGCCCACAGTAGCAAAACATAAGGCTCAACAGCCTAGATTTCAATGGAAGCCTAAGCAGCCGAAACCGCCGCCTAGGAGTCGACGCTCCTATCCTCATAAGACCAAAAACTCTAAACCTAGGAGGCCAAGACGCAGTCACAGAAAGCGTCGCATGATCAAGCAAAGATGGGTCCCTAAAGCCCTCTTACATGCGCAAGGCTACTATGAGGGAAATACGTGGCTGTGGATCCCTAAGGCCCACACGGCCAAAGGCACCATTCATACACAGCCCTCAAGCTTGATCAAACCACATTCCATAAACCCTCAAAACCACAAGCTGCAGTGCTCTCCTGAACCACAACCATCCGCCTCATCCACGCCTAGGCCCAAGAGAGTCCCACAAGCCTACCGGCCCAAACCGCAGGCTCTGTCACAAGAGTCATCACCTGCCGAAGTCAATTCGCATCCCCAACTCCAACCTAAATGTAGCAGCCCGTCCGTCGTGGCTGCTCCTAATCCACTCAACATCCAAGCGTCCCAACCACAAACTCACGAACCCTCCCAACGGCCCATCTTTGTTGTCAAAAGCTCTTGTTCTGTCAAACCTCAACCACCTGTCGGCCTTACGTCCTCCTATGAATGAAAATCCTTTTTAGCGCTAGCCGCTGACCTCACTGAGGACACCGGGGATGACGTGGTGGATTGTATTAAAAGACTAGAGGACACTTTCGTGTCACTCGCACTAAGCTATGACCGCTTGGACTTAGGTCTATTAGAAGAACCCTTTGCAACTGAAGTGCAAAATATGCCTTGCTCTTGGGAAACCTTTGAATTTGTGTTCGCAAAAGCTTATCGCTCCGTTTTGCTGAGTTGCTTAACAGTGAAATCTCCAAGGAGCAAGCCATCAAACAGCGCCTTATCACGTCATACGATCCACGAACCACTTCTGTTATCACTGAGTTATCACAACTCGCTGATACTGGATCACCTTTCTTGAGGCAGTGGTACGCTCTTAGGTTGCAATGGGAAGTTGAAGGATGTCGAATAATGACCAACGCTGAGCAACGCCGCGCCATCAAAACAGCAGAGTATGATCCCACTTACATCCCGCCCACCTCGTATAGAGTGTTAACCACTCTTCGGGGCCGACCCATGGAAGAACACATCAAAGGACACCCCTACCTCGATCGCTTGTTGACTGAGGAAGAGTTACACATTGCTAGCCGTGTCGACTCTGGTGACTTCCTCACAGATGTTCTCACATACATCACGTACGTGGGAATTCAACCCTTTGATTTGGACCACGAAACTCAATTGGAATACAATCCAAATTTCTATACTTAGCTCCTTCACAAGTAACTCCTACACCAACATGCCGAAATCCCTTGACCTTTTGACCCTCAATCCTAGGAAGGATTCTTCTCAAGATGGAAGGGGAGGGGGTAAGGTGAAATGAATCAAATGAGAAATGAATCAAAGGGGGTAAATCAAAGCAAAATCAGTGAAAAACATAAACATATATTATGAAAAAACGGATGGGGTAGGAAAATGGGCATGAAAACTTTGAAGTAAAGGGCAAAAAGTCCAAGTCTGAAAAGGAAAACCTACATTGCTTCTTAATGAATTCATTCAAAAAGCATAGAGTTTTTCTTTTCCAGCAGCGAATTAATATATGGAAATCACTAATGAAAGTTACGATGTATGGCAGGAACATAAAATGTCGCAGCAAGACCGCGCCCACCAACTCCCGTTCACAGACGAGTAAAGAGAGCAATACCGCATCTACCTAGAGAACCGCGCCTTCAGCCAGCTTAAGTTTCGAACCATCCACAACGTAGAAGTTGTGGTGGCCTACGAGGAAGCACCTAGGAGGGTGGTTGAACAATGCAACCTCACAAAGTATCTTGAAAAGTTCTCGCAGGAGCCGGATCACCTAAAGTGCATGGAGTTCCTCAGAACGTACAACCCAGATCAAGAATGTGGCACTGTGACAATGGGCAGAGGAGAAAATGCAAAGCAGGTACAGGTCCCCTTAGACCCAGCCTTGGTGGAGAAGGCTTTGGGGTTGGAGCCAAAGACGGAGAGGAAACAGAAAAGGGATGTTTATGCCATGCTTAAAATGAAGAGGGAAGATGTGCTCACAAATGATGGCATAAGCATCCAAGATATCCCCGACACAGAAGCCAGGATGCAAGCAAAGCTAATACATGTGCTCTTCTCCAGCCAGCGCTACAACTCATTGATGCATTGAATTAGCGTACCTAGGGTGGAGAATGTAGCAACCCATACCCTAGATGAAGTGGACTGGAATGGGTATGTGTGAAAAACGATCGACCAGGCAGCCAACGCATTGGCCCTAGGAATTGTGCCAGTAGGAGGAGAATCTCCAGCCTCTAAAGCTACAGAAAGAAAGAAAGCCTCCTCCAAATCCTCCTTCATCGGGTATGGAGGTGTCTTGACTGCGCTCATCCAGAAGGCAGTGAAGGAAGCACAGGATGCAGAAGAAGGAGAAGGAGAAACGCCAGAAAGGTCGCCTCCTCACCAGGACAAGGATAGTCCACCGATAGAAGTGAGACAGAGGAAGAAGGGGAAGAACAGACAAGAAAAAAGACAACCAAGAAGCCCAAAAAGAAGACAACGCAGAGAAAGAAGAAGGATGACCAAGGCAGAAAGAAGGAGAGAGAAGACTTGGAAAGGGAAAAGAAAGAGTCCCTAAAAGAGGCCAAGGAGAGAGAGAGGAAGAAGAGACAAGAGGAAGAGAAGGAGAAAGAAGAATTACAGAAAGCAAAGAAGGCATCGAAACAGGAAGCAGAGGAGAAGAAAAGAAAGGAAAAAGAAGAAAAAGAGAAAAAGAAGGAAGAGCAGAGAAAAGCAGAGGAGGAAAGAAGAAGAAAGGCTGATGAGGAAGAGGAAGAACTAAGAAGGAAGGAGGAAGAGGACCTGGCTGAAGCCACACGCCGGTCCATCGAGCAACAAAGCTGAGCTGATGAATTGGGAAACTTGAGCCCACATAGAGAAGAAGGGCCAGGGTCTAGCACATAGGTGTCGGAGATCGTGCCACCTACAATCACTGAGGGCAAGGGCAAGGCCCCGATTCATCCAATTCCTACCCTCCTGGTGCCTTCCACTGAACCCACCACCATCACCCCTAGCATCCCGACCAGTGCCAACGTGTCAAATTTCGTGGCATGGATGCAATACTTAATCAACAAAGAGATGGCCCAGGAGCAGAGCATAGAAACCACGGCCACAGGACAAAAGAGGCTAGCTACTGATGCAGAATCCACGCAAGATCCTAAATGGCAGAAGGTGGAAGCCTCAACATCACCCATCCACACAACAATGACACCGTCAGCTAACTACGACGAGTACGTCGCCGAGCTGCTCTCCCAATTGGAGAAAGCTAAGGAGGAACGCAAGATAGCCATGGCTGAGTTGGTAGCTGAGAAGGAATCAGTAGCCACCTTCCAGCTGGATAAAACAAGGATGATAGCCATGCAGCAAAGGGAGATCGCAGATCTCAAACAAGCAATCAAGGCTAAGGATGATAGGGAGGAGCACTGGAGACAACAGCTCGAGAACGAAACACAGGAGCTAGTGAAGATGCAAAGAGCGCACAAGCTCCTGATAGTGCAATACTAGGAGCTCATTACGAAATCCGCTCAAGTTGACGCACTTGTGGCTGAGATGAATGCCAAAGATGAGGAGAGAAAACAAGACATAGAGGAGCAGCAAGAAGAGATTGAGTGCCTGACATATCAACTAAACTCTGAAAAAGAAGAGCAAGAGAGACTGGTCAGGGAGTTGGAGGACCAAGAGCAAAGGCTCATGATACTAACCCTAAAGCAAGGAGAGAGCATGGAGGAAATGAACAAGAGAGCAGAGGAGTGGACTGTGCATAATGAAAGGAGGGTGAAGACACTGGCACAGCGCCTTGCTCTGGTAGAGAAGGAGAAAATCATTGCAGAGAGCAAGGCGGAAGCCGCCCAAGTGGCCTTCAGTGCCCAACAAAAAGCCTTCCTCGACACCATCATGGACACCACCCGCTTAGAGCAAGGAGAGTTGTTGGAGGTGACACAAAGAAAGCTCAGCATCGTACGCAGAGCCTTACATGCTGGATTGCAGATGCCACCCCAACCTGCGGAGTTTAGGCTGAGCTTGGATGAGCAACGAAAATACCTATTGCTGGCCAGCCTAACCCCCCAGGAAATCGACGCCCTCAGATTCAAAGAGGAAGCACCAAAGGGAGAACAGCAGGGGGAGGAAGCAGAACTTGAGATCGACATGAACCGATTCAGGGAGGATGTAGTCCCACAACTCCCCTCGCCGCAGTCTCAAGAGCCACCACAGGAGGACCCATCTGCGAAAAGACAAGCCATATCTAGGGAAAGACGCAGAAAGCTAATAGAGGAAGCCAGGAAATAGCTGAGAGCCAAACCAGTCGTGCTGCCGTCCGCACCCCTCCCACCTTGCCCTGATGATATCCCCGCTGGATTCCACATAGAACTGGTGCTGTGGGAGAGACAAGAACAAGAAAATGATACATTCACCTTTAGTTTTCTCCTACCCAACAGTCTGCGGAGGGTCTTGCCACTCAAGGTGATGGATGAGGTGATCGTGATTGGTGGCCGGTTGGGGCAAAGATGGCTAGAAGAGCGAGAAAAAACCCCGACCTCTTGGGAAACAGAAGCGGCTAATTACTGGCAGAACAAAGTTTTTGAAGTTCCACACACTGTACAAGGCTACAAAAGCCAACCCTTGTGGAGGAGGTGAGTATGCGACATCAGTATGCTCACCTGGATGGCGTTTTGTAACACCCTGCCATTCGAGCGGAACAACCCCACCTACATGGCATACCCTCGAAGGGTAGGTGTGGATTTTGATGCCACCCTCCACGGGCGGTATGACTTCCCTATTATTTATAACTCTAATGTAGTATCCTTCGAGCATGCCCTTCTCTTTAACTCCGAAAGCCTAGATGATTCTATGACACACTTTCTTGTAGATTTCTCCTCATGCCCTGACCCCACCTTTGTAACAACCTGTAATTACCTTAGGTTACTTAAGCTACTCCTTAAGCAGGACCCGACTCCACAAGAGCGTGGCCTACCTCCCCTCTTCTTTGACCCTAACTCTATTGACAGCTGCGCCATGGCTCGTCTTATGATGAGGGCTAGTCTCCTCCCCTCTTTTTGCCTAGCTCTCCTAGAAGATATGAATGACAACCAATTCACTAGGTGCAATCACCCTTTCCTCTCCACCACTTCTCTCCACGTCCGCATAAATCTGAAAGGATACATGCAAAGCTACCAATTTTTGAGCAAATCCATCCGACCCCCTTCCCCTCCTCATTCAGATGAAGAAAATTAGGCCTGGCTGTCATTCCACAACTGCAACCAAAAAAAAAAAAAAAAAGGAAAGTCAAAACAAAGAAAAGAATAACATGAAAGGAAAAGCACACAAGCACTCACTTGTGCAGAAGCACTTAAACACCACATAGAGCACTATCACTGCACCTAGGGGTTCTTAAGTTAGGCGTGCCCGATGGCTTTCGGTCGGCTTCGCTCCTAACCCCCTAGCCCTTTTTGCTTCCCCACTTCATGCTTAGGGCACATCAAGGGCAGGACAAACCTAGGATGCTAACACTCGCCTATGGTTAGACCTGTCACCCTAAGCCACTTGCACCGCACCTCTCTTAACACAAATGGGGTCCTCAAGTGTGGGACATCACAAAGGCTTGCTTGCGGTTAGACCCACCTCCCCATTCCACTAGCACGAGCACACTACACTAACACAGTAAGGTAGACACTCCCCTTAGGAAGAGCACCACATCTTCTCCTTTCAAACATCACACAAGCAGCAAACCACCAACTTCGGAGGCCCCCATCAACCACTCGCTATCCATCTGGCTTCCCCGACAAACATCAGCTTCCACACGCACCTGAATCTATATGTGGCCCTTCCCTTTACACCATCATTGCCCAAGTGCCTACTACCCTACAACAACACAGAAGTGCCATGTGATTGGAACCCGTCTCGGAGGGGGGTAATGTTAACCCTAAGTTGAGATGGCGAAAAATGGTGGAAAATGAAGGAAAAAGCGAAAAAAGCATGGAAGAAGAGCAAAGACACGCAAGCAACCTCTAAAAGCTAAGCCGAGACCAAAGGCGCAATTTTAAATGAAAGGCGCCTCAAAAAACTTGGAAAACTCTTGTAAAAGAGCGCCAGGCTCCCTCTTGTGCCAATTGTAAAATATTAGACGGGCATAGGCTAGAGGCATAAGGCTAGAAGAGGAAAATGAAAAAAGGACCTTGCCACAATGGCCGGTCATGTAAAAAAGGGGATGGGTGCCCATGGGATTTTAGGGCTTGTATATAAAGTTCAAAAAGTGAATGGAAGCTCATTCTTTGGTGTGTGGCTAACAAGAGCTCTCTTCTTCTTCTCTTCTTCTCCTCTTCTTGCTTGTGTGTGCTCTTGAGAGAGGGAGTGTGAGAGTGTGAGGGAGTGAGTATGTGGGAGTGAGGGATCAAGAGGGTGAAGCTCTTCACCATCCTCTTCTCTTCTTATCTTCTCTTCTCTTCTCTTTTCTCGCGCACGTGGCTATGGAGGATGGAGCTTGGAGATGGAGGAGGCTTGAGGATGCTTGAGCTAGCATCAAGAATCGTGGAGCTACCGAGGTGTGCGAGGGAGGAGGCTACTCACATCGGCATCAAGGTAAGCTCACTACACTCGTAGGATCGACGGCGCGTCGACTAGGTGAGAGATAGCCATTAGAGCTCGCTTGAAATGCTTGAAGCAATAAGCGGTCCGTGGGTCTTGGCGGTTGAGCGTGAGCTCCCACTACAGTGTGCACAATCCGTGTCAAGTAGGTAAACAAGAAGCAAATTTGGGGGAGCAAAAAGAGGTGAGCATGGAATGATACCAATATGCCTAAATAGTCTAGGCAACAACATTGTATAAATTGTTTGGGTGCTCTATGTACTTGTATAACTAATGGATAAGATATATCTAGTATAGAAGGATAGGGTAAACACAGAAAGAATAAATATTATCACAACTAGCCAAGTTGAGAGAGTGGAACAATTGATGTACACTCATGACATGGAAGATATTGTGCCCATTATCCTTTAATTAAAATTCATGGTTCAAATACTTGCTTATCTCATTATCATGTTTAGAGTTATATGGGTGAAAAGGATCACAACCTTGAACCAATCAAGTCAAGTGTGTGTAATTGTGAAGGTGCACCCAAGACAGGGAAGGTAGTGCAACCATTCTTGCCTTATTGGAAATTCATGGTAGAACTACTTGCTTGACTTATTATCATCTTCTTATCTTCCCTAGTTTAATAATGTTTCTTCTTAACAATCAATTGCACCTTGTGACATATAAGAGCAACAATAGCCACAACCATCAAATCTGTGGGTGTGGAACTATCAATGAATATTTAAAACATGATGGTGTTGCACCCATGGTTTCCCAATTGGGAATTCCTGGTAGATCCACTTGCTTGTCTTGATATTTCTTTGTTTGTTTTCTTAATTTAAGCATGTTTCTCCCTATCAGTTCAGTGAATGGTACTCTTCACAATGCAATGTAGACACCTCTACTACAATGCCCAAGTCTCCCATTAGAGAAGTAAGCCATATAGCATCCTTTTAGCCTAAGTAGATGGCTATAACATAGTCAACCTCAATGGTAGATAAAGCCATATATGGTTGCAATCGAGTGCCCCAAGAGATTGCACCACCTGTGAAATTAAAGACAAAATCTGTAAATTGACCTCCTAGAATTTGTACTCCCAACAAAATCAGCATCTACAAATCTGAGAACAAAGCATCCTTCCTTCCAAAAAATATACACATAGCTATAGTGCCATTCAAGTATGTTATGATACTCTTTACTACCTCCCAACTCTTCTTTCTAGGATTTATCATATGCCTATCAACCACTCCCAATGCATAAGCAATGTCTGGATGTGTAGCAACCATGATATGCATCAAGCTATCAACTACAAATGTATAAGGAACCTTGGCCATTTCAGCCTTCTACTTATCTAACTTGGGGTTGTCAGCTTGGCTAAGTTTCAAACATGGAGGCAATTGAATGTTGATTGCCTTCCCCCTCTCCATATTGAAATGCTCCAATACCTTAAGTAAAGACAAAATCTATCATTGACCTCCTAGAATTTATACTCCCGACAAAATCAACATCTACATATCTGAGAATAAATGCATCCTTCCTTCCGAAGCATCTACACATAGCTATAGTTCCATTCAAGTATGTCATGATACTCTTTACTGCCTCCCAACTCTTCTTTCTAGGATTTATCATATACCTGCGAACCACTCCCACTGCATAAGCAATGGTCTGGACGTGTAGCAACCATGATATACATCAAGCTATCAACTACAAATGTATAAGGAAGCTTGGCCATTTCAGTCTTTTACCTATCTAGCTTGGGGTTGTCATCTTGGACAAGTTTCAAATATGGAGGCAATTGAATGTTGAATGCCTTCACCCTCTCAATATTGAAATGCTCCAATACCTTATCAATGTATTCCTTTTGAGACAAATAGAATATATTTTTGTCTCTATTCCACATAATTTGCATGCTAAGAATGTGACAAATGTTCCCCAAGTCCTTCGTATCAAAGGTTTCATATAAAATTTTCTTTAGGGCATTCTTGCTTAAATCCCCTTGCAAAAAATCTTACCTTGTACTGAGGCAATGCATTAGATGCGGTTATCTTCAACTTGCAAACCCACTTGCATACAATGCATGTTTTTCCCTTAGGCAAAGTAACAAACTTCCAAGTAGCATTTTTTACTAAAGAATCCATCTTTGACTGCATAGCCTTCTTTCACTTATGATTGTCATCCTTAATTATAGCATCAAAATAACAAAAAGACTCATTGCAATTTGTAACCATGACATAGTCTAGAGATGATATGCATCTCTCTAGTGGTCTAGAAACCCTCATAGACTATTGTTGCAAAACTAGCTTAATTAAAGCATGTGGGTGTCCCACCTATCTATCCTACAAAACATGAGGCTATCCACCTGCATGTGGCACTCCCATCTCAACTTTAGCCAGGTGTCTAAGCCCTATATCATGCGGAACAGTCCATACACAGTACTCATGTGATGGTTGTTCATCCTCCTAGAACACTACCCTACAGATCTCAAGTATTTTACTGGGCTACTCTTATCCTTAAAAAATGGTCTCATGGATGCATTCTACCTTCTTAGACTCGTGATCCCATAAGTGATAGCCTATTTCTTCTGACTCCCCATATCCAACAAAGATATACTTGTTCAGCTCAAGATCAAGGTTACTCCACTTGTTCTTAGGTACATGCTTCAGTGCCAAAGACATGCAAGTGATCATAACTAGGCCTCTTTTCAAACCATAAATCCTCTATAATCTTACCACCCAATGGCTTACTACGAGACTTATTAATCAACTGCATTTTTGTCGCTTTACAGTTTCAATCTAAAAGCCATTAAAATGTGAGGCCAACATTAGGAAGTATAGTATAGACCCTTTCCTAAATAGTCATATTCATCTTTTCAACCATATCATTTTAAGTAGGATTTTCAAGAGTTGTCAACTCTCATTTGATACCACAACTTTCCCAAAAGTTCATCAAGGCATAAGAAGTGTGTTCACCACCATTGTTAGTTATTCACTAACAATCTTTTTGCATGATTGATTCTCTCTAAATGCCAAGAACTTTTGGAACACATTTAGCACATCACTTTTGTTTTACGAAGAGAGTAATCCCAAACCTTCCTAGTAATATCTATGAAAGTGATAAAATATATGCATAGTTGTTACCAAGACGGACACATCCTCATCTCTTGGCATCATAAGTAATACACCACTTATGCAAAGTGACATGAGATGATACTCCAAAGTTCAAAATCTTTTCCTGTGAGATGAGCCATTATCCATGGAATCCAAGAATACATCACCTTAAGAGGAAGCATACAAGACATTTCCATCATCACTATTGCTTGCATTAAGCTCTTTTATCTTTGCCTTAAACTTATGTTTCTTTTTGTCGTCATCCTCATTATGCTTTTTGCTATTTTTCTTATTCTTCCACTTATAGCAATCCTTTATATGTCCCTTTTTATTTCAAAAGAAGCATGCCACATCCTTATTGCTATGAGACTTACTCTTTGACTATCCTCTCTTATGAGAGTTTTCCCTAGCATATGTGACCTTCCTCTCATAATGAGTGCACTAGAGTTCTTTGGACTTGCACTGTTCTTTCTATTCATCTTCTTGGTGAGCAAACTGCTCTCAACATTAGTACTCGTAAAACCACTTTGCAGATGCAAAATTGCTAATGGTTGTATGAAAGTGTTCCAACTCTCATACAAGGTCACCAACAAGATTTCTCGGATGTGAATGGGAATAGGAGTGAGATGAATTAAGTTTTAAGGATAAATGCTTAAGGCTTTAGAAAGCGTATTTTGAAGAAAACAGACCAAGAAATGTTCTTGGTGTTGTTCTTCTTCCTAGGAAAAAAGTATGTCCACGATATCAACATATCCAAAATATAAACAATTACTCAACATTTGCATTTGATAGATCCTAAGGCTCTCAAACAAGCCATGACATCAATGTGTGTGTGTGTGTGATGGCAAACCCCCTTCTTAATGACCCTGCTTAAGCAACCCCTCAACTTATTACAACAAGCCAACCCCCTATCTCCTGCTTCTAAGAAACAAGCTACCCCTAAGCATAAGCAACCCATGTGCTTGCATACATGGAACATTGAACAAAACCTCTTTCTAAGCATTTCAAAACGGTGCTATTTTTTCTTACTTCCAACCACTAATGGCTACCCAAATGCAACCAAATCTTACTACAATAGCCCCAAATTGAGCATCCATGTCTCCTCAAGCTGGAACACCTATTTGACTTAGATATAGAGCTTAGTAGTGAGAATAGTACCTCTTTCAAGATGCAAGCAATAAACATGAGTCTTGTAAGAGAAACTCAAATTCTCAACTTTGCAATAGACCTTGACTTCTTGCATACAGCTCCCACGAACGTTACTCTAATACCAATTGAGAGAAAGCAATGATTGGATGTGAGGTCAAAGATATTGAGTCCAAGAGGATTGAGGAAGAGAAAGAAATACACGAGAGTTTAGCATGTATAATGAATGGCACCCTTATTCTTTATCATCTTTACTTATGTATGACTCTACAATGTGTATTTATACAAGTAATGCCCACTAAGCTTCTGCCCATTAGCCTTTACCATCCCAATAAGCTTAACGTGCTCTAGTTTTTCAATTACTTTATGAAGCCATGGGCCTTGCAAAGCCCCAAGGGCATATAACCTACCCCTAGACAATATCATAGATATATTGATCAACATGTTAATATTGTCATTTATAATGGTAATATGCTAGAGGAACATTTAAAAACATATCTATTCATTTCTTAGTTTCTAAAATTTAAATAAGGTCCTCAATTTTCATCTATGGTCCCAATCATGTATTGTATGTCAACACATGATTCCTTTAAGCTGAAAATCCTATTGCCCCTGAGGTCAAGTCCTTGAATTTTTCAATATTAATATCCAACTCTATACAACGATCAAACAATTTAAGGCACAAAGCCTTATATATTACTCTGTTGCTCTATCTTGATGCAAAAATGCGTATACATAATGAAGGGGATGCCAAGTTGTATTTTGCACTCCATGATCTACACACTTGTATGCACCTACCTTGACCACTCTATTCTCTTATGTCTTGACTATGCCCCTAATTCAATCGATACATCTTAGTTCTTATATCCACTATGCAATCATCCCCCACACCATGATGGATGCCTAGATCCACCATTTCAAGCCATATACGATAAACCCCAATCTAGTGGTATTGACAACTTCCACATATCTATTATTTTGAGTGGTTGATCCAAACCCTAATCATCCAGAAGCTTGTCATCTTTCTTCCTAGAAGCAAAAAGGATTCAAACTCCCTTCAATGTATCCACCTACACTTTGCAAGTACTTACCCCCACATTCCACCCCCAATTCTATGAGGACTTGATCTTTACCTCTACATTGCCATAATGAGTAGTTGAACCCCCCCACCTCATATTCAAGGGAACTAAATTTTCTATTCGAGGGGTAGTTCTAGCGCTAAAACAATTCTTCCTTATGAGCACCCTTCAAGTTCAAAACTTTTACTTTCAATGGTGTTAAGAACTTGCTTCTGAAGGATAGGACCTTCCTAGGGCACTTCCATTTTCTGGAAATTTTGATGATCGACTCAAAGAATAAATTTCCTACATATCTCATTTGTGAGTTTTCATTCACAATCAAAGGAGAACTATTGCAAACACTATTTTGTGTGTTTGAACTCTCAAGTTTGGTAAGGTATGGAAAACCATACAAAAGCTCTCTTTTTTTTTGGGTATAATGTTTCTTGTCTCAAAAAAATCACACTAAAGGAAAAATAGGGTCATAACCTAAAACTAAGAATGATATGATTGGCCAGGTCAAGTAAGAAACTTAATCTGTTATGCATCTTGTAATTGCCCAAGAATTGAATGATGACTTTTCCAAGAACACACCATCTAGAGACAATGAAATACAATTGCCAACTCGCACAAGATTGCTGCTCAATCAAGGGAAATTTATGACGAGCGGTAAACTTGGTGGAAATATGATGTTTGCATGTTTGCTCAATCACAAAACAGCAATACTCACACCTGAAAAGCCTAATTTTGGTAGGAAATGTACTGGATTTGAAGGTACCCTTTAGATGGGGAATAATTTTCAAAATAATTACCGATTTTAACTTAGTGATGGTCATTATGGCACAGATTGCAGAATTGGGATCAACATATTTGTTACTATTATCTCTTAATATATTTGGGAGGTTTAGATTTGGTGCTTCACAACAGATCAATCTTAAGCTGAAAGATCTAAGGGTGTGACTGAAACTTGTTAAATAGCCAGACAAGAATTAAGCATAACACAGCAAGTGGGCATCCAATGTAACCATAACATCACTTGATTCCCATTGGATGACAGGTCATCATCATCTTTACGGATTGGATTTCAAAGAAGTAAATGGCTAAAAAAGGTAAATTACAAAAACCCAACCCTAGATCTGATTAAGAGAAACTAGATTGAACCTTTATATGCATTGTATTTTACAACTGTATCTTTCCAGACGCATTTAAAGGGAGTGAAACAGATGCAGTTTCAGCAGTTCATGACCCCTGTTCATTCTCTGGTTTGGAAAGTGAGACATTTCCACTTTTCATTCTTTCACGAGCTTCAGCAAACATCCTCTGCTGCTCTGCGACTGCTTCTTCTTCAGTCATTTCTATCCCATCTTTCCCCCATCTCCCGCCACCTTTGGGGGAATCCTGAATCCAAGGGAAAGTAAAAATGTTGTTGAAATATAGCTCTCCTTAACCAACACCAGACTAATGCACAATAAATGTAACTTACTAAAGTTTCTCTCTTATGCTCTTCAAGGGCCATTTGAACTTCTTTTAAATACTCTCCAAACCCTAAAACCTGTATTACGATTGCCACAATTTGACTTCAATAGCCATTGTCATTGATTGATGTGGTTCATAAGATTAAAAATGTGATGGAAAGAAAGAACAGAAACTAGGATATAGTAAAATAACATCAAACTTTGCCACGATTTTGGTGCCTGTGCTTCAACCACAAGTCTGAAACAGTGCATACTTGGTTCTGAGCATAGGCACATCTAACTCCCTTCTGAAATTGTGATGTTGCCAAATGAAAATCTTTTAAGACTTGCTAGAAAAGAACTCCTCACTGTTTCAGGTCAAAAACCACCAAAACAGTTACAATCACCCCCTTCCATTTTTACAAGCTTTCACAAACATCACCTTCTGGCAAACGCTCAACCACTTACAGAGACCTGTCAGTGTGAAGCACACTGCCAGAACGGCTTTTTAAGCTGTTGCTCAATCTGATAGTTGAAGCCTTTCGTCGTCCTTACAACACTAATGCAAATAACCTCCAATCAATAATGCCGCACCCTCAACATGAGACAAAACTACCATAAAAGCAGGATTCTGTTCTCTGTTGATTATCCATAGACCCAGTGATCTTATGTAGATCTTGGACTACACAAGGTTTAATACTAGACAGCAGTCCTTGGTTCTTTTTTTCTTCAGACCTTCATATAACATGCAGGTGTATGCATAAAACAGTACAACTTAATTATGTCACAAGTATAAATCAGTACAAGAATTGAGAAGAGATTTTTACCTCTAAGGCTCTCAGAACATGCTCAGGTGCGATAGTTCGCTTCTCTTCTTTGCTACAGATTTCATTTGACTCGGATGAAATTAAGTTGATGAATTCTGCAAATCCATCGTTTCCAGAATGCAATCTTTCAGTAATTTTGGCTAGAAAATATCTAACTGCAACTGTTATTTTAATAAGATTTAAGCAGCCTCAATGATGCTTAGGAGAAATTTATGGATGTGTTTACATTAACATACCAACACAACATTCAACAAGCAGGTCTTGTGCATCCCTTGCCACTCGAACATGCCGCGGAAGCATTTCCTTGATTATTTTTGTCATAGTTGCTGTGTTATCAAGATAAACAGCGTTAGATCACAGATACGCATGGATAGAGCCATAGTGAACAGGAGAAAACAAACAAAGTTAAACCACATTAGACTTCTTAAAGAACTTATGCATCTAAATGTAAAATTCATCAACCCATCTATATTATCCTTTTTATGGAAAGATCAAGAGTAGTTACATGCCAAAGGTTTGCTGCTTTTTCTGAAGAGAAAAGTATTATTTGCACACACACAGCAACAGCTAGTAGGTGTTAGAATTTACCGATTCCATGGGCAGTTCCAATGTTTCAGTTAGTTGGTTTGTAGTGTGAACATGACTATGTTAATTTGTTGTGTCACCACTCCTAGAGTTAGTTAACTTGAGTCAAGTTAGGGATATGATCTACGTTAGACCTAAGGTTGTACTTTCACTATTATCATTATTCAGTTCATTAAGTACTCACACTCTCGTTTATCTCTCCACCATAGCCGGTCAAATGGAACATTTAGTATCAAAGCTGAGTGCTCCTGCCACCACTAGCTTTGTGTGAGGAAGAGGGAGAGGAGCTGTGCCTACTCAACTGCGCCACCACCACCTACTGCTGTACTTGCACCCAGCAGCAACAGTGCTGCCCCCTCTGCCTGCGTGGCACCAGCAGTCCACCTGTTCCGCCAACCAGTGCTGCTCTACCACCAGCAGTCCCCGTCAGTCCAGCGCTGCTCCTGCTGCTTCCATCCTGCCTGCACCAGTGCCACCTAGTGCTGCACCCTGCCAGCTCCGTCGCCAACTGCAGAACTGCCCCTGCACCACTGCCCCCAAGCGCCTCTGATTCTAATGAGCACGAGCGATCCTTTCACCTCCCAGCCTTGCCTAGTTTATTGCTGGCCAGACCCATCGTGATCCAATTGCCAGCCGTCAAACCTTGGTGAGTCCTACTATTCTTGGACTCTCTTTGGTTCTAGGCTCCCCTAAACCCCGTTCGGGCGCCCAAGACCCCGGACGGTCATCCTCGTGCATGTTTCCCTTGATTTACCTTAATGTCACATTTCCTTCCCCTTAAGAATCGGTTTCGTCCTCAAAAACAATACTTGGAAGGTCTAACTGTAAATCGGGAAACCTTTTCTTTAAAGTACTTACTCGCTCCCATGTTGAGCTTTCTTCTGAACAATCTTTCCACTTAACCAAATATTCTTGATAAATAGTATTCCTTGTTCGTCTATTACGAACATTTAATATTCTTTCTGGTTCATGTGGATTAGATTGGTCATTTCATAGCTCCTCAATGTCATCATTTAAGATTAGATTATCCAAATCACCCAGCTTCTTCCTTAATTTACTTACATGAAAAACTGGATGTATTTTACTACCAGCAGGTAGTTGGAGCTTGTAAGCCAATTCTCCCACCTTTTTAAGTATTATGAAAGGACCACAATACCTTGGTGAAAGCTTTGGACATTGTCCCTTTTTCATAGTTTTAGTTTGTTTGTTCAGGCACCTTAAGATAGACCAATTCTCCTTCTTTAAAGGAGATGTCCCTTCGGTGAGGATCTGCATATGCTCTAGCTTGATTTTGAGCTTTTTTAATATTTTCTTGAGCAAATTTTAACATACTATTCATATCCTCCAAAAAATATTTAGCTGCCTGAACCTTTTCCTTATGCAGTCCTACTGCATAAGGAGCTCTGGGCTGAAATCCATACATTAACATAAATGGACTATATCCAGTGGAAGAGTGCTTGGCACTATTGTATGCAAACTCTGCTATCGGTAGATACTCTTCCCAATTAGTTTGCCTTTTACTTACATATGCCCTAAGCATATCTTCAAGGATTTGGTTAACCCTTTCAGTTTGCCCATCAGTTTGCGGGTGATCCGCCGTACTCATGCTAAGTTTAGTATCCAATTTCCTAAATACCGCACGCCAAAATTGACTATCAAATTTTCTATCCCGATCAGAAACTATATTTGCCGGAAGGCCATACAATCGGTATATGTTCTCTACGAACAATCTAGCCAATTCTGGTGTTTTAACATCAGTTGAAGTTGGAATAAACCTAGCCATTTTGGTTAACCTATCCACAATCACCCACACAGAGTCGTGCCCCCTCTGTGTTCTGGGTAAAGCAACAATAAAATCCATGGAGATACTCTCCCATTTTCCCGAAGGAATCTCTAGTGGATGGAGAAGTCCTCCCATTTTCAATCTTTCAACTTTATTAACCTGGCATTTATTACATTTGACCACATAGTCAAGGATGTCCTTATTCATTCCAGGCCAATAGAACTGCCTGGAGCCTTATTTCTATATCTTTCAAGACACATACCCTACCCTTGTAGAGTAAATAGCCATTATCAATGGTAAAATTCTTCCACTTGAATCGAGTTTGAGCAACCCCTGATGCTCCATTCCCTTGTTGAACATCCTCAGATATTCCTTTTTCAGTAGAAGCAGTTTCATTTGGATCCCCATTTTTTATTACTTCCCATATGTTGGAATATGCCGGATCAACCTGGCATTTCCCTTTTAAAGATTCAAGTAAGTTGGAAGTGAACTGAGTAAAACTCAATTCATTAATGATGGGCATTCTGCTGAGTGCATCAGCTACTATATTATACTTTCCTTTTCTATATCTTATCTCATAGTCGAACTCTTGGAGGAGTTCGGCCCATCTGGCTTTACGCCCGTGTAAATCCGGTTGATCATTAAGCCACTTAATGCTTTCATGATCCAATAAAATCAAAAGTTTGGCACCGTACAGATAGTGCCTCCATTTCTTCATTGCATGTACTAATGCATATAGCTCCCTCTCATAAACAAAATAATTCTGTTTTGGACGGTCTAATTTCTTGCTTTCAAAAGCAACTGGTCGACCTTCTTGTAATAAGACAGCGCCTATCGCTTTATCGCTGGCATCAGCTTCAACCACAAATTGTTTATTGGGATCCACAATTAATAATATTGGAGCTATAGCAATAGCTACCTTAAGTTTTTGAAAACTTTCATTTTGGTCTGTTCCTTTAATGTGACATTAAGGTAAATCAAGGGAAACATGCACGATAATGACCATCCGGGGTCTTCCCTTTTGTCTGACATAATCCCAATCTTCCCAATTTCTTTCCATTTCATTTTCAGGAAGAAATTCTTTTAAAAAGACAGATTCAAATTGAGCCCAAGTTTCAGGTATTTTATTTGCCTCCTTTAAAGTTCGCCACCATTTATATGCTTTGGGCCCCAAAGTTAAACTAGCCTCCAGTGCTTGGAGATGTGGTGGAGTATTTTTAAGCTTATGTAAATCTTCCCATTTTTGGAGGAAATTAAAGATTGTATCTTTATTTCTATCTTTTTCCTCCCCGTGAAATTGAGGGGGTTTCATATCTTTTAGAACTGGATTATCCCTCAACTTATGGTGGGGTTCCTTAGGATCTCGCATAGTCACATCTAAATCTTTCGATGAAGATGGGACATCCGAGGTTTCTATCTTATTTTTATCTCTTTCTAACAATAAAGTTAATTGAGATTTTATTTCAGTGAGTGTTTGAGTTAAAAATTCCATTTGAACCCCCTGAGCTTGTACACGAGCAGTAAGATCATCAAATTGTTCTCATGTAGCAAAAAATTCTTCCCACTGTTCTTCTTGCATCTCTAATTCATGGGGATCTACCATAGGGTGGTCCCCAGAACTAGAACCTTCCATTACTCCCTCTTTCCCTTGTTCTGCCATTAATACACTGGAATTGAAAAGCAAAGATAAGAAATTTGCATACAAAGTAAAGTACTTCCCTGGTTTTAATGACAGGGCAGCTGCTGCTGGATTTATTAGTATGCCCGAAGACTAAGGAACAAATTTTTCCTTCCCGGACTAAAACAGTGAAGCATCATGCTGGAAATGAAGTTTCCTAACTTCAGTCGTGTATCATCTGACGTTTTTCCGTCCATCCCACAGCAGTCGCCTCACATTCCTGGCGCCTTTCCTCACGGCCACCACAGTCGACCGTCGCCTCAATCCGCCTTACCTTTTCTTCTGTCTGCTACGTGTCACACTTACGTGACGTGGCATAGTCTAAGTTACCACTTCGAATAAAAGTCTTCGACGACTGACGGATGACGGGCGACCTTAATCGACTGGCGACCTGGCGGATAACGGGCGACCTGGCGGATGACGGACGACCTGGCGAATGACGGGCGACCTGGCGGATGACGGGTCATGTCCGTTGAACCATATGCTCTGATACCAATATAAAACCACGCAGGCCACGACCTTGACAGGAGACTCTTACAGGCCACGACCTTGACAGGAGGCTCTCGAGAAGACAATCTAGAACAGAGAAAAAGTCATTCGATTCTAATGAGCACGAGCGATCCTTTCACCTCCCAGCCTTGCCTAGTTTATTGCTGGCCAGACCCATCGTGATCCGATTGCCAGCCGTCAAACCTTGGTGAGTCCTACTATTCTTGGACTCTCTTTGGTTCTAGGCTCCCCTAAACCCCGTTCGGGCGCCCAAGACCCCGGACGGTCATCCTCGTGCATGTTTCCCTTGATTTACCTTAATGTCACATTTAATGTCACAGATACCGTTGCTAATAGGCCCCCCTTTGGATTAAAAGGTGAGGCACCTTCATTGAGGTGGTGATAAAAGTGAGGGATATTTATACCAGCAAGTCACTACAGACTCGTCAACATCTTTAGACATCTAGGATAGGCATCTACAGCATTGGTCATAGCCTTGGGTCACCTAAACTGAGAGACTAGGTGTGAATGCTGAATGGGGTCTTAGCCTAGGGTGTTCAAGGAGTCATACAAAAAGGTCTCAAGGCTTCGTTATTGCCACATCTTGTGCAATCACCACCATTGAACCCTAGGCACATAGGCAATCACATCCACACGCTAGTATGACATAGGCTGCTGGTATGGCACTACCACCCTTGTAAGATCATCTTGGCCCTCTTATGATGCTAGTCCTAGGCTCATAGGTTATGGATAAGCCTCATTCGCTCTATGGTTGGGAGATAAGCCCGATATTGATCCCTCTATGTTTATCATCTATGTGAGTATAGCTTGTGTTATATCTCATGGTGCAAGTTGAATCCTTGGTGGGTGTTTCAAGACTGGCCCATAGAAAGTGGGTTATAGGGTTGGGGGGCAATAAAGTGATGACCCCCTAAAAACAAGACACACATCAGCCAAAAGATTATTGCAATTGTGGAGAAATAGTAGTGTTTGCAAGGAGGAAGAGAATGTGTACAGCAAACAAAGACAATGAACTTAGAAATTGGGCCTCAAAGTTGCTTATCTTGACTGAGAGGAGATCAAACGACTCCGTGACACCCATCAAAGCTTGAAGATGACTACGCTTTGTTGACTCAGCTAGCAACAGCACATGTGAAGGAATCTGCACTGTGAAGGGAGTGAAATATAGCCCCTCAAGCAAAGGAGTATGAATGACGAAGATGAAACCTGATAATGATGTTCTCCAATATGCAGGCGACATCTACTTAAGAAGATCCCTACTGAGGATAATAAAAATGCAAGAATGTTGATGAAGTGGTTGTCAACTGCCCATAGACCAGCTGACCGCCAAAATGCAGTAGGAGTGCTGCCAGCTGGTCACAACTCACGCTAGCATGAAGAGTGCCTCCAAGATGCAAAATGCAGACATTGTAGTGATGTCCAAGGTCAACAAATGCAAAATGCAAATATTACAATGATGTTGGAGGTCAACAACAGGGTGGCCGATAGCACAGCAAAACACAGCATAACCTGATGTTGCCAGCATGTAGAAACCGCTAGGCTCCAGGACAGGTCATGGCTGGCTAGAAAACCTCTAGAATTGTGGCAACAATGGTAGGTCAGGTCACCAGCTTCAAAAGATGTGGACCCTCAGGGTTGTCTACGTCCGACGAATGGATCAATCCATCAAATCCATATCGTATGGTACAATACAAAGTCCGATGGGTGGGTTCCCTGCTGCGCATCCGCCTGATCAAAATACATGTTTTCCTACACGTCTGCCCCCCATTTTCCTGCACGTTTGCTGCCTGTTTCCCTACACATTTTCTGCAGGCTGCAACAGCCACTCTCCAACAGCTCTATCACTAATTATCCATTACATTCTCTCTCTAAGCTAGCATAAAATTCACATAGACTGAAAATGCACACTTTACCACTTTAATCTTGAACATCGGACACTAGGTGGGCCCCAAAACTGGCACCCCTTGCAATATTTCTTTATCTTATATTGCAAATGGAAGGAGTACAACTAAGATCCTCTGATCTCCTCTACTAATCCAAGTGCCTCTTACTGTCAAAATTGGCCAGCAAGCCTCCAAACCAATTTGCCCTTGGTTTGCTTGGGGATTGTATTGCCTCACTCGCCTCTTGAATCTCCCTAAAATTCCTCAATTTCAGCTGCTAGAATTCAAGCCCTAGGCCCTCAATTCTAAGTACACAGCCCAATGTAACAGTTAAAACCTTGATTTTTGCTGTAAATTAGGATTTACATTAGAGATTGATTGCAATCTCTTCCTCTGATGGCTCAAACTCCTAGAAAATGCTAAGATAACTTGAGAGATAGCTGGAAAATGAGAGAGAATACTATAGAGAGAAATTTCAGAGGAGTGGCTTGAAGGAGAGTCCTCATCAAGTCAAATAGAAGCGAAGGCCGTTCAATGGCTTTGCCTAAAGGAGGAATTTCGGACAGATGAGAGGAGCACTGTCATTGCCATCACACCCATATACAAGATGCTTCACATGAACAACATAAAGGGGTGCACTATCAAGCTCCTCTATCATCTTATGACAAAGGCAATAGCGAAGACAGAAGCATCAACCATCTTGGATGAGGAGGCTTTTTCTTCATGGTAATCTCTTTTTTTTTTTTTAAATCATGATTCAAAGTTCTTTCCATTTTTAGAATTCACATTGTCTTTCTCTTACTTTCTACCATCCAAGTCTCAAGAATGATGTACCCTCTCTCTATCCCTCTAAATTTCTCTTTTATCTAATTACTTTTTTATCCCTTTGTAGTGACATCTTAGACATCACGCCAAAAAAAGATGATATTCTCTTTTTGACGAAGAAGACATAGAAGTGAATGAAGCGAACCATCCATGGGTTCGAGACATTCTTGCATCCCACATTCAAGAAGCCCTCTCTATTTATGGATGTAAATGTCCTTGCCGATCGTGATACCTTTCTTTTAAAGGCTTTGGTGCTCTACTTACAAGAGCTCATAAACTATAGTGATCTCTTACTTCCACAATTTGTTGAAAGAGGGATTCATTGGTGAAGCCTCTGCTCTAGTGGGAGTCATTTAGCTACCAATTGCCCCACCTTTAAAAAGTGGCTTTAAACATCCTTATGCAAGTTCGCAACAAAAACTCTAATCTCTTAAATTTTAGTTCTTTTAAATTGACTTTAATTGCAAGTTTGATTTTTCAAGTTTAAACCTATTTTCTTTTTCCATGTGCTTTAAGATTGCTCATTGGGTGCATGTGAGAGAAATTGGTCTACCTATTTCCTCATCGTGCACATAAAAATTTGCAACAAGCTTAGCACTTGATAATTAGAGCAACTAATTTATTGTCGCTCCAATTTACATATGCTACATAGTATGCACGAGATGTCCATGGCAAGTCAAGTATACCATATGAAATTAAACTATTTCACATATTTAGATATGTTTTTTTTATTTAGTATAAGTCTAAGTTATTTATCCTTTAAATGTATAGGTAAATGTAGATGCACAAAGCACACTTAAAAGTATGACTCGTGAGAGGAACTTGGAGAAGGAGCAAATATTTAGAGATCTTTATTTGGAGCTCGAGGAGATTGATCCGGCGAGCCTCTCGCACTCATGCATATTGACGTATCGTTGTTCACCCTCGCACCGCTAGTGGTGGAGCTTCTACTTCGACGTCGACACAAGCCACCCGTGGTGATCATAGAGCCCTTGGATGCTACACGAGGCATGGGAGTGGCTCAAGAGGCACTCATAGTGTGGCACATAAGGAGGGCAACGTACTTAGTAAAGGTGATTTTGTTGAGGAGGATAATAACTCCTCAAGTACCAATGAGGATGCTTCTAGCTCCGATGCCAAGAGTGATGTGAGTACTTAGACTCTAGAGCTTATGTCAGGACTCATATGAGATCGATCATCTTTGTCACATCATACTTGATCCATTTTTGTAAACCTTTTTTGTACGAGATTGCCATTTGGCTCATAATAAACTTGGTAGTTTACCGTTTCATACTATATTCTTGAGTCTTCAAAGTTGAGTCTTGTTTCAACTCTTTTTTACACTTAGTTTTGAGTAAAGTCTCTAAATTTATGTTTCAAGTCCAAACATTAAGTACAGACTTTAAATTATATGTTTAAAAAATTTTCATCAGACAGCATCGAACGTAGATCCAATATTTATTAGTCCAATTAGTACCATAATGTAGTGAACGGTACTAATCGGATGTGACAACCCTGAGTCACCAATTCATGGAGAGAAAAGAGTGAGTGAGTAACTAAGGGGCGAAATAATAATCTACCAAAATGAGGACTGTGGAGAGGATGAATGCCCACATGTCATGTCCATTTACAGGGGATTTTGATACATTTGTCCTACCGTGTAAAATAAAATCCAACAAATACAAATAAAGCCTTTTTGGGGATGTTAATGAAGAGCAAAATAAGGCATGAATGAGCTACAATTTATTGTTACTATATGCCATAACTTTGGTTGCTCAATATCCCCTCTCGAGCCCAAAAGGTTCCCTAAGAGGAGAGAGAGACATTGCTCCATCCACGTACAACCTAAAAATATATGGCAAATAGCAACACAATAGGATCTCCAATTCAAGATAGTTATGTAGCATGGGCATCATTGATAGTAGCTAAGGATGCCTAAAACTTCAACTCGGAAGAAAAGCCACAAGATTGGTCTCCATGCTAGTAAGAATGCACAAGTGTGCTTGACCTTGGGCCTTGAGAGAGAGAACACTATCCCCATCTCTATGCCGAGCCTTGAGAGAGGACACAATAGGATCCCCAATTCAAGATAGTAATGTAGCATGGGCATCATTGACAGTAGAGCTGAGGATGCCTAAAACTTCACCTCGGAAGAAAAGCCACAAGATTAGTCTCCGTGCTAGTAAGAATGCACATGTGCTTGACTTTGGGCCTTGAGAGAGAGGGCACTATCCCCACCTCTATGCTAGACAAATGCAAAGGCGCAACCACCAAGTCATAGCTGAAACATCCATGGCTCCAATGTAAAAAATGTTAAGAAGAGGACCAGAATAGTAGACACTAGACAATGTTAGAGCAAAATAGAGTGTACTTTCTTGCTGAACTAAATGATAGGTGAAAGTACAACTAAGGTTTAGGTCTAAGTCTTGATCTAATTGCACTTCCACCAACTAGCTAGAGTTAAGTTTATTTACTCTAGAGCCTAGTGTCACTACTTTAATGTCCTACCACACTAGATGTACGCACCCTGCAATGACACTTTAATAAGTGTCCACACCACACAAATGCCATTGGACACTGCCCAAAATTGGCACATTCTAATATCCCCCTGCAATGCCAATGTGATGAAGTACAAGGAAGATCAATCAGCAAAGGGTAGTAAGTTTAAGGACTTTCAAAAAGCCTCAAACTTCTCACGTGATAACGCTTTGGTGAAAATGTTCACAACATTTTCATACGTAGGAACGTACACCAAGCTCCTCTCTCCTACATAGCATCTTTCTCTAACATAATGATAGTAAACCTCAATGTGTTTCATGCAAGCATGAAACACAAGCATAGTTGCATTCGTATGTCGTACCGCACTGTCCGTACCGTACAATACGGTACGTATCCATACGAATTCATATAGTAAAACTGGCCATTTCTGGCTACCACGTTTGACGTGTGTCTCTTGTGTTTCTGCACGTTTCTAGGTCCTTGTCATCCTATATAGCACTTTAGGGGGGTGGGAAGCCCTGGATACTTCAATCCACCCCCTTTTCCAACTATGCACTCCTCCCCCATCCCCCTTGGATTCCATCCAACTTGCAGCCCTGTTTGACTATTGACCCCTCTTTGATTGTTTGACCCTTCTCTCATCTACAAAAGTGCTCCTCTCCTCCATTCCTCCACACCAATTCAGCAAGCATTTGCTATTCTCATCTCCCTCTCTTGGATCTTAAATTGATTTGTGATTTGGGGAGCTTTAGCCTCTTACTCTACCCTCTTTCCTCTCCCATCCCCTGTTTCCTACTCCCCGCTCAAGCCTCTTCCATCCCCTCTCTCTCACTCTTACTCTTTCAACTTTACCCAAACCCTCTCCGTCTCTTTCAACTTTCAAGTGTCAAGACTCAAGCATCTCACTCTTCCCCTCTCTCTTACTTTCCCTTGTTGGATGATAGAGAGCTTCATTCGAACCAGCTTGCTTATTTGTGATTAGATTTGCTAATTATAGCGAAGTGTTTGCTGTAATTTTTGGAAATTCTAAGATTTCCATGTCAGTCCAACTTGAAGTATTGCTCTTGTGCTCCTTGATTAGTGACATTTACCATGGCCAATCAAGAAGGTGATGTATTTACATATGTGTCCAAGGAGGATAGGTTGGATGGCAACAACTATTCTCTATGGTCTTTTATGATGAGAAATGTGTTGATTGCAAAGAATCTTTGGAATTATCTCAGCGGTGAAGAAGTTCGGCTTGGAGTTGTGGCTCTTGTTGCACCTCCTCCAGGAGGATGTGGACAAAGGGCAACTTAGCCCGCTCAACCTGTTCAACCCGCTCCAACTCACCCACTTCCCCAAAGATCAGCAGCACAAAAGGCATGGGACACACGGGATGCTCAGGCATTGTCGCTGATTGCATTGGCAATTCAGTGATCTATCATCCCCCGCATTCGGTCTACAACTTCTTCACGAGAAGCATGGCTGACCTTAGAGCAGATGTTTGCTAGAAAAAATGAGACACGTATCTTTGAAGAAAGAGCTTGAGACTATAAAGATGGATAAAGGTGACTCTATGCAATATCATCTAAATAAAATTCAGGACTTATGTGAGCAGCTGATGAATGTAGATGAGTATTACTCAGATGCGCAGTTGATCTCTACTACTTTGAATTCATTGCCGCCTTTATATTTGGCCTTTCATATGGCTTTGAACCTCACCATGAGAATTTCCCCATAGCCACTTACTTTCCTTCAATTGGTCAATTTGCTCTTAGAGAAAGAGCCAATAATAAAGAATAGTGGGATGGATGTTATACTCTCTAAGTAGGCTTTTATGGCAAGGCAGAAAGGCAAGGGCAACGAAGCTAAAAATGCTCCACACAGCTCTTGGACTTCACGTACTTCACAGAGCAGCAAGAAACAGAGGGGCGTGCAAGCCAAGAAGGGCAAGTGCCACTACTAATGCAAGAAGCCAGGTCACTGCATCACAAAATGTAGAAAGCGCATAGCCAAGGAGAAGAAAAAAGAGTCACGAATGGATGTTTCTGATGCACCTTCTACTGCTACTGAGTCCACGTCTTTTATTGCAGACCATTACTATTGTTTTAACACATGTAGTTATAACTCTTCTTGGACTGATAGAGCATTTAGCTCTATTGAGGTTGCAAGCACGTGGTTCTTTGACAGTGGTGCTTCTAGGCATATCACATCCCACAGGAATTTGTTTTCCTCCGTTATTGCAGCACCTGTTGGCAAGTCTATCAGTGTACCAACAATACATCATACCTTGTTAGAGGCACAAGGGAGATTGTATTAACACCCATTGATGGCTCTATTCTCCGCTTGCAAGATACATTATTTGACCCAAGCATAAAGAAGAATTTGTTATCTATTTCTTCTTTGATAAAGTGTGGTTTGCAAGTCACCTTTGATGATGATAGATGTATGGTCAAAGATAAAGAACACGTGACTTTGGTTTTGACTGGCACTTTATGTCATGGGTTATATGAGTTGGATGCTTATTCAAATGATCATTTGGTCTATTTCGCATCTACTCTCACTCTTTCTATGTCACAGGTAGAGTTATGGCATGCTCACATGCGGCATGTAAACTATGGCAGCTTAATGCTTATGCAACATACACAAATGCTTGATAGTTTACCTCTCTTGGAGAGACCTCTTGAGCATATATGCAAGGAATGTATTTTGGGAAAAACGCATTGTTTTTCACTTCCTCATGATCTTGCTTTTAGAGCAACTGCCAGATTACAAATTGTGCACTCGGATGTACGTGGCCCTATCCAAACAAAGTCATTGGGTGGCTTTTACTATTTTGTCACTTTCATTGTACTCATTTTTGTTGGGTCTACTCTTTGGTGAAGAAGTCACAAGTATATGATGCATTTTTGGCTTTTGTAGCACTTGCTGAAAGTCAATCTAGCTGCAGGATTAAGACTCTTCATTCGAACCGAGGGGGGGAATACATGTCTTCTATGCTGAATAATTTTTTGAAGCAAAAAGGAATTGTTCATCAGTATACTACTGCTTATACTCCACAACAGAATGGGGTTACAGAGAGAAAGAATCGGTCACTCATGGAGATGGCGAGACGTATGTTGAAGGCAAAGAGTTTGCCACATAGTTTTTGGATGGAAGCAACTATGTGTGCTTGCCATGTTTTAAACACATGCCTTCCAAGGCATTAAAGAATGTCACACCTTTTGAGGCTTGGAACAGCCAGAAACCTTCTATTGGACATTTTCTTACTTTTGGGTGTCTTGCGTATACACACATTTCTAAGGTACTAAGAAAAAAAGTGGATAACAAGGTTGTTAAATGCATTTTTGTGGGGTACAGCAATGAAAGCAAAGGATATAGATTATATGATCCTGTCTCTAAGAAGATATTTGTCAGTAGGGATGTGATTTTTTATGAAAAATCAGAACTTGCTAGTTTTAATACGTATCAAGCTACCAATCATGTATTTGAAGGGTTATTGCCCATTTCTTTTGGATCCAGTTGGAGCTTCAACAAGTGAACTTAATGTTCGGCCAACTGCTCCATTAGGTAATGTAGAAAATCAGCCTATGGCTGGTCTGAATATTCAACAAGATACTAAAAGCTAAAAAGGAATGCAAATGGATCCACTGACAAATATGAGACCAGGCTTGTGGCTAAAGGCCACACACAGAAGAAAGGCATTGACTATGAGGAGACATTTGCTCCTACATCCCGCATGACTACAATTCCGTCTATGGTTGCTTTGGCTGCCCATTATGGATGGACTGTGCACCAGCTTAATATAAAAACTGCATTTTTATATGGGGAACTTCAAGAAGAAGTATATGTACAGCAGCCCATTGGTTTTGCAGTTGTGGGATCCGAACACTTGGTATGCAAGCTGAAAAAGGCTTTGCATGGTTTAAAGCAAGCTCCCCGAGCTTGATATGCAAAGATTGATGCTTTTTTACTCAGCCTGGGGTTCATAAACAGCTCATCAAAGTCTACACTTTATGTATGTAAAGAGAGGGGATCCTTGCTGGTCATATGTCTTTATGTTAATGATCTTCTGCTTAGAGGGACACATGTTGATCAGATTTCAGCACTCAAACAAAATTTGCAACAAACTTTTGAGATGTCAAATTTGGGGACTTTGCACTATTATTTGGGCATTCGGTTCATTCATGATGCTAGAGGCATTGGATTGTCACAGTCGAGATGCATTGGTAGACTTCTTGAGAGGTTTGGCTTACAGGATTGCAAGTCAATTTGTACACCAATGGAAACTCGACTCAAGCTGTCCTTGCATGATGACAATGATTTGTTTGATATCCATACGTATGCTCTAGCAATTGGATGTCTCATTTACTTATGCAACACAAGGCCAAACATTTAGTTTACAATTTCAACCCTAAGCACATATATGCACCTGCCACGCATGTCACATTGATAGACTGTCAAGCATGTTTATCGTTACTTGTTGCAGGGTACTAAGACTCTTGGTTTGCTTTATGCCAAGGGGGGACCACTACAACTACATGCTTACAGTGTTTTAGATTGAGCTGGTGATTTTGATTCTCGTCACTCTACTAGTGGTAATTGTTTCTTCTTGGATCATCTTGCATCTCTTGGCTTAGTAAGAAACAATCTACTATTGCCACATCGTCATGTGAGACTAAATACAAGGCAGCTTTCACTACCAGGTGTAAAATGTGTATGGCTGAGATGTTTGTTGGCAGATTTAGATGTATCTGTCACGAAGACTACTCCTTTGTTTACTGACAATCAGAATGTCATTGCAGTGGCACGAAACCCAATGTTTCATACACGCACGAAATATATCAAGATCCACCATGACTTGGTTAGAGAAAGGCTACATGCAGGTGATATCAGCCTTGTCTACTGTCCTACCACCAATAATGTAGCAAACATCTTTACCAAAGCTCTTCCTCGTAATAAATTTAAAGCATTCCGCAATGCTTTAAATTTTATCTCCTATGGGCACTTATCGTGTTTTACACCTTTCGGGTGTGAACACACTCTAGCAACCCTAAGGTTTAAGGGTTGTACTTTGTACTTGCATCTTTCTCTCTTTAATTATTGTATGGGGAGTCGTGCCTTTACTCTTACACACTCTCAACTGTACTCTCAAGTGAGCTTTGATCTCTGTGCATTCTCTCACCTCTCACACTCCTTCGCTAATCCAAGCATCTCTTCCTATCAAAACTAACCAATAAGCCTCCAAAGCAATTTGCCCTTGGTTTGCTCGAGGATTGGCTTTCACCCTACTTAAAAGACAAATTCAACCTGAAATATGATATTGGTTGGCTGGCCTCTTGAATCTCCCTAAGATTCCTCAATTTCAGCTACTTGAATTCAAGTCCTAGGCCCTCAATTCTGAGCATCATCTCGAGGCAACTATCAAAACCTAATTTATAAGAGTAATTAGGATTTACAACAGAGATTGACTGAAATCTCTTCTTCTAATGGCTCAAACTGCTGGAAAATGCTGAGCCAACTTGAGAGATGGTTGGAAAATGAGAGAGAATGCTGTAGAGAGAGAAATTTCAAAGTTTCATCACAAGAAATGCTGAAAATTTACTACTGCCTTGCTCAAATAGCCATGGAAACTATCACCTATAGCTTAGGACCACCAGAAAGATTATTGCTCTCTCCTGTACACCTTCACCAAAAGGACCTTGGGCTACTGTCAACTGCCTCCTAACAGCCGCCTTCTCTCTCACAGCCTTCTTCTCTCTCACATTGGTTGGAATAGACTCCACCAGCCCCTGAAAACGTGTCTCTAACAGCCTCCTTCTCTCTCACATTGGTTGGAATAGACTCCACCAGCCCCTGAAAACGTTTGTCTCTAATAGCCTCCTTCTCTCTCACATCTTCTTGCTCTCTAACAGCCTCCTTCTCTCTCACATTGGTTGAAATAGACTCCACCAGCCCCTGAAAACGTTTGTCTCACTTGCATGGGCAAGTTTTGCCAAGTGGTAGCCTTCTAATCTCATTTTTCAACATTATCCAACTTATTAAATTAATTTTTAAAATATTCTAGTGCTCAAAAATTTAATTTCACCAATCAACAATTAAGTTGGCTAGGCTAATTTATCTTCCAAGTATCCCTGAGTTGTTGTTAGCTCTTAGACTGGCATTAATTAATTAATAAATACCTAGTCTCTAAATTCACTACCAACATTAGTGGCCAACAAATTGGTATAGGCCCAAATCTAACACTAAGTACCACCTAAAACCTATCAAGCATAACTTATTATAACTTTTGCCTTTGGCACCCATTGCATCCTCGAGGTCCTTGGCTTGTTACTATGAAATAACTGCCATGTGCACCAAGTGCTAAACAACCTTGCACATTTGATTAATATCTTAATCAAATTTGATTAATATCTTAATCAAATGTTATTGACAAGATTAGAGCATCTCAAAATTTCACGTCCCTAAGATAGATAGACCTCTCCCTTGAAAACCTTGCAATCGTACTCGATTGCACTCGATCGCACTACATTGTGCAAAAGAAAAAGCATACTGCACTAGAAGTTTCATAAGACATCACAACCACAACATTGGCCCCACTGTTGTCCAACCATGCCATATGCCCCAAACCTACTAAAAATTTCCAACTAACATATATTTTATATTCTCAGCATGAACCATGGCTGAAATTGTCAATGCATTTACTAACCATACCATATGCCATAAACCTACTGAAATTTTTTAACTAACATATACATAATATAAAATTGAAATACGGTCCAAAACTATTGCTAGAAATTGTTCTGACTTCACAACCATAGTAAAGCATATTCTCAACATAAACCATGGCTAAAATTGTCAATGGCATTTACTAACATGTTGTTGTCCATGGAACCAAGTATAAACCATTGAAGACTAAGCATAATCTAATCATAAATTGATCACTTGCTGATCCAAGAACTGATCACACACTGATTGCAAAAAATGATCCATACCTAACGCAAAAACTATGCAAAACTGATCCCAAAAGTGACCATAAACGATTCTCAAACTGATCAAAAACTGAGCTAAAATTCATCAGAATTCATTTCATCCATAAACTGATGGACAGTCAGAAGAGGCAAATTCTACTATCTTGGATCTGCTTAAGTGCTATGTGTCAGAGCATAAGTCAAAGTGGGAGCAGTATTTGCCTTTGGTTGAGTATGCATACAATAATACTGTGCATTCGTCAACAGGCAAAGCCCCTTTTGAAATTGTTGAAGGTGGTAAAAAGGTTCCTCCCATTTTGCATACAAAGGATAAGATCTCTCAGGCAGATCAGTATGTGCAAAGTATAAGTGAAATGTATCAGAAAGTTAAGCATGCCCTTGAAAGGACTCAAGCAAAGCAAAAGAAAGCTGCTGATCATCACCGTCGTGAATTGATATTTTCACTTGGTGATTGGGTACTGTTGCGGTTTGAAAAGGCACGCTTAAAGAAGCGGAAAGGCAAGGAAAGTCTTTTCACTAAGCTTAGTATGCGATACTATGGGCCTTTTCAAGTAACAGAGAAGATTAGTGATGTCAGTTATAGGCTGAAATTGCCTGACAATTGGAAGATTCATAATGCTTTCCATGTAAGTCTTCTTAGACCCTATGTGGATGATGTGTCAAAAGATATGCCAGCTGAGGAACAGCCCGAAGTTGAGGAACTTGATGAAATTCTTGTTCGAGAACAAGTACTGGCACACAAGGAAAGGAAAGTGAAAGGCAAGATTGCTAGAAGGTATTTGGTTACGTTCAAGAACTATCCAACTATAGATGCTAAGTGGATGGACGAAGGTGAACTTGCAGAGTCACCTAATGTGTTGGAACTTTACCTTGAAGCATTTCGCTTGCAACCTACCTTGACCCCTTGTATCTCTAAGTTGAAATAGATTGTCAAAGTGACAATTACTTAAGAAAGAAATTATGTACAGAAACAGATTTTGTACAGGTTAACACTTATTGTGTCCATATGGTTTTCTCAGTGCTAAAGAAGTAAGTATTGCTTGCAAGAATACACTTTTTACTTCTATTGAATTGAATACATGTTGTAACAATGGTTACTCGATCGGGCATGTATTCTGTGAATTGACTCCGTGGGGATATCATTTTGATGTACTGGCCACTAGATCTCTAGTCAGGGTGATGTGGAGTCATCAAATGAGAATCTGCCACTATGGGGATATCATTGTGGTGTACCCGCCACTATATCTTGAAACAGTGATGTGGAGTCACATGATGATAGTCTGCCATGTTTCACAGTTAGAACATACATGTGTTAACAGTGTATTCAGTTCACAATGTTGACTGATAGCATGTATGTGTTGTACATGTGCTGCCAAGTGTAAGTTCACTGGGTTAGCTGGAAGCATGTATGACATTCATGCAAACGAGGACGTTTGCGATTTCGAGAGGGAGGTATGTCACAAGACTGTGAAAACTAGTATCTTTTTGTTGATTTCTTTATTACATATTTTATTTGGTTTTTCTTTTTGGAAGGATCCCTCTTGAAATCTAAACGCCTAAGTTGCATGGCCAGTATGTGAAACAGACAAGAATGTCCAGTGAGTCAAGACTGGACAGTTAAGGTCCAGTACTAGTCTGGAAGAGACTGATGGCACTATAAATTGACAAGCCTGGAAGAGACTTGTGAAAGTGTATATGGACACGTGTGTTGAAGAACTAGCCTGAAAGAGACTAGTTCAAAGTGAAGATGGACAAATCTTCAAGAGATTAGTCCATGTGGGGTCATCAGTGGAAATTCACTTTCAGTTGAGCTACATTGTAAATTTGGATGTAGCCATAGTCAGCAAAGATGGTCAGAAGACTAGTGGGGATGCAATGGAAGTAACTCCTAAAATTTAGGGAGTTACTAATTTTGGACCTCAGAATCTGTTCGCGTCATTATCTTTGTTTTTGTACGAGGATTAATCCTCTTGTCTGTGCTGAGGTCAAATTTTCCACCCGAAGATGGAGAATTTTAGACCGAAAGGTTTAAATAGGAAAATTATTACATGTATGCCATGTGTCACAATTTGGGCATAAATTCCCAAAAGAGAGAGAGAGGGCAGCACAAAAACGAGTTTCAATGTATGGGGGGCTCATTTTGTGAAAGGGAGATGGATTGCTGCAGATGGAGAGCTCGAGAGCTGGTCTACCTTGTCTATGATGCACAGAGGGCTGAGCTTGCTTCCTACTCTCTCTCTTTCTCTCCCTGACAATATGGTTATGCTACAGAATCAGGGGTCTTTCTTCTGATTCAGGTACAGCTGTGTGGGAATATGTTGTTTTTGCATGAGGCAAGAGCCTCCTTTCTCCAGGAACAGGAGCAGTTGTATGCTGTCCCAACAAGGACAAGTGAGGGTGGTAACCTCACCAAGTAAGTGTCTGAAACAGCACTGAATCAGTACGGTTTTTGGACTGTTCAGAGGTTAATTCAGAGCCCAATTGATGTCAAAATCAAGGGGCACTTGGCCCAGATGATGCGGGACAGTGCAGGGAGTAGTATGAACTGAAGATAGGTTTCAGAACAGGTCTGAACCAGTAATTACAGTGGGCTGAATAGTGCAGGGAATAGTATGAACTGAAAACAGGTTTCAGAATAGGACTGAACCAGTAATTACAGCAGGCTGAAATGGTCAATTCAGCACTCCAACCAGAAGTTTCAGACTTGGGCAGAGTTTCCCCTCCTGGTCTGCTTGTTTTGGGTCAGTAATTGTACTGTTATGCTGTCAAATTTCACCCAGAATATGTGAAAGACAGCCCATTGTAATTTCTCTCTTTCTAAAAATAAAGAAATACCGCAAGGGGCGCCTAACTTAGGGGCCAACGAGGTGTCTGTGTTGCAACAGGAGCATTCTAGCTTCCTGAATTTCTTCTTGATTCTGTGTTTTTAAGTTCAGGTAAAGTGGGCGACTGTTAAATTGGGTGAAAGCATTTATTTATTTTGGTTGTACACTACCGCCCTTCCCAGTGAACAGGCCGGTTACAAGGGGAAACTCCGCCCAAGTCTGAAACTTCTAGTTGGAGTGCAGAATTGACCATTTCAGCCTGCTGTAATTACTGGTTCAGACCTGTTCTGAAACCTGTTTTTAGCTCAAATTGTTCCCTGTACTGTTCTCCATCATCTGTGCCAAGTGCCCCTTGATTCTGACATCAATTGGGCTCTCAATTACCCTCTGAACAGTCCAAAATCTAATACTGATTTAGTGCTGTTTCAAACACTTGCTTGGTGAGGTTACCACCCTCATCTGTTTGTGCTTGTGGGCAGCAAACAACTGCTCCTGTTCCTGGAGAAAGGAGGCTCTTGCCTCATGCAAAAACAGCATATTCCCACACAACTGTACATAAATCATACTGTTAGAGAGAGAGAGAGAGAGAGAGAGTAGGAAGCAAGCTCAACCCTCTGTGCATCATAGTCAAGGAAGACCAGCTCTCAAGAGCTCTCCATCTGCAGCAATCCTTCTCCCCCTTCACAAAATGAGCCCCTTCTACCCAAAAACTGCATGCTAGTCCCTCTTTAAAGAGGTAAGTGCACCAATTTGTGCCAAGTGGCAGCACTGGAAGATATTTTCCATTCCAGCCTTCCGGTCTAAAATTCTCCATGCTTGGTGCAGAATTTGACCTCGGCACAGACTAGAGGATTGATCCTCGTGCAAAAACGAAGATAATGACGCAAACAGATTCTAGGATCCAAAAATAGTAACTCCCTAAATTTTAGGAGCTGCTTCCATTGCATCCCCACTAGTCTTCTGACCATCTTTGCTGACTATGGCTACATCCAAATTTACAATGTAGCTCAACTGAAAGTGAATTTCCACTGATGACCCCACATGGACTAATCTCTTGAAGATTTGTCCATCTTCACTTTGAACTAGTCTCTTTCAGGCTAGTTCTTCAACACACCTTTCCATATACACTTTCACAAGTCTCTTCCAGGCTTGTCAATTTACAGTGCCATCAGTCTCTTCCAGACTAGTTGTCTGATGACCCAGAAGAAGACGATGAAGCCAGAAGAAAACAGTCTTAATCGGTGAGCACGAGTGATTCCTTTCACCTCCCAGCCTTGCCTAGTATGTTGCTGGCTAGACCATCGTGATCCGATTGCCAGCCGTCAAACCTTGGTGAGTCCTACTATTCTTGGACTCTCTTTATTTCTAGGCTCCCCTTAACCCGGTTCGGGCGCCCAAGAGCCCGGACGGTCATCCTCGTGCGTGTTCCCCTTGATTTACCTTAATGTCACATTAAATGTCACTTTAATGTCACATTCAATGTTTGTGACCTTAATGTCACATTAAATATCACTTTAATGTCACATTAATGTCACATTTCCTTCCCCTTAAGAATCGGTTTCGTCCTCGAAAACGATACTTGGAAGGTCTAACTGTAAATCGGGAAACCTTTTCTTTAAAGTACTTACTCGCTCCCATGTTGAGCTTTCTTTTGAACAATCTTTCCACTTAACCAAACATTCTTGATAACAAATAGTATTCCTTGTTCGTCTATTACGAACATTTAATATTCTTTCTGGTTCATGTGGATTAGATTGGTCATTGAACAGCTCCTCAATGTCATCATTTAAGATTAGATTATCCAAATCACCCAGCTTCTTCCTTAATTTATTTACATAAAAAACTGGATGTATTTTACTACCAGCAGGTAGTTGGAGCTTGTAAGCCAATTCTCCCACCTTTTTAAGTATTATGAAAGGACCACAATACCTTGGTGAAAGCTTTGGACATTGTCCCTTTTCCATAGTTTTAGTTTGTTCAGGCACCTTAAAATAAACCAATTCTCCTTCTTCAAAGGAGATGTCTCTTCGGTGAGGATCTGCATATGCTCTAGCTCGATTTTGAGCTTTTTTAATATTTTCTTGAGCAAATTTTAACATACTATTCATATCCTCCAAAATGTCTTTAGCTGCCTGAACCTTTTCCTTATGCAGTTCTACTGCAGTTCTACTGCAAAAGGAGCTCTGGGCTGAAACCCATACATTAACATAAATGGACTATATCCAGTGGAAGAGTGCTTGGCACTATTATATGCAAACTCTGCTATTGGTAAATACTCTTCCCAATTAGTTTGCCTTTTACTTTCATATGCCCTAAGCATATCTTCAAGGATTTGGTTAACCCTTTCAGTTTGCCCATCTGTTTGCGGATGATCCGCCGTACTCATGCTAAGTTTAGTATCCAATTTCCTAAATACCGCACGCCAAAATTGGCTATCAAATTTTCTATCCCGACCAGAAACTATATTTGCCGGAAGGCCATACAATCGGTATATGTTCTCTACGAACAATCTAGCCAATTCTGGTGTTTTAACATCAGTTGAAGTTGGAATAAACCTAGCCATTTTGGTTAACCTATCCACAATCACCCACACAGAGTCGTGCCCCCTCTGTGTTCTGGGTAAAGCAACAATAAAGTCCATGGAGATACTCTCCCATTTTCCCGAAGGAATCTCTAGTGGATGGAGAAGTCCTTCCATTTCAATCTTTTAGCTTTATTAACCTGGCATTTATTACATTTGACCACATAGTCAAGGACATCCTTATTCATTCCAGGCCAATAGAACTGCCTTTTAATAAGACTATAAGTCTTATTAACTCCTGGATGTCCCGCGCTAGGGGTATCATGACACTCAAAGAGTACCTGGCGCCTTATTTCTATATCTTTCAAGACACATACCCTACCCTTGTAGAGTAAATAGCCATTATCAATCGTAAAATTCTTCCACTTGAATCGAGTTTGAGCAACCCCTGATGCTCCATTCCCTTGTTGAACATCCTCAGATATTCCTTTTTCAGTAGAAGCAGTTTCATTTGGATCCCCATTTTTTATTACTTCCCATATGTTGGAATATGCCGGATCAACCTGGCATTTCCCTTTTAAAGATTCAAGCAAGTTGGAAGTGAACTGAGTAAAACTCAATTCATTAATGATGGGCATTCTGCTGAGTGCATCAGCTACTATATTATACTTTCCTTTTCTATATCTTATCTCATAGTCGAACTCTTGGAGGAGTTCGGCCCATCTCGCTTTACGCGTGTAAATCCGGTTGATCATTAAGCCACTTAATGCTTTCATGATCCGATAAAATCAAAAGTTTGGCACCGTACAAATAGTGCCTCCATTTCTTCATTGCATGTACTATTGCATACAGCTCCCTCTCATAAACAGAATAATTCTGTTTTGCACGGTCTAATTTCTTGCTTTCAAAAGCAACTGGTTGACCTTCTTGTAATAAGACCGCGCCTATCGCCTTGTCACTGGCATCAGCTTCAACCACAAACGATTTATTGGGATCCACTATTAATAATACTGGAGCTGTAGCAATAGCTACCTTAAGTTTTTGAAAACTTTCATTTTGGTCTGTTCCCCAATTAAAACTTTTTCCTTTCCCTTTAAGTTGGTCTGTCATTGGAACAGCTATTTTGGCATAATCTCGAATGAATCTACGATAAAATCCAGATAAACCTAGGAAGATCTGCAGTTCTTCCAGGTTCCTTGGAGATGGCCATTCAATACTAAGCTTAGTGAAAAGACTTTCCTTGCCTTTCCGCTTCTTTAAGCGTGCCTTTTCAAACCGCAACAGTACCCAATCACCAAGTGAAAATATCAATTCACGACGGTGATGATCAGCAGCTTTCTTTTGCTTTGCCTGAGTCCTTTCAAGGGCATGCTTAACTTTCTGATACATTTCACTTATACTTTGCACATACTGATCTGCCTGAGAGATCTTATCCTTTGTATGCAAAATGGGAGGAACCTTTTTACCACCTTCAACAATTTCAAAAGGGGCTTTGCCTGTTGACGAATGCACAGTATTATTGTATGCATACTCAACCAAAGGCAAATACTGCTCCCACTTTGACTTATGCTCTGACACATAGCACTTAAGCAGATCCAAGATAGTAGAATTTGCCTCTTCTGACTGTCCATCAGTTTGTGGATGAAATGACGATGAGAACTTAAGCGTTGTGCCCATGTTCTCAAATATGCCTCTCCACAATAGACTTGTCATCCGTGGATCACGGTCACTGACAATAGACCGTGGCATACCATGATACTTGAAGACATTGCACATAAACAAACGTGCCATCTGATCTGGTTTTATCTTCTTCCTGACAGGAATGAAATGAGCCTGTTTGCTAAACCTGCAAATAATAGTCCATATCCCATCATTTCTTGTCTGTGTCCTTCGAAGATCAAAGATAAAATCCATAGCTATGCTTTCCCAGGGTTTATCTGGAATAGGCAATGGCTGTAAAAGCCCTGGTGTTTTTGCCTGTCAAACTTGACCTTCTGGCAAATCAAACACTGCCGCACAAAAGCATCCACGTCTCTTCTCAAAGTAGGCCAATAAAAGAATGTCTCTACTGCTTTGACTGTTGCATCAATACCAGGATGCCCTGCATACGGTGGAGAGTGACTCTCTGTCATAACTTTCCGTCTCAATGGCATAGTCACACATAGTCTACCATGCATCAACATGAAACCATCCTTGAGAAGATAATGCTCATGATGTTGTCCATTAACAAGCTGATCAAAGATCCTTGCAAAATTTTCATCATCAACATACTGTTCCTTCATATCATCAAGCTCATGATGATAAGGAATTGACACAACTGAAATTTGTGGCTTCCTTGACAAAGCATCAGCCACAACATTCTTTTTGCCTTCCACATGCACAATCTGAAAATTGAACATTGACAAAAAGTTTGCCTAACGCATATGCTTTTCTGACAGCTTAGTCTGAGTTAAGAAATAACGCAATGTCTGATGATCTCTCTGGACAACAAAATCTGCCCCAAGTACGTAGTGTTTCCAACAAGAAAGCGCATGAATCACAGCCAGCAATTCTTTCTCATAGACCTGCATAGTCTTCTCTGGCCCTCGTAAGATTCTGCTTTCATAAACCACTACCGAGCCATCTTGCATTAGCACTCCACCAATGCTATTGCCACAGGCATCACATTGGACAACAAATGGCTTCCTAAGATCTGGCAGAATGATCACTGGACTAGAAGTCATCTTTTCTTTAAGAAGATTAAAAGCTGAAATCTCTTTCTGTGTCCACTGGAAAGAGACTCCTTTCTTCTGTAAAGCATGTAAAGGTGATGCAATCTGTGCAAAGTTGCAGACGAACCTCCTGTAGTAAAAACACAAACCCAAGAAGCTTCTAACATCATGGACAGTCTTCAAATCTGGCCATGTTCTAATTGCTTCAACTTAGCAGGATCCATTCGGACACCATCCTTTAACACTATGTGCCCTAGGAATTGGATTTCTTCCAAGAAGAACTCACTCTTCTTGCCATTGATAAGCAACCTATTACTGCAAAGCTCATCAAAGACTGCTTTCAAGTGTTCTCTATGCTCCTATTCATTCTTTGAAAAGACAATCATGTCATCAAAGAATGTACCAACAAACTGCCTGTATGGATGAAAAATCCTGTCCATCATTCGATTAAACGTAGCAGGAGCATTAGTAAGTCCAAATGGCATTACCAAGAACTCATAGAGACCAAACGTGGTCCTAAATGCAGTCTTATGCACATCCTCTTGCTTAATCCTGATCTGATGGTATCCACTCTTCAAATCTATCCTGCTGAAAATTTACGCTCCTTCCAAACGGTCAAGGATGTGGTCAATCCTTGGAATGGGGAACCTGTTCTTGATGGTACTCTTGTTCAACGCTCGATAATCTATGCACATTCGCCAAGAGCCATCCTTCTTCTGCACTAAGAGCACTGGTGAGAGCAAAAGGGAGATGAACTTGGCTGAATCAGCCCTTTCTCTAACAGCTCATTCACCTGGCTCAATATCTCTTTCTGTTGGGCTGCACTAACCCTATACGGAGGTCTATTTGGTGGGCTACTGCCTGGCACCAAATCTATCACATGATCCTCAGATCTCTCTGGTGGCAACTGTGATGGTAATGAGTCAGAAAAACAATCACTGAACTGAGACAAGAAAGGAGACCTGTCTCTATTTAACATAGAGAGATTTGACTCATCATTATCCTTGACATCACGTGCAAAAATCAAGTACGCAAAAAGATGATTATTTATTACAGATGTAATGGCAGAAGCCGATACAACAGGTACAGACTCTCCTTTAAGCTTCACATCAAGCACACGAGTTTTTCCCCTATGTTCCAAAGTCAGTGTCTGAGTTTTTCCCCTATGTTCCAAAGTCAGTGTCTTGTTAAAGGCATCCAATACACCATGCTTTCTAAACATCCATGGCATTCCCAACAAGACATCACAGCCTTCAAGTGGCATGATATAAAATTCTTCTACATCAACATAAGACTGTACATGAAGACGCAGCTTTCCAAGAATGGGTGTCACAGACTCTGAGTGGCCAGGACATGCCAACCCTGCCGCTGCTGTGTAGCCCATCACATCTGCTCTAATGCCCAAAGTAGAAGCCAACTCTGATGAGATAAAGTTTGCCTTAGCTCCAGGATCAAAGAAAATAAGTACATGTTAATTCCTAACTTTACCCCAAGCTGTGGGACTTGTGGGACTATATTATAGGTGACTTGCTGCCACCAAAAGATTTCGCACCTGAGACACCTCAGCATCACACTCGAGGATAGGTTGCTACTATTGGTATTGTTGCTGCCCCTCCTGCGGAGGATTAGAGAAAATGGGATTTGAAGGATACCCGTGCACTTTCTTTCATAGCATTGTCAATACAAAGGGTCATCATTCTGCACATTCGGTCTTGTAAGACATCAAAATCAACATAGGACATACTTGAGTATATGTTTACAGCTTGCAACAAGGCTAAGATCTCCCTATCTTTATAGAGATTTGGCAAATATAAACATGGATGAGGGTGATAGCATGACAGATATACTCTTACATTTGTGGAGTTGAAATGCCTCTTACTGCAAGAGGAGCAAACTCAAAAGAATGTTGCATTGCATTCAAGTGATATGGCTATGCTTTCTAAGTTTGAAGGCAAGAGTAAAGCTAAGCAAAATGTAAAAATTCAACAAAAGGGTGATGCTAGACAGCCATCAAACAAGGCTGTCCAAGACTCAAATAAGTCTAAAAAGAAGGTAAATGCCATTATTGCAAGAAACTTAGTCCCTATATTGATGAATGCAGAAAGAGATTGGCCAAGGAGAACAAGAAAGACTCTAGTTTGGATCCAAGAGGCATCAGACAAAAAATCGGCAGATGGTGATACTTCAGACAACTTGGTAGAGGAGGATTATATATTTCTCACATGAAGTTATGATTCTATGGTTGATTCGGTATTTAGTGCTGCTGAAACACAGCAAACATGGTATTTTGATAGTGGTGCATCAAAGCACATCACTTCCACAAAGTGCTTGTTTACTTCTTTGTATTCAGCCCCTATTGAGAAGCATGTAACATGTGAGAACAACAACAGTTATGATGAACATGGCTTTGGGACAATCACTATTACTACTGCAAATGGTTCTAATTTCATGCTTCTAGATGTCTTGTTTGTGTCAAGCATTACAAAGAACTTGTTGTCTATTTCTACCTTCAATAAGCATGGCTTTCAAATCATCTTTAAGGATCACAAATGCATTGTCAAAGATAGAGAGATGGACTATGCACTCAAGCTGTCCGACACTCTATACAAGGCCTTATTCTTGATAGACACTTATGACAAATAGTCTCACGATGCTCTGACAATCACTAATCTGACATCCGCTATGCAAAATGCGAAGCTTTGGCATGTCCACTATGGAGATATGAGCTTTGGTAGTATGACGATGCTTCAAAGGTAATCATATGGTAGATGCATTGCCTCCCGTGGAGACTCCTCCTCATGCATGGGAGGGATGTAGTTTGGGCAAGATGCACAAGTTTGTCTTCAAAAAGAATGGTGCAATACATCCTATCCAAAAAATGTATCTTATTCACTCTGATGTTTGTGGTCCCATGAGGAGACGTGCACTTGGGGGTCATCTTTGTTACATTTATCGATGGCTATTGACGATATACATGGGTATATGGGCTGAATGCCAAATCTAATGTATTCATGCATTTTAAACATCTTGTGGCAAAGCTTAATGCTGAAACGAGACACTTCACATGCATAGAGAGGGGGAGGCCATGTCTCATGCATTTGAGACATATTTGTTGAATCATGGCGTTACGTATCAAGCCACTATTAAAATGACCCCTCAGCAAAATGGAGTTACTGAAAGGAAGAATCACACTCTCATGGAATTATATTGAAAAGCAAGGAGCTACCTCATAAATTTTGGTTAGAAGGGCTTCAATTGCGAATCATGTATTGAATCATGCACCTACAAAGGCTTTGAAGACGATTACACCATTCCAAGCTTAGCATGGCCAAAAACCCAAAGTTGACTACTTTCAAGCATTTGGTTGCATAGCCTACATGTATGTTCCGAAAGAGCTTTGTGGGAAGCTTGATGGTAAGGCTGTAAAATCCATTTTTATAGGCTACAGTTCAAAATGCAAGGGCACAGTTCAAAATGCAAGGGCTATCGCATGTATGATCCATGCATGAAGAAGGTTTTGGTCAGTGGGGATGTCACATTTGCTGAAAATGCAGCATTTTCACAAGACCAGTTTCAAATGCCAGCCACTCATGACATTGATGATGTCTTTGAGGGCCTTTTGCCACTTTATTTGGAGTTCGTGCTTGCTGTAAATGGCAGGAGAGATTTACTACAGCAAGCTGTTGCTGTCCCATACGCTCTTAACCAGCAAGATATTGATGAGGGTTGGCCACATGCAATGGAGGCAGTCGTATAGCATGAAAGGGGTGCTATAAATGCAGCTAAAACAGTCTCAAGATGGCTGTTACAAACTCTCCAAGAGAGTAAAATGGATGCTTCTTTACCTCAACGCACTAGAAGGGATGCCAGACATACAGCACATGATGCAAGGGAAATATAATGGAAGTAGAAGATTGTGATAAGCATATATTTATGAGCTCACTATTGGATGATGATGAGCCTACTTCCTTGGACGAAGCTCATCAAGAAGTACATTGGATGCAAGCCATGCAGGAGGAGTTAAGACTCCATTGCCACAAACTCTACATGGGATCTTGTGGATCTACCACTTGGCAAGAAGGCCATTGGCACTAAGAGGGTTTCTAAACTCAAACGTAACACCGATGGTACAATTGACACGTACAAGGCACAGTTGATAGCAAAAGGCTATGCGCAGAAGAAGGGCAAAGATTATGAGGAAACTTTTGCTCTTATATCCCGTATAAGTACAGTGAGATGTGTGATTGCGATGGCTGCAAATTATGGTTGGAAAGTACATCAATTGGACATTAAGACAACATTCTTGGATGGAGATTTGCATGAGGAGGTTTATGTGTCACAACCTCCAAGGTTTGTGATTAAAGGGAAAGAGCACACAGTATGCTAGTTGCATAAAGCTCTTTATGGTCTAAACAAGCTCCTCATGCATGGTACTCAAAAATTGATGCATATTTGGCCAGCAAAAGGGTTCAAAAATAGTCCGACTACTCCTACTCTACACATTAAGAATGAAGGAGGGGACTTGCTGATCATCATTCTTTATGTGGATGACATGCTGCTCACTAGATCTACAAAGGGAAAATTTGCAGATTTTAAGACTGAATTAAAGTATGCATTTGCTATGTTAGACATGGGCTATCTACACTATTATTTGGGGATTCCCTTCACCCAAAATCAACATGATATCATCATATCACAATCACAGTATATGGATAAGCTATTACATAGGTTTAATATGCAAGATTGCACACCTATGTGCACTCCTATAGAGCCAGGCTTAAAGCTGTCTATGCATGATGGTGAAGAGATACATAATGTTGCAATTTACAGCTAGGCTATTGGCTGCCTCATTTATCTTTGCAACACATGTCCTAACATTCAATATGCAACATATCAAGTGAGTAGATATACACACAGCCCACAAACCATACATTGGCCAGTTGTTAAGCCAATCTTCAGATACTTGCAAGGTACTCAATCACATGCACTATTATTTCTCGGGGGGGAGACTTACACTTACAACCTTACAATGATTTAGATTGGATTGGTGATGCAAACACTAGGCAGTCTGCTAGTGGACATTGTTTCTTTCTGGACCATTCATGCATTTTATAGCTAAGCAAGAAAGAGCCTACAGTGGCTACCTCTTCTTGTGAGGCTGGTACAAAGCAGCCTTCACAACAACAATGGAATGTGTATGATTGCGTAGATTGTTGGCTGATCTACATTTACCATTGGAGGGTCCCACATCCATTCTTTTTGACAGCCAGAGTGCTATTGCACAAGCACAAAATATTGTGTTTCATGTGAGGTGCATTACCATTGTGTCAGAGAGAGATGCTATGCACGAGAGATAAGCTTGATGTATATATCCACGTAGAAGAATGTTGCAAACATTTTCACCAAAGCATTGCCTCGTGAGAAGTTTGAGGCTTTTCGAAAATCCTTCAACTTATTATCCTTTAGTGAGATTGATCTTCCTTGTACTTCATGGCATTGGCATTGCAAGGGGGTATTCGAATTTGGTAATTCTAAGCAGTACACAATGTATTTCATGTGGTGTGGACACTTATTCAAGTGTCAATGTAGTGTGTGTACCTAGTGTCTTTAGACATTAAAGTAGTGACACTAGAAACTAGAGTAAGTTAGCCTAACTCTAGTTAGTTGGTGGAATGCTGGTTAGATCAACCCATGACTTGAACTAGTGTTGTACCTTTACTCTATCTTTCAATTCAGCAAGTACACTCAACTCTCTTGCTTCAGCTCACTCAGTCACTGTCTCGTTTCTCTCTCCTCCATTGCTGGTCCTGTTTTCTCACATCACTACATGTTATGCTTTCTCCCTTATAGCTCGAGAGCTATATCGTGGCGCAATGAGAAGCAGTCTATTGTGGCACTTTTTTCTACGAAAACTGAGTATCGTGCCCTATGTTCCACAGCTACTACATAGGCAATTTGGCTCCGCCGAATGTTGGTGAAGATTGGCTTTCCCAAACAAGTCCCACTCAGTGCGCGTGGATAATCAGAGTGCCTAAGTTCTAGGCAAGAACCTCGTGCTTCATGCTCGCATGAAGCACATAGAGATTCAGTATCATTATACATGGGAGCGGATCGTGGATTCAAAGTTAGTAGTGATCTACTGTCCTATGGCGGACAATGCGACAAATCTCTTCACGAAGCCTTTGCCCAAGGCTTCTATGCTTCATCACATGAATTGTTGGGTCTTCAAACTCTCCGAAGATCTAAGAGGGGATGTTAGCCTTCATTATTTTGTCAATTTGACATTACGAGCTCTATGTCTTTCTTCTCGATTTTGGTGTGTGTGTCAATTGTGCTACCCTACCGGATGATTTCTAGCCCCCCAAGGTGGCTATAATTCTTTCCCGACGACTGCCTGAGTGCCATGTCAACATGGCCAACATTAGTCGCCTAGTTTTTGAGTTTTTCTACTATATATAGCAAATGCAGTCAGTGGGCAGATCATTCACTTTTCTATCTTCTTGGTTCTCCATCAGGCGGATGCAGTCTTCTCTGTCTCCCTCGTGGGTAGTAGGCTGCACACTCTCTATCTCTGTCACCGTCACTATCACTAGTACTGTCGAAGGTGTTGTCATCATTATTTAGCCTAATATGGTGCCCTCATTGATGCATTGGGCTGCGTGTAGGGATTGATCAATCTTCATTGTATTCCACCTTCTTTGATAGAGAGTGGGTAGTAGGCTGCACACTCTCTATCTCTGTCACCGTCACTGTCACTAGTACTGTCGAAGGTGTTGTCATCATTATTCAGCCTAATATGGTGCCCTCATTGTATTCCGCCCTCATTGATAGAGAGTGGGTAGTAGGCTGCACACTCTCTATCTCTGTCACCGTCACTGCCACTAGTACTGTCGAAGGTGTTGTCATCATTATTCAGCCTAATATGGTGCCCTCATTGACGCATTGGGCTGCGTGTAGGGTTTGCACTGAGGAAACACAGAGTGTACGAACACGACAGAAACACAAAGAGACAGACACAGACACAAAAAGCAAAACTCAAACCCTGAACACAAAACTCAAAACTCAAACACAAACAGAAGAAGGGAAAGAAGAACACAACTCTAAAGTGAATGAATACTGCAAATGAATGTAAGAGTATACAGATACTCAAGGGCAGAGCAGTGTGTCGGAGAGTGACATCCACTAGAGACGGATCCCACGTCTGTGACCACCAGTCGGAGTGTAGGATTGGAGAGGATGCAGAGGAAGCTATTGCTTGGGAAGATGACACCAAACACAAATAGCTAAAGGTGATGAAGATGCCGGCGTTGGCTAGAAGATGCCAAACGCAGCTTGGAGAAAGGCGCCAAACAGTGGGCAACAGCCTAGGGGAAGGCGCCAGGGCACTGCAAGGGCGGATGGAGAGGTGGCATTAGTCTCGAAGGCTAGACAGCCACTTCGAGGTAGACCGATGGCGTGCACAGACGGAATGAGGCTGAGTGGGGCCAGCCTATCTATTTATAGATGTTGAAGTGTGCCCCAAAGAGTTAGGGTTTTGGGGGGACCACTGAAACTCTCTCAGACGCTCTCATTTTTTAGGGTTTTTCATTAATTAAATGTGTTTTGGGGCTGTTTTAAGAATGCTAATCAACTGAAAAGCGTGTTTTAGCTCAACACCCCCTCTCACGCCCAAAATGGAGCCGAAAGGTTAAGCTAGCGACTTGGATTTTTACTTACCCCAAGGTGTCCCACCCCAAAGCAGCCAAGGCATTGGACAAAGGATACACGTCGACTGCCCAATGGCCTATCAAGTATACAGAGGCGATGGTTATCTTACCAAGGGAGTCCAAGTAGTCACCCCAGAGAGGACAGGGCATCGAACAAAGGGTGCACATCGGCTGCCCAGTGGCCTACCAAGCCCTACAAAGGCAGATGAAACCACATTGAACTTTTTTTTTTTAAGTGAGTTAAATTTTATGGGATGCAACCGATTGAGTAACAGTGACCCAAAAGACAAGAGTAGGAAGAATACACCCAACACATCACAAAACAGTACAAGCTTACCCGTCCACTCAAGGGTGTCGATGACAAGGAAAAATATGATCAGGAAGTATGGTGGTGTGAAAAAGTGTAATGGAGGTAACATGGGGGAGTGGAGTACACTTAGCAATGGGCCCTAGAGTACCCACCAAGCGTGCAGGTAGTGCGCAAGGTGGATCCATAGATAGGGATGGGCTAACTAGGCATGGGCATGGTAGCCATATGAGTAGCCCATGGTGGAGATGGAATGGAAACACGTGGAGCAGAAGATGGAAATCCCTGCGTAGGTGTAACCCAAGGTAAGTGGGATAACGCACCATAAGCCGAGGATGGAATCCCCTACGTCTAAGTGGTCATGTGAGAGGTGAATTTGGGGGTAGTGAGGGGGATGCCCATGACAACCGTCTCACGTGCTATGGGTATGCTCATTTGCCAAAAGGTGAGAGGCACTATGTTAAAGGGTAACCTTTCCCCTAACGAAGTACCATGGTGCAAAGAGATAGAGAATGGGATAGAGAAGCATACAGGTAGTGCGCAAGGTGGATCCATAGATAGGGATGGGCTGACTAGGCATGGGCATGGTAGCCATATGAGTAGCCCATGGTGGAGATGGAATGGAAACACGTGGAGCAGAAGATGGAAATCCTTGCGTAGGTGTAACCCAAGGTAAGTGGGATGACGCACCATAAGCCAAGGATGGAATCCCCTACGTCTAAGTGGTCATGTGAGAGGTGAATCTGGGGGTAGTGAGGGGGATGCCCATGACAACCGTCCCAGGTGCTATGGGTATGCTCGTTTGCCAAAAGGTGAGAGGCACTATGTTAAAGAGTGACCTTTCCCCTAACGAAGTACCATGGTGCAAAGAGGTAGAGTATGGGGTAGAGAAGGAGAAGGTGCTAGGAGCAGAGATGGAAGATCCAACCCCTAGTGTGAGTGAAGCAGATGTGGAGTGTAATCCGAGATTTTGAAAGGATGAAGAGAGATGATCAAGGGTAGAGGTAGAAAAGGGTGGGATGGGAGGGAAGTGAGAAGTGTGTGTTACGTGCTCAAATGAAACAGAAGCTGTAGATGTACCTGAATTCCATCTGCTTCGTGAGCCCTCTCTATTAAAGTTCACATACGCAAAGCCATCCGGATCCTACACCTCAAAAGAAGAAATAGTCGAGGGTTTTGATTCATTCAACCCAAAATGGTTGTACGAACCTGACACTGGACCTGATTGAAATGATGAAGATGGATCGCTAGACGCTCCAAATGCCATATGTCCTCCATGATAGAAGAGATCGTTAGCCTCACAAATCCATCCGAATGTGGTCGCAAATCTTCTAGGAGGGGTGTAAACATTACCATACTTGTTGCAATAGTACTTCTTAAAGTCCTCCTTTGTCATGTTGGTGAAATTTGAAATAGGAGTAGAAAAAGAAGGTAAAGGTGAAAGTGGAGTGTCGTCCTCCTCACCGAGTCCATAATGCTGTCTCAAGGCCTTCAGTGATGGAGAAGCCCGATAGGACATCATAGGAACTGGAGAAGAAGGTGTCTGGGACATTGTGATTTGGTTACGAGTCGTATTGTGTGCCTCGCACAAAGACTAGCTCTCCACAATATCCGCAAGATACTCTTTACAAGAGCACCGGCTCTGATATCATGTGAAGAAAACTACTAGGTTTTGCACTAAGGAAACACAAAGTGTACGAACACGACAAAAACACAGAGAGACAGACACAGGCACAAAAAGCAAAACTCAAACCCTGAACACAAAACTCAAAACTCAAACACAAACAGAAGAAGGGAAAGAAGTACACAACTCTGAAGTAAATGAATATTGCAAATGAATGTAAGAGTATACAGATACTCAAGGGCAGAGCAGTGTGTCGAAGAGTGATGTCCACTAGAGACGAATCCTAAGTCTGTGACCACCAGTTGGAGTGTAGGATTGGAGAGAATGCAAAGAAAGCTATTGCTTGGAAAGATAACACCAAACGCAAACAACTGAAGGTGATGAGGATGCTCGCGATGGCTAGAAGATGCCAAACGCAGCTTGGAGGAAGGCGCCAAACAGTGGTGGGCGATAGCCTAGAGGAAGGCGCCAAGGCATTGCAAGGGCTGATGGAGAGGTGGCAGCAGTCTCGAAGGCTAGACAGCCACGTAGAGGTAGACTGATAGCTGAGATCTACACTCAAGGGTGTGAAACCTGCACAAACAAAATGAGGCTGAATGGAGGCAGCCTGTCTATTTATAGATGTTGAAGGGTGCCCCAAAGAATTAGGGTTTTTGGGGGACCACTGAAACTCTCTCGAACCGCTCCCCTTTTTAGGATTTTTCATTAATTAAATGTGTATTTAATTTGGGGATGTTTTAAGAATGCTAATCAACTGAAAAGCGTGTTTTAGCTCAACATAATGTAGATCATTCTTCTCTTACTAGTTTCTCTTCTTCTCTCCTTTTCTCTCCGTGTTCGTGATTCTCTTCCATTGCACACTCTCATATGTTTCACATATATGTAAAAAGCACCTTTCTAAATGGTGTTGTAGAAGAGGAGGGTTACATAGTTGAGCCCCCTCACTTTGCTATTCCTAGCATCAAGGGTAAGGTGTTCCACTTGCAAAAAGCCCTTTATTTGAAGCAAGCTTTGTCAACTTGACATCATCATATTGATCAGTTCTTTAAGGACTAGTCTTTCCAACCCTCTCCATACAATCCAAACTTATATATATTTAGTGTGAGAGCGGAGGTAGGATCGAAGCTCAACACAGAAAACAGTAGACAGTAGAGAGTGAAGCACGACACCTAATGCAATAGACTGAAAGAGTGTAAAACTGAAAGTACAAGGTACAACCCTTAAACCTTAGGACTGTAGGGGGGTGTTCACACCCGAACACGGTAAGTGCCCGTAAGTGTGTGTCATAAGCACATACGAAATAATATCATAAGTCTGGGGGGGAAAACCTCTCCTACCGAGAGTAAAAAGTGCCCCAATGTCCTACTGATCACCGACACTCCGATATGAGCATAGGCGTAAGTGAGGCGTGAGTAAAATACCCAACAAATCCCCCTGGAGTGAAGAGTGATCAAGTGTACAAGGATCATCCGCCACCAAAGGAGATCAAATTTAAAGCATGGCGAAATGCTTCAAATTTCTGACGACGAAGAGCTTTAGTGAAGATGTCTACCACATTACTAGTGGTAGGACAATAGACAAGACTGATATCACCTGCATGTAGCCTCTCTCTGACAAAGTGATAACGTATCTCAATGTGTTTCGGACGTGCATGAAACACTGGGTTCCGTGCCACTGCAATGGCACTCTGACTGTCAGTAAACAAAGGAGTAGGCTCTGTAACAAATACATCCAGATCAGCAAGCAAGCGTCTAATCCATACGCATTCAACTGTGGTAGTAAAAGCTGCCTTGTATTCAGCTTCACATGACGATGTGGCAACAGTGGTGTAAACGCCCCGAACAACGTAGTATGCTTAACAATTATGATATTCGCTTGTTTTCGAGATTTAATATAAAAGAGAATGAATACTTAAAGCTGAAAATGAAAATTACTCACAAAATTACAGCCATGAAAATGTAAAAGTAATGGAGACAAGATTGAGGGTTGAAGATGGGCAAACCCCTCCCCCCCCCCCCCCCCCGAAGGAATGTATTTCTGCTCAACCCAAGTCCCTTAGGGAAGAGCTCAGTTACAATCAACCTGAGAGTGAGGAGAAGTAATTCTCACTCTCACAAGATCATGCAAAGATGTATAAACACACATGCATTATCTATTATGCAATGATAAGAACTGATTTCTTTACAGTATGAGAGAAGAAAGAGGGGAAATCAGCCTTTCTCCATCGTTGAACAGTAGTACATGGATAGGGCTTGCTTCTTGTTGCTAAAATGGAAGAAAGAGCTTGAGAAGGAGGTGCTGTAATGAATTTACAGGCTTGTTGTCCTGTAAAACAGCAGTGATAGAAGAGGGAATATGGAGGAATTTGATAATGGAGAAGTGGGGGATGATGATGGGGATGGATGGGGCCAGTTTCTAGCTATCTGTGGGTGCTGTACATGAGTTTACAGCAAAGAAAAATGATGCTGAATGAAGAAAAACGAGCTCTTATTTATAGGAGAGGGAAGAGCTAGTACAAAAGGGGAAAGTGGAGTAGCACAAGACAAGTGTCCAGCCACATGTCATGAGATGTGACAAGTGGTGGGACACTTGGAAACTTGTGTGACAAGTGTCTTGACACTTGTCTCTTCTCTATGGCCTTCCTTTTTGGGCTGAATACTGTCAAGAATACAAACAACCAAATTTAGTAAGCACAGTCAAAGTACAGAACTTACTATTTTTAGAATAACATCCCTATTTTTTAGGACTAGCATTTTTAGGCTAATTCGAGGCTCCTAAAATTTAGGGATCTCCTAAAATTTAGGGACCCCCCCAATATGGGTGTCATATGAAAGCTTTTTTCATGTACATCGCAAAAACGGTATTAGAATCTTCATGTGACTTTCCTATGCAAAGAAATGTGCATTTCAAGCTTTCAGCCCACATATGCACATTATACAAGCATTTCATGATCATGCCATCTTGTTGATTGTAACTGTCTGTTCTGGTGGATCTAGCCCACACTTCAAGGCATCAATCTTTTCTGTGTGCGAGTCTAACCCTAATATGCGTGAGTTCTGGTCACAGGCGCCCAATCGGGCCATATAGGTAGAAGTGTAAACTATCTTTTCTCTAACCCACCGCGTGGGTCCACCATAACCTGTGACCACTCATCAGTGGCCAGCTCCAATGCACTTTTCTTTATATCTAATTAGTGCAAAGGAAATAAATTTAATAAGTCATTATATAGACAAATTAATGAAAAAGTATACAAATTCTGTTTCTATAGAGTTGTGACAGCCCTCTGGCTTTTATTCAGCTGTCCTCAGCTGAAAAGCTTCTTGATATGGCTGAAGAATGTTTGGGTAATCCTTCATGAATTTTTCATCTACCCACTGTGCATCTGTTGTGGGTAGATTCTTGAATTTTAGTAAGAATTTTCGTGTCACAAGGCCACTTCTCATGGTTCGATCCTTGTGAAACAAAATCTGTTCAAGTTCCAAGAGTTGCTCTGTTTCTTCAACTTCTGGGGGATCTTCAGTAATGGGTTCCTTTGGTTCTAGTCCTATGTAAGGTTTTAGCAAACTTACATGAAAAGCATTGTGTATTTTCCAATGAGCAGGAAGCTCAAGTCGATAAGAAACTTCATTTATTTTCTCAATCACTTTGAAGGGTCCAAAGTATCTACTGGAGAGCTTTGGAAAAGATGAATTTTGACCGGAACCTTGTTTGAGCCTGCTTTTATCAAACTTTAGCAAGACATATTGACATTTTTCAAAAGCCAAAGGTCTTCTTCGTTTATCTGCTTGCTTCTTTTGTCGCTCTTGGGCAACTTTGATAGTGGCTCGAACTTGATCCATTGCGGTTTTTAAATCTGAAGCAAACTCATCAGCAGCAAAAATCTTATCTTTAGTGCGAATAATTGGAGGAGGAATCACTTTACCCTGTACTATTTCATTTGGAGCTTTCCCTGTGGATGAGTGCACTATATTGTTGTAGGCAAACTCCAATAATGGAAGATATTTCTTCCATTGTGACTTATGTTCACTAACATAAGCTTTCAACATATCTAAAAGAGTGAGATTCATCACCTCTGTTTGGCCGTCAGTTTGAGGATGAAAAGCTGAGGAGAACTTTAAAGTGGTTTCCAAATTCTCAAATAAAGCACGCCAAAAGTTACTTGTGAATTTGGAGTCTCTATCTGAAATGATCTCAGAAGGCATACCATGTAATCTGAAGATATGTTGAATGAAAAGTCTTGCAACTTGTGCGGATTTCAATGTTTTATGACATGGAATAAAATGTGATTGTTTGCTGAATCTATCAATTATGACCCAAATCATATCATGACCTTGAGGTGTTCTTGGAATACCTGAGATGAAATCCATTGTGATAGATTCCCATGGATCTTTGGGCACTGGAAGAGGTTGCAACAATCCTGGAATCTTCTGCCTATCATACTTGGATTTTTGACATACCAAACAAGCCTCAATGAAGTTATATGTATCTCTTCGTAATGTTGGCCAATAAAAGTAGCGCTCAATTGCACTTAGAGTGGCTGCCCTCCCTCTATGCCCTGCATAAGGGGGTTCATGACTTTCTTTAAGTACCTTTTGTCGAACAAAAAGAGTGACACAAAGGCGATTGTTCAAGAGAAGGTAACCGTCTTTGATGAAATAATCTGGATGAGAACCTCCTTGCTGTAAATTTGACCAAATTGCTTTTCTCCACATCATTTAGACGGCGGCTTTCAAAGGCTACGGCATGGCCTTCTTGATTTAGCACTGCACCAATACAATCACCGCAAGCATCTGCTTCCACCACAAATGGTTTTACCAAATCTGGAATGATAAGAACAGGTCCAGAGTAAGAGCTGTTTTCAGCCTTGTGAAGGCTGCCTTCTCTTTTTCCTTCCATTGGAAAGAGATCTTCTTCTTTGTAAGGTCATGAAGTGGAGAAGCCATATGTGCAAAATGCTTAATGAAGCGGCGGTAATAAGAGCATAAGCCAAGAAACGATCACACCTCATGTACATCATGAAGATGAGGCCATTCTTGGATTATCCTGATCTTTTCAGGATCCATCTGAATCCCTTCAAAAGAGATGACATGCCCAAGGTTATTTATTTTATGCATGAAAAATTCACTCTTTTTACCATTTACCAAGAGTTGATTTTGTTGAAGTAATTGTAGAACAATTTCCAAGTGTTGATGATGCTCCTCTTCATTCTTGCTAAAGACAAGAATATCATCAAAGAAAGTACCGACATATTGTCGATGCTCTCTAAAGATGCGCTCCATCATTCGATTAAAGGTGACTGGTGCATTGGTTAATCCAAAAGGAACCACCAAGAATTCATAAAGACCGTATGAAGTGCGGAAAGCAGTTTTGTGTACATCTTGTGGTATTACCCTAATTTGATGATAACCACTCTTTAGATCAATGCGGCTGAAAACCTTTGAGCCTCCTAGACGATCCAAAATGTCGTCAATTCTGGGAATAGTAAACCGATTCTTCACAGTGATTTTGTTGAGGGCTCGATAATCAATGCACATCCTAAATGTGCCATCTTTCTTTTGAACAAGAAGAACCGGTGAACAAAATGGTGAGCTACTTGGCCTAATTAGCCCACGGTTGAGTAGGTCTTTGACTTGCTTTTTGATTTCTTCTTGTTGAGGACGGCTCACACGGTATGGTGCTATATTAGGAGGAGAACTGCCCGGGATAATATCAATATGATGGTCTTCTGGCCTTTCTGGGGGAAGCTGATAAGGAAGATCTTCCGAAAAACAATCTTTATACTTTTCCAAGAGCTGAAGTCGCTCTTGGTTTTCAGCATTCATATTATCTTTTACATCAGTGACATAAAGCAAACAACATTGAACACAATCCTTAATTGCTCTAGAGACTTGCATATGGCTTACCATAGGTATGGTGTCTCCAGAAACTCCAACTTGGATCTCGTACTTCTTGCCTTTGTTGGTGAGTTCTACCTTCTTTTTCTGAGAGAAGATGGTTGAATCTACTCTATGATTCCAGGGCATGCCAAGAATCACATCGCAACCATCAAGGTCTCCGATACAGAAGGTATCTTTGTCACTGTAGCCTTGAATTTGAAACTTGAGCTTGCCAATGTAGGGTATCACAGTCTTCATTGTGTCACCTTCATCAACATTTAAAGCTTGGCGAACTTCTGCCGTAGTGTCCATCTCTTCATTCTTTAATCCAAGCTCTTTAGCTAATTGCAAGGAAATGATATTTTCATTCGCCCCAAGATCTATCAAGAATAGTGCTTGCTTACCTTGCAATTGTCCCCAAGCTTTTAATAATTTGCGCATCTCTGGAGTGTGAGTTGTGTTTGCAACTACATCACTGATAGCATTGATTTTCACTGGCGACTTAGGCTTGTTGTCAGAAACCTTGCTTTGTCCCTTGTTTGGACATTGCTTCGCTATGTGGCCTGTTTGTCCACATTTAAAGCACTTCCCTTCTTTCATGAAGTGTTGCTTTTCTTCTTCGGAAAGTTGCTTTGCTTGTGGGTATAGATTGGAGCGAAATTGAGGAGCATTAGGAGGTGCATAGGGCTTCATCTTCTTTTGATTTGATGGCTGCTTTTGCCGCTGTTTTTGTTCTTCATTTGGGGCTGAATACTCCTCATCATCAGCTACTCTCTTCTTATCATTCTTTTGGAATGATTTGTTGCCATTGTGCTCCATTTCCCATGTCTCAGCATGGTCAATGAGTTCCCTGAGACTAGAACAATGATAATGATTAAGAGTAGTACGAAGTTTAAAATGCAAACCTCCTTGAAACTTCCTAAGCTTTTCCGAACTGTTGATCTTCTTGAAATGTTGGACCTTCAAAAGTAGCTCCCAAAATCTCTTGGTATAGTCACCAAGTGACTCATTTTTCCTTTGCCAAAGCCGATCCCATTCTATTTTTACATCTCTTTTGAAATGAACAGGAAGAAATTGGCTTTGTATCATGCGAACAAAGGACCGCCATGATTTTGGGGCAGCATGATCGTATTCCAACCCCGTCCACCAAGTATGGGCTAAGTCGGTTAAATGTAAAGCTGCAAACTTAATCTTTTCTTTTTCTTTATACTTGTCACGACCATACAAAATTTGAAATTGACGAATAAACTTCAGAAGAAGATCAGGATTTCGGGAACCATCATACATACTGAACTTGATCTTCTTTTCAAGTTGAGATAGTGACTTAGTCTTCTTCTTCTTCTTATGCCTTCGTCCATGCCCGGATCTTGAGGTTGAAGATGATGAAGTGCTTGATGGGGATGAAGATGGAGACGAGGGTGAAAAATATCGACGCCTTTGACGATGATGAGGTCTTCCACGAGAAGGGTGTGACTCTTCGTCACTAGAAGAGGGTCCATCAGAGTAGGCGCCAGATGACTTTGAAGAAGAGGATGAGCTTCGACGCGATCTCTTTCTTTGTCTTGAAGTAGAATGGGACTGCCTCTTAGAAGTAGTTGGACTTCTTGATCGGCTCCTTTCATTGGTATGGCTTTGTCTCCTTGAAGCAGATGGGCTTCTTTCCTTGAATTCTTTGGGATTCTCAACTTTTTCTAGTTTGACAAGTTGGTCACGAATTTACTGATTCTCCTCTCTAAGACTTTGAATGGCTTGAAGGATAGCACTCGAATAATCCATTGAGACTCTTAAGGAAAAAAAATATGCTCAAGCACTCAATGCAAGGGCTGAAAACAAACAAACTTATAATTGTAAGCACTACCAGTGTTGGGGTGAGGACCGAGCCAAAGCTCTGATACCACTGTAAACGCCCCGAACAACGTAGTATGCTTAACAATTATGATATTCGCTTGTTTTCGAGATTTAATATAAAAGAGAATGAACACTTAAAGCTGAAAATGAAAATTACTCACAAAATTACAGCCATGAAAATGTAAAAGTAATGGAGACAAGATTGAGGGTTGAAGATGGGCAACCCCCCCCCCCCACCCCGAAGGAATGTATTTCTGCTCAACCCAAGTCCCTTAGGGAAGAGCTCAGTTGCAATCAACCTGAGAGTGAGGAGAAGTAATTCTCACTCTCACAAGATCATGCAAAGATGTATAAACACACATGCATTATCTATTATGCAATGATAAGAACTGATTTCTTTACAGTATGAGAGAAGAAAGAGGGGAAATCAGCCTTTCTCCATCGTTGAACAGTAGTACATGGATAGGGCTTGCTTCTTGTTGCTAAAATGAAAGAAAGAGCTTGAGAAGGAGGTGCTGTAATGAATTTACAGGCTTGCTGTCCTGTAAAACAGCAGTGATAGAAGAGGGAATATGGAGGAATTTGATAATGGAGAAGTGGGGGATGATGATGGGGATGGATAGGGCCAGTTTCTGGCTATCTGTGGGTGCTGTACATGAGTTTACAGCAAAGAAAAATGATGCTGAATGAAGAAAAACGAGCTCTTATTTATAGGAGAAGGAAGAGCTAGTACAAAAGGGGAAAGTGGAGTAGCACAAGACAAGTGTCCAGCCACATGTCATGAGATGTGACAAGCGGTGGGACACTTGGAAACTTGTGTGACAAGTGTCTTGACACTTGTCTCTTCTCTATGGCCTTCCTTTTTGGGCTGAATACTATCAAGAATAGAAACAACCAAATTTAGTAAGCACAGTCTGAGTACAGAACTTACTATTTTTAGAATGACATCCCTATTTTTTAGGACTAGCATTTTTAGGCTAATTCGAGGCTCCTAAAATTTAGGGACCTCCTAAAATTTAGGGATCTCCTAAAATTTAAGGACCCCCCCCAATATAGATGTCATATGAAAGCTTTTTCCATGTACATCGCAAAAACGGTATTAGAATCTTCATGTGACTTTCCTATGCAAAGAAATGTGCATTTCAAGCTTTCAGCCCACATATGCACATTATACAAGCATTTCATGATCATGCCATCTTGTTGATTGTAACTGTCTGTTCTGGTGGATCTAGCCCACACTTCAAGGCATCAATCTTTTCTGTGTGCGAGTCTAACCCTGATATGCGTGAGTTCTGGTCACAGGCGCCCAATCGGGCCATATAGGTGAAAGTGTGAACTATCTTTTCTCTAACCCACCGCGTGGGTCCACCATAACCTGTGGCCACTCATCAATGGCCAGCTCCAATGCACTTTTCTTTATATCTAATTAGTGCAAAGGAAATAAATTTAATAAATCATTATATAGACAAATTAATGAAAAAGGATACAAATTCTGTGTCAATAGAGTTGTGACAAGTGGACTGTTTCTTGCTAAGCCAAGATATGCAAGACGAGCCAAGAAAGAAACAATTGCCACTAGTGGAGTGACGTGAATCATAATCACCAGCCCAATCAGAATCACTGTAAGCATGTAACTGCAGTGGTCCCCCCTTGGCATAAAGCAATCCAAGAGATCTAGTACCCTGCAAGTAACGGAAGACATGCTTAACAGCTTGCCAATGTGACATGCATGGCTGATGCATATATCTGCTTAGGGCTAAAACTGCAAACTGTATGTCTGGCCTAGTGTTGCACAAGTAAATAAGACATCCAACTGCTGGAGCATATGTGTGTATATCAAATAAATCACTGTCATCATGTAATGACAGTTTAAGTCCAGGTTCCATTGGTGTACAAACTGGCTTGCAATCCTGTAAGCCAAACTTCTCAAGAAGTTTACCAATGTATCTTGACTGTGATAACCCAATACCTCTAGCATCACGTATGAACTAAATGCCCAAGTAATAATGCAAAGACCCCAAGTCTGACATGTCAAAAGTTTGCTGCAAATTTTTTTTAAATGCTGAAATCTGATCAGCATGTGTCCCTGTAAGCAAGAGATCATCAACATAAAGACAAATGATCAGCATGGATCCCCCCTCTTTACATACGTAAAGGGTAGACTCAGATGAGCTGTTTATGAACCCTTGGCTAAACAAGAAAGCATCTATCTTTGCATGCCAAGCTCTAGGAGCTTGTTTCAAACCATACAAAGCTTTTTTCAGCTTGTATACCAAGTATTCCAAGCCCTCAACTGCAAAACCAATGGGCTGTTGTACATATACTTCCTCATGAAGTTCCCCATGTAAAAATGCAGTTTTAATATCCAACTGATGCACAGTCCATCCATAATGAGCAACCAAAGCAACCATAGACTTGATGGTCGTCATACGGGAGGTAGGATCAAATGTCTCCTCATAGTCAATGCCTATTTTCTGTGCACAGCCTTTAGCTACAAGCCTTGCCTTGTATTTGTCAATGGATCCATCTACATTCCGTTTCAGCTTGTAGACCCATTTTGTTCCAATGGCTTTCTTCCCAAATGGCAAAGACACCAAATCCCATGTTTGATTCTTAGTGATAGAATCCAATTCAGCTTTCATTGCTACCATCCAATGCACACTCTGTTGTGCATCCTCAAAACATACAGGCTCCTCATCATCGAAGGTGCTTGCTGCCATAACGAACTCCATGGTATGTGCAGTATCATGCATACGAGCTTGCCTTCTAGTACGACCAGCCATGGGTGCATCCAAATGACTATCTTTCATAGTCTGTAAATACCATCTAGGCATTTGTCTTGCCTCCTGACTGTGCATAAGCTCTTGCTGAATTTCAGTTTCAGCACTTTGCTGAATATTCAGATCAGCCAATGGCTGATTTTCTGCATTTTCCAAAGGAGTAGCTGGCTGAACATTGAGTTCACTTGCTGAAACTCCATCTGAATCACCAAATGTAATGGGCAGCAGCCCTTCAAATACATCACGGGCAGCCTGATATGTATCTAAACCAGCCAGGGACAATTCTGATTTTTCATCAAATAGTACATCCCTACTGACAAACACCTTTTTAGAAATAGGATCATAGAGTCTGTAGCCTTTGCTCTCACTGCTATATCCCATAAAAATGCATTTAACAGCCTTGTTATCCAACTTTTTCCTGAGTACCTTTGGAATATGTGCATATGCAAGACACCCAAAAGTACGAAAGTGTCCAACAGAAGGTTTCCAGTTGTGCCAAGCCTCAAAAGGTGTAATTTCCTTCAATGCTTTGGTGGGGCATCTGTTCAAAACATGGCAAGCACACATGACGGCTTCCATCCAGAAAAACTGAGGCAAGCTCTTTGCCTTCAATATACATCTGGTCATCTCCATGAGTGACCGATTCTCTCTCTGCAACCCCATTCTGCTGTGGAGTATAAGCAGTAGTGTACTGATGGACAATGCCCTTCTGCTTCAAAAAAGAATTCAGCATAGAGGACATGTATTCTCCCCCTCGGTCCGAACGGAGAGTCTTAATTTTACAACCAGACTGGTTTTCAACAAGTGCAAGAAAAGCCAAGAATGCATCATACACTTCTGACTTTTTGACCAAAGAGTAGACCCAGCAAAATCAAGTGAAGTCACCAATAAAAGTCACAAAATAGTAACATCCTCCCAATGACTTTGTCTGCATAGGTCCGCATACATCTGAATGCACTAACTGCAACCTGGCTGTTGCTCTAAAAGCAACATCACGGGGAAACAAAAAATGATGCATTTTCCCCAAAATACATCCTTCGCACAAGTGCTCAGGAGGTTCTCCAGTAGAGGTAACCCATCTAGCATCTACATACACTGTAAGAGCGTCAAGCTGTCAAAGTTCACATGCCCCATCCTAGCATGCCATAACTCTACCTGTATCATAGCAGGAGTAAGAGTGGATGCAAAGTACGCTGACTAATCAACTGAAAGAGCATCCAACTCGTATAACCCATGACATAAAGTGCCTGTCAAGACCAAAGTCATGTGTTCTTTGTCTCTAACCATGCATCGGTCATCATCAAATGTGACCTGCAATCCACAACGTACTAAAGAAGAGATAGAGAGCAAATCTGAGCCACAAACTAGAGTAGATAAGGATAGCTATCATATAGCTATTATTCATGGGCGGTGTACCAACCGCGTCTGCAACTGACAAGTCGGTGACATAAATACACAACGGTCACCCTGGCGTATCACGAGTGGAGCTCGATATCTCAACATCTGGGCCATCACAAATGGCAAAGAGAAGAAACCTCGGGACGCGGACCTTGCAACTACTTGGCAAAAGAATGATGACAGAGCCCAGTCCATTATCAAACTGGAGCTAGACGACAGTTATATCCACCATGTGGATCCGGAACATGTAGGGCCTAGGAAAAGGAGCTCGAAGGTCGGTCGGTAAACAAAGGCAATGTGCCAACACCACTAATAGGCACCGAGAAAATGTCACCAACAGTGACTGAACCCTCTGATGGACGGAGATCCTGTAACAAATCACCTCGGGGAGTCATATGACTCGAAGCACCACTGTCCACTAACCAAGGCTGCGCAGAAGACACTGCAGCCACGGAAGAAGAATCCTCCTCCAAAGCATGGATATGAAGGAACACTGACTCATGGGTAACAGCTGGTGTAGAGATAGAAGAAGGCTCCGATGTAGATCCACCCTTCGCTCCCGGACGAAGGTGAGGGTACTTCTTCCAGCATTTCTCCTCGGGATGTGTCCCTTTCCCACAGTGTGGGCACTTCGGTCTCTCTGAATCTGAGTCAGAGCCTGAAGAACTGTCCTCCTTCGTAGCCTTTGACTTCTTCTTCTTCTTCTGTTCTCTCGAACCTGCAACAAAGGCTCTAGTGGAGTCGGATCCACTAGCACTGACCTCTCTGAGTCGCTCGTCATGCTCCAAGACAAGCGGGGATAGCTCCTCCCATAGAAGCTTCTCACGGGTCCTCGATGTAAGAAGGCTGGTGTAGAAGACATCAAACCGAGGCGATGGCAGCTGAGTCAAAAGAATCATAGCCATGTCTTCAGAAGATATCGTCCGACCGAGGGATGTAAGCTCATCCCTCATATCCTGTAATCTGTTGATGTGGTCCTTCATGGAAGGACTATCATCAATAGCGAGCATCCGCAACTTCTTTTCGAGAGATATCCGCTGGGCAAACATCTTCTGTTGATAGAGAGACGCGAGCTTTCTCCACACGTCTGGTGTAGTCTTCAACCTGTGAACATGAACAAGGACAGAATCCTGCAAACTCAGAAAGAGGAAAGATCTGGCTCTAGAATTGAGCCGATCCCATAAGGCTGCACGATCCATAGATGTCCCATCTCCGGGATCCACCTTAGGCCAGGGAATAGGAACAGAAACAAGCTCCCAAAGATCGAAGGAGTCCAAGATACACTCCACCTTGCACGACCATAGAGAAAAGTTGGAGCCATCCAACCGGTCCTCTTTGGGCAGCTGAGGAAGTACGGGTACCTGTACAGGGGGTACCAAAGGCTGCATCTTCGGCCCACTGGAAGGGGCTCGCCGAGATACATGAATAGAAGGGGGACGGGAAAGAGGAATAGACTCCGAACGACGGTCCTCGTGATAGAAATCACGCCTCCGTTCAGATGAATGTCGAGACAAAAGCTCATCATCTGAGTCATCAAAACCTGTAAACTGATGATAAGACGTCTTCCAATCTGCAAAATACCAAACACCAAAGAAAACTGTGCCGATGCTGAAGAATGACCACCAGAAGGGTCACCAACCACCAGAAGAACCACCAAACTCCAGGAAATCAGGTCGCCTATCACCAGGAGGTGAAAACGCAGCTGTGTAGGGCACAAAATCCGGAGGGAAAGTTGCCAGGCACCAAAACGCAGCCAAGAAGAGAAGCGCCAGCTGGAGAGGAGCCGCCAGGAGGGAAAACGACCACCTGGGATGCAAAACCCAGCCTGTAGTGGAGTCGCCCAGCTGAAAAGAAGGCCGCCCAGCTGAAAACGCAAGTAGACAAGGGCTGGTTGATGACGTGGCAGCCTCTGGAAGGGGCTGATGCAGCAAACGCAAATGTACAGACCACTTGGAGGGGCCGCCTGGCTGTTGGAGAGAAGGGGGGGCAGCAACAGATGATAGGTGTGGTGTCTCTCCAGTCGATGAAGACCTCCGTGCTCTCAGTTTGGCGATGATACCATGTGAGAGTGCGCTGCGGAAGAGGAAATACGAACACGGAGGGGGAGAGAGAGAGAGAAAGCAGAAAATAAGGAAGAGAAATCTGCACTGACTGAAATGAATGCTGAATACACTGAAATGGACTGATCAGTCCCTGCACGCAGCCCGAAGCGTCAGTGAGGACACCAGATCAGGCTGATGATGATGGCAGCACCACCACGGAGGAGGAGTGTCGGAATCTGCAAGAAGACAAGTGATCAAGTGGGGAGGGGGGCTGCCTATAAATAGGCAAAGGACAAACCCTAACCCTAACCCTAAAATGGGCGCAAACCCTAAAAATGCCCTAAAATGGGCGCCCCACAACAGTGACCAAAAAGTGGCCGGGCAGCCAGTGGCTGCCCACTAAAAGAGGCCAAAAAGAAATACACAACCTAAGACAGCCAGTCGAGAGTGACTAGCCTCCCCCATCATAACACATGATAGACATGCCAGAGCTCCTAATGTCCTCATCTGACTCAGACTGAGGCTCACAGGCAGGAGATGACAAGGCATGACAAACATGACTGCTAACAGTGGCTGCTCCCACATCAGTTGCTTTCCTCCACTTGGAGGTGGTTGAGGATTTGACCCTAACAGCTTCTAATGTTGCATTGATGGCCCCATACACTCGGGAGTGGATTGTTGACAGTGGTGCCTCCCGGCACATGACTCCTTCCTCAGCAAGTGTTGCTCATTTGCGACCTTCGCATGGCCACATTCGTGACAGTTTATCTATTCCTATACAGGGACGGAGCAACATGCATCTTATTTCAAATGGACATGGTAGTGCCCATACCTCCAAGGTACTTTATGTGCCAGCCTTGGGATACCATCTACTTTCGGTACACAAGATTTGTGTCATCGGCCTCTTGGTCAAATTTGATGTGGATTCTTTTCGAATTATTGATCGAGGATTGAGATAAGTTCTTTCTTCATGTGATGAGGAGAATGGCATATACAAGTTGTGGTCTTCTTCTGCCGCCTTGACTTCTCTTCTTCTTACCTCACAAACTTAGTCCGAGCTTTGGCATGCTCGGTTCGGCCACCTCAATTATGATTATCGTTGGAAGGTGTCAATGGGATAGCTTGTTTGCGGTTTGTCGGATATTGTGGTGAGCCAGTATCCTTGTGTATCCTATATCCGTGGGAAGCAGACTCGTGATGTTCCTAGCAAAGCTTTGAGGCGGTCTTCAGCACCCTTGGAGCTTGTTTCTACTAATCTTTGTGGACCGATGAGGACGAAGTCTCTTCAAGGAAGCTTGTATGACATGCTAATTGTGGATGATTACAACAGAATGACATGGGCTTATTTCTTGAAGCTAAAGCCGAAAGCTTTCTCCAACTTTAAGGATTGGTTACTCTTTGAGGAGAACCGATCGGGCCAGAAGCTAAAGACCTTACGATCGAATAAGAGCAAAGAATTTGTTTCTAATGAGCTTGCTCATTTTTGTGCAACTGTGGTATTCACCAAGAGTTTGCCAATACAAACACCCCTTAGAAGAATGGCATATTGGAGCAAAAGAATTGCAGTGTGATCGAGATGGCCCGTACCATGATGGAGCATCGTCAAACACCTCAACGTCTATGGACCGAGGCTATGGCTACTGTAGTTCACATCCTTAATTGTTCCCCTACTTCCACTGTTATTGGTATGACTCCAAGTGTGGTGTACTTTGGGTCTAAGCCAGATGTTTCTTATTTCAAGGTTTTGGGGTGTGATGCCTATGTTCATATTCCGAAACACTGCGTGGTGCGTGGCAAATTTGAAGCAGCTTCCCAACGACAAGTATCTGTGGGCTATAGCTTGCAGTCTTAAGGCTACCGATTGTATGATCTTGTTAAGCGGGATGTCTACACGAGCCGTGATGTTCAGTTTATGGAAGTTGCAATCTTAGAGAGAGGTGAGGAACACCCTGTTCTTGGAGTTCTCGGTGATAGCTAGGCACCAGCAACTCTTCCCCTAGAATCTGTGCCTCTTGAAGACCCTTCTTTGGATGAGGAGCTTAGTTCTCAGCCAACGGCTTCACCAATTGCTCCCTCGCCGTCGATGGACCTTCCTAAAACTTTAGCAGATGGAGAGCGACGAGGCGAGATCCGGTCTCCTCATTGGGCTTGTGACACTCTTCATGATGTAGGGATTGAGGGGGTCCCCGAGGAGTGGCAACCACAAGATGGCATGCGGCGTTCTCGGAGGAACCAAGCACACCACATTGAGCTTGTTTACACTAATTACCGTTTGATAACTCGTGTCATACAGGATCGGGAGCCCACTTCTGTGGAGGAGGCTTTACAGCATGATCATTGGCAGAAAGCGATGGAGCAGGAGCTGGAGTCAATTGAGAGAAATGGCACTTGGTATCTCATGCCAAAGCCTCCTCATAAAAAGATCATTAGAGTCAAATGGGTCTTCAAGAAAAAGTACCGCAGCGATGGCACATTGGACAAGCACAAGGCCTGCCTTGTTGCTAAAGGTTTTGCACAACACCCAAGTATTGATTTCCATGATACTTATGTCCCTACAGCTCAGATGGCCACTATTCATATAGTTCTTGCCTTGGCTAACCATAGGAGATGGCCAGTCTATTAGCTGGATGTGAAGTCTTCCTTCCTAAATGGGGAGTTGGAGGAGGCGATCTATGTTGAGCAACCTTCAAGCTTCGGTTCTTCTGATGGTAAGGTGCACAGGTTGTGGAAGGCTCTTTATGGCCTTAAGCAGACTCCCCATGCTTGGAATGAGAAGATTGACTCATTCCTCCAAGAGAAATTAGGGTATTGGTACACACCTTAGGTGGAGGTCGTGTGTTGTTTGTCCTTTATGTGGACGACTCAATTGTAACAGGTGACCATACTCAAAAGATCGAGTAGACGAAGGCAACATTTCATGAGAGATTTGAGATGATGGATATGGGGCTTCTTTACTTCTTTCAAGGTCGTGAGATCTATCAGACTCCAAGAGGGATCTTTATTTCCCAGCAACGGTATGTACAAGAGCTCTTGACTACATGTGAGATGGAGGGATACACATCTCTTACAACTCCTATGGATCCGAATTGGAAGGCTACAGCTCATTCCAATTCTCCTTTGGCGGATGCTACCCGATATAGGCAGTTGGTTGGTTCCTTGATCTAGCTTCTTAATACCCATGTTGACTTATGTTATACTGTAGGTGTGCTTGCCAGGTTCATGAGTGAACCCAAGCTAGTGCATTGGCAAGCTACTCAAAGGATTTTGCGGTTCCTACAAGGGACTCTTGATCTTGGGATCTATTACCCTGCCGGTACAAATGCTACGGACTTGGTACTTACAAGTTGGAGTCATTCAAATTGGGCTAGTGATGTGGATCATCGACGGTCCACAACAAGTTACTATTTTACCTTGGGTGCTGGTACTATTTCATGGAGCAGCAAGAAGCAACCCACGGTTGCCCTCTCTTCAACTGAGGCAGAGTATCAGGCGACGTTTTCTACTACATGTGAGATAGTATGACTTCGCAAGCTCCTGGAGGAGCTTGGCTATCCGCAAACAAGTCTTACTGTTCTACAGTGCAACAATGAGAGTTGCATTGCCTTGGCCAAGAATCCTACGTTTCATGCTCGGACGAAGCATATTGAGATCCAGTACCATTTCATTCAGGAGAAGATCCTGGATGAGACCATTTCCCTGGTCTATTGCAAGACAGAGGACAATCTTGCAGATTTGTTCACCAGGGTACTTCCTCAAGCTTTACTTCGATAGCACTCCAGATCCCTTAGCCTTTTGCCGTGTCCAAGATCTGAGAGGGGGTGATAGAGTTAGCATTCCGTAGAACACAGTTACAGATTTGAGCAATTTCACAGTAGGTTCTCTAGGCAATCCACGTGGATTCAGTCCGTACAGCAGGCATCACAGAGTGCAGGTGCCACATGGCACAGTTGACCAGTTTGCGGCAGTCGGATAGTGTAGTCGGACTGCTCCTGCTGTCCACTGCATTATTTTTGGCATTTTTTCTAGCCTATTTATTGGCCCTAATTTCAGCAGTCTCCAACAATTGTTTTCACATATTTTAGGCTGCAGACTGTGGAGACTGCACTCGGGACTAACGGAGACTGAAATCTTCGATGTGGACACATACGCAGATATTCTCTCTACACCCGTATATATTTCTGCATCCTTATACAGCATTCTTCACTGCAAATTTTCTATGTTTCAGTCTCTTTCTCTCTCTTTGATTACCCTTTGTCTTGATCATTCACTTCCGCATTGCTTCACTAACAATTTCGAGGTGGTACAGCAATGTGTCACTATAAATTGTAGACAAAGTGCTGATTTGTGCAACCTTGAGCACATTTGTCAAGAGTTGTGATACTTTGGTACTTGCATTCTAATTCCATGTGGAGATTTTTGCTACTCATCAAAGTACATTCTATACTTCAATGTGAAGTATTTGGTTGTAATTTTTGTGCATCATTGGCATCATGGCATATCACGGGCATAATGACCAAAGCAGCATCCTTGGTGTCCTCACTCAAGAGGACAAGCTAGATGGCACCAACTACCCTCTATGGAGTTTTATGATGCATAATCTTCTTGTGGCGAAGGATTTGTGGAACTTTCTCATTGGTGATCTACAACAACTCAGAGGTCTTGCATCTCAAACACCTCAGCATAATGCTAGAGGACAGGTTGTTGGTGCTATTGCTATTGCACCCCCCTTCTCCTCCTATAGAGGATCAGCGGAGGTGGGACTCCAAGGATGCACACGCTTTATCTTTGATTGCCTTATCTATAAAAAGAGCTATTATCCGGCATATTCGGTCTTGTAAGATGGCAACATCCCCTTATAATTGTGGATTTAGAAAGCCTCTTGCTACAAGAGGAACAGAATTGGAAAAATGTTGCAATGCATTTGGGTGATGTAGCCAAGCTCTCAAATTAAAAAGGCAAGGGGAAAGTCCAACAAAATGTGAAAAATCAGCAAAAGGCTGATGTGGGACAACCATCAAATGAGGCTGCCCAAGACCTAGAAAAGTCCTTTAGAAAAAGGTCAAATCTCATTATGTAAAAAGCCCAATCATTATATTGATGAATGCAGGAAGCGATTGGCCAAAGAAAAGAAGAAAGACTCCAATCTGGCTGTCCGAGAGACATCAGCCAAAAGATCTTATAATGGCGATGCTAGCGCCGACTTTATGGAGGAGAATTATGCATTCTTATCATGCAATTTTGATTCTTCCATGGCTGAGTCAGCATTTAATGCTATTGAAATGCAACATACATGGTATTTTGACAATGGACGTCCGAGCATATCACTTCTAGGAAGTGTCTCTTTACATCTTTACATTCAACCCCTGCACAAAAGCGTGTTACATGTGCGAACAGCAGCAGTTATGATGTATGTGGCATTGGTTCAATCATGATTACTGTTTTTTGCAGATGGTTCAGATTTCATGCTTTTGGATGTTTTATTTGTGCTCACATAACAAAGAATCTATTGTCTATAATTTCTTTTAATAAGCATAGCTTTCAGGTCATCTTTGAAGATGACAAATGCACTGTCAACAACAGAGAGATGGATTATGCCTTCAACTTATCCATCACCCTGTAGAAGGGTCTCTTCTTGTTTGATACGTACGACAAACGGTCTCATGATGCTCTAGCAATTAGTACTCTTTCGCCCGCAATGCAAAATGCAAAGCTATGGCATGCTTGCTATGGACATATGAGTTTTGGCAATCTGATGACCCTTGAGCAGTGTCAGATGGTAGAATGCATTGCCTCTAGTGGAGATCCCACCTCCCCATGCATATGAAGGATATATTTTGGGCAAAATGCACAAGTTGCGTTAAAGAAGGATGGTGATGTGCATATTGTTGGAAAAATCCGACTAATACACTTTAATGTTTGTGGTCCCATGAGCACAAGTGCACTTGGGGGTCACCTTTATTTGTAACTTTTATTGATGACTACTCACTATATACAGGGGTGTATGGGCTGAAAGCAAAATCTGATGTGTTTATGCATTTCAAACATCTTGTTGCAAAGCAGCGTGATTATTGTGAGGAACGGAGGTCACAGAGCCCTTTTGTATGGTCTCAACATTTGAAGCAGCCTTCTCCTCCAGGCTTCCCCCCCCTCTCCATGTTTCACACAAAGCCCGTTCTACTAGCTTTAAAATGCCTAATATGAGACCACCTATCCAATTGCTTATTCTCCTCTTTACCCAAAGAGGACCGGCTAGATGGTTCCAACTATTTGCTTTGGTCATATAAGGTGGAATGCATCCTTTAACACCTTTGACCTTTGCGAGCTTGTTACCCTATTGATAACCCAACCCATGGAGAATCCTCATGAGGAAACATCAATGGATCATACAACCCTATGGGATCAGCTCAACTCTCGAGCCTGATCCTTCCTTTTCAAGAGCTTATAGAATTTTGTGCTTGTGCATGTTCGCAGATTGAAGACAACAGTAGAAGTGTGGAAGAAGCTTGTGTCTTTGTACCATCAGAAGACGTCTACCCATAGGATCTCACTTGAGAAGCTTCAGATGCTTAGTATTAATGACGCTCCTTCCATGAAGGGTCACATCAACAAATTGGAGAACATGAGTGTATGAGCTTGCATCCCTCGAGAGGACTATATATTCAAAGGATGTGGCAATGATTCTTCTAACTTAGCTACCATCTCCAAAGTTCAATGTGTTCTATACAAACCTTCTAACATAGGCCCAAGAGCAAATGGACATCACGTCTGCCTTTCTCATGATTTATGTATCACAACCTCCTGGTTCTCTTGTGCAAGGGAAGGAAGACCATGTTTACAGGTTGCAAAAGGCCTTTTATGGCCTAAAGCAAGCTCCTCGAGCTTGGTACCAGAGGCTTGGTCGATTAATCTTAAAGAGTGGCTTCCATCAATCAGATCATGACCCCAATCTTTATTAAGGTTGAGGGTGACAGGTGTGTGCTCATCATCTTATATGTGGATGACTTGAGGAGAGACTCACAAGAGATTGATCAGACTCGGAAAATCTTGAGACGAGTTCGATATGATAAATCTAGTGTATCCTACACTTCTTCCTTGACTTGGAGATCTATCAAATGGCACAAAGCATCTTCATATCCCAACACAGGTACATCTCCAAGTTACTTTTAGAGTTTAGTATGGCCAAATGTCCTGCCTATTTCTTGCCCCATGGACCCAAAGTCCGAGCTTTTGGCTACCGGAGATCCCCTTCCAATTGCTACCCATTACGGGTGCCTTGTTGATTCGTTGATCTAGCTTATTCACACTTGACCAAATATGTCTTTTGCAGTGGCATTGTTGTCTTCTTTTATGAAGACCCCTACTCAAGCTCACTGGAGAGCCACTTTGTACATTCTATGCTAGTTATAGGGGACTCAATCCTACGGGATCGTGTACGGAGAGGGGGCCACTCTGTTTGGATGGAGTAACTCAAATTAGGCGAGTGATGTGGACCTGAGACGATCCACTACAAGTTATGTTTTCTCCCTCAAATCAGAAGCTATCTCATAGAGTAGTAAGAAGCAACCTACTCTGGCATTTTCTTCTGGCTTCGCCAGAGCGTCTTAGCTCTAGCAAAGAACCCTGTGTTTCATGCTCGCACAAAGCACATAGAGGTTCAACTTTCAAGAGTGGAACGTGGATTCCAAGTTAGCGGTGGTCTACTATCCTATGGTGGACAATGTGGCAGATCTCTTCACAAAGCCTTTACCCACAACTTCTATGCTTCATCACATGAGATTGTTGGGTCTTCAAACTCCTCCAAGATTTGAGAGGGGGTGTTAGTCTGTCTTATTTCATCAGTTTGTCATCTCCTTGTTGTGAGCATTGGTCAGAGTCTAACGGGGACATTTGGAGCTTTGACTATGTTTTCCTCTCAAATAGTGTGCACTTCCAGTGTTTGTCAGTCTCTACTGCCCTGCTGGATGCTATTCAGCCCCAGACTGCCCACAATTGGCCCTCAGCTGCCAGCAATTTGCCACATCACCACTTGCAGCTGCATTAAATGCGATCAGCCTGCATTTAATGCAGTCAGCCAGCAGCAATCGACCAATTTTTTGTGTTTTACAACTATTTATAGCAATTGGTGAGCAAGAGGCAGATCACTTCTTTCGTTCTCTTGCAGGTGCTCCATCAAGTGGCTGCAGTCTTCTCCGTCTCTGCTGTGGACTGCAGGCTGCACACTCTCCGTCTCCGTCACCATCACCATCTTTGTCACCGTCACACATGCTGTCATCATTATTCAGCCTGATCCAGTGCCCTCACTGACACCTTGGGCTGTGTGTAGGGACTGATCAATCCTCATTATATTCAGCTTTCCTTCATTGTTCAATGCAGATCATTCTTCTCTTCATGCTTTCTCTTCTCCTCTCCTTTTCTCTCCATGTTCATGATTCTCTTCTATTGCATATCCATTTCCCCGTTTTCAAAACTCTTGGCAACTATGCAAATTTGATATTCAAAAAGCCCACATTGGACACACACACCCCCCCCCGAACACCCATGCGCATACATGCACATGTGAGCATTCATATTTCTCACACAATAGTAGAAAAATAAAGTTGTGGAGATACACACACATGTTTAATGATCGATTATTCACATTCTTGAACTGTCTTATTTAATGAAATTTTTTGTTGAAGTAAAATATGTATATTTTCAATGCCGTCCTCGTCCCCCCATCCCCATTCCTTGCTCTTGGCTGGCCATCCCACATTCCATCCCCCTCCCCATCCTCCGTCACTTGTGACTATGCATGGCAGCAACATAATCATAGCCAAGACAACAAACAAAGGTGCCTCTTTCTTGTGCAACTCATACGATTACAATGACTATGGCAAGTAGCGGTAGGGATGGCAAAGAAGGCTATGATGGCGATGGAAGATTTAGGCATAATAGTTATTAAAGACAATATAGTTGGAATGAAAAGTGGCTTGTCCCTTTGTCTATATAGCTTTTTGAGAAATTTGTCCTTACAAGAACTTTTTGAGATATTTTATTGTATATCAAAATTTTGTTTTTTGTTTTATTTCAAATTCAATAAATTCTCCTTTTTGGTTGTACTACAACCAAATAAATTGACTAGTAATTGTGGATTAAATCTATCCAAAATCTAAAAGGGGGCATTAGTAATTGAGGATTAAATCTATCCACAATCTAGAAGGGGGCTTTAGAAATATGTTTACATCATCTCCTAGTTGTGAGCCCTCGCATGGAGTCAATGGTTGACAATATGGAGTCCTAAGAGTCTTGGTTCCATTATGTCTAGTTTCTTAAGTGTGTTTTAGCCAATTGTGGTGTTGTTGAATACTTTTAGTCACCCAAACATTTTAATGTAATATATAAACCCTAGTACAACTCTTCCTTACGTTTTGGCCCAAACACCATATGGTGGGTCTATAGGCCGCTCTCAGTAACACCTCATGTATCCAGCACTACAAGGCTCACAATCCTAATGCACAACTAAACAAAAGATATGAGAACCCAAGAAAGGTGAAAGAGATCCTCAAATCTTAATTGCAAAGAAAGTAGCCATAGCAACTCTCAAAGCCTATTGTGAACGAACTCCACCAAAAGCACATCATGACCATGGATTCCCCCCATTCGATCAACCAAAGTGTCCCCTCATGCTAGCTCAAGCTAGGAGCAAAGCCATTCTCTATCAAACAAAACAACTCATCATCAACCTTGATATTGATCCCAACTCCAAGATTTCAAAACTTGCCAAACTTTAATGTGTGTGGGAAGCATCACTCTACGTCCACTGCACTTGCATATCAACGAGGCTAAGATGCCTCACCACCACCGTCCTCTCACTCCCTCTCTAGCACTGAAGAGTTGTGAGGGATTACAAAATAATAGGGCTAGAAGGTAGAACAAGAGGCCTTCATGACCTTTGCCTTCTCCACAAAAGAGAAGCCCTTTAGAACCTTCACCCTCATCAAAGATCCTAGATTGGTGTCAAAATTGGAAGAAAATGAGGATGATGACTCATTCGAGGAGTCCTTCCCTTTCTTCTTCTTCTCCCACTCCTTTCGCAATGACACTAGTTCCTTTGATTCCTTTTGGTGATGCTCCTTCTTGCCTCAATGATAACACTGCACCTTTATCTTCTCCTTCATGCCATCCCTCTCTAAAGCTAGTTCCTTTGATTCCTTTTGGTGATGCTCCTTCTTGCCTTAATGATAACACCGCACCTTTATCTTCTCCTTCATGTCATCCCTCTCTAAAGTTGTATAAGCCTCCTAATGCCACCATGTTGAGATGGAAATCTCCCCTATAAATGCAAAAAAGCCTCATGCTAAAGCAACATAGAGGACATATGCTCAAAAATAACAGGGCAATTGCCAATATCAGAGCTCATAAGGCATTCACCACACCATCAAACTCCAAAGTAAGCTTATAGAGGACAACCCCCACAAGATGTGCTTCTAGAAGGGTGGATTACATCCATCAAAGTTGATCTTGCACCTAGGTCACCCGAAGAAGGAATGATTGAATCATATCAATCACCTCCAACTTGATGGTCTATATGTGACCATAGAGGGTCACAACTCACATAGTTGATGGACCCTCCTAGATAATCTAAAGCTTCTCCCACAATTTTAAAGTTGTCCTACAAGAGGTAACCACCAAAGGACTTCTTTAGAGATGCGTCTGAGAGGAGCAGAGTAGGCAAACAAGTATCATTTGTCTCCCAAGTAAGAACTACCTCCTTATAGTTGTCTCAATCCCAATTGTTTGGAATAGGATCACTCTTGAAACAACATACCACAAGTGCTTCTGCGCATACCAAGCTTTCATCATAGCACTCCCCAGTAATAGTAAGGTCCCTTAAGGCGCGCCCAGGCGGGGAAGAGAGAGAGTTGCCATGACTTCAGCCCCAAAAGCACAAGTCTGATAGTTCAAGCAGTGGATAGAAGTAAGAAAAACATGTGTTTGAAGAAGGCGACTGTTGACAGCTGCAGACAAGGAATAAACATATACAAACAGCACACAACAAGGGCAATTGAAGAATCAAGGTACAGCCCACAGAGGAGTAAACGCAGGGTTCACAGCAGTCATTTAGCACAGAGGAGTGTCACCTAGCCCTGCAAGTTGGTCAAAAATCGAAAACTCAGGGGGCTGTTGGTCAAAGGCAGGGTGTAAATGCAGGCTGTATAGTGCAGAAAACAGGTGGAATCAGTAATAGATGATGCTGCCCAGCATTGCAAACAGAATGCAGCAGGTCATAGCAGTTAAACACAGCAAGAATCAGCAGCACTAGAATAGGGTAAACACAAACTGCAGCAGAAAACAGCACCACACGCTAGCACAGATGTCGATAAGGTAACTGACGATGACTGACAGTAGACAAGGGAGCCTGCCTGTAAATAGGCAATAAGAATACCAGTGGATAATCAGTTGGGCGGCCCAAACTGGGTGCCCAATACCAGTCGGGATAACTGAGGAACTAGCACCCGAAATAGGGGCGACCAGCCTCAACCCCCTCTATCATAAAACACAGATAAACAATCTGCTAGCAAATTAATGTTTTAATAATGTGCCAGTCCATGATTTGCTGCCCACGATGTCCCGGTGGTTGTGCACACATTTTACCTTGCACACACTCCCTCACCCACATCATCCACATCCAAGCACTTTCTCAAGGCTGCCATCTTGTATCTTGTACCTCGCTTCTGCCATCATGGAGTTCTTTGGCTTGTACATTCCTTCTTCCATTGCTGACTTTGACAAAACTCACTCGTGAGGGAGTGATGAGATAAGAGGTGAAATTGCCAAAGAGCAATGAGGCTAACATAGGCACACACAAGTATGAGACAAGGCAAGAACGTCGGAACACCCAAAGTGGCTTACCCAAGAAATATTGTAAACCCTAAAAAAGAAAAGAGTGCCTAAAGTCCCTCCCACCCCCCAACATATTGACTTTCTCAATGACGATCTTGCTTGAGTTATCTATCTTAAGTAATTGTTCAAGGCATAGAGAAGGAGTGTGTTTCCTAAACAAGGCCTTGTATGGTTTAAGCAAGCACTCTGTGTCGGTGCCAGATGATGCATAATCCCTCGCTTGAAAGTGAATTTTCAATATGACCTAAAAACCTGTATATCGGTCATATATGTGGAATTAGATCATTATATGTTCTAGCACCCAACTGATTGATGCTGTGAAACAGCAATTAAAGCAGCAATTTTAGAGGAGGAATCCTAGTATTTTGCATTTCAGAAATGTGGCAGCAGTCCTCATTAAAGCACTGATCATATGACCATTGTAAAGATCAACCAAGTATGTGAGTCACGTCAGGTCCATATTGTATCTTATGCATACAAGTCTACCAACGTTTGTTATACAGTACACAAAAACCCAATGTTTGTCCAGTGGTATCCATAAAATTTAGACTTTAATGCCTTTCCCCGTTGTTATCTATCAGTTTTCTGATTGTTTCTCAAAAGTTTGCTACCAATTACAAGCGCAAGCACAAGTTCTTAGTATTTTGCAGCCAAGAAAGATCTGCATTGTGTGGTACATTGAGTCTATCCAAAGGTTCCGAGAGCCAAAAGAGAAAGGCAACTAACTTATGACCAGAGAAACCATGCCTTTGCTCAATTGAGAGAGCCAACGATACAAGTAGTGGTGACCTTCTTTCATATAGTCCTCATCGTGCTTTCTGTTCATATAAAGGCAATGCAAAGAGCACCTGTTCACGTGTGATGAGACTAACTCACCCTGCTAATGTCATGAGCATAAAGATCGTACGAGAAAAATAAAATGACACAAAGCTTGAGAGGACACCTGGACAAATATGCACATGAAAAGATTTCGCTTTGATAAGCTTCTTCAAAGAGTTGCAGACAGATGAAGGCAGGAAATGCCATCTGATGAAAATACGACTTCAAAAGAGAGCGCACCTTTCGGCAGAGATACGTCTTCCTTCGTTCTGCCTACGATGTCCATTGGAGATGGCTCCAGCTTGTCGGACTGCCAAAGCAGACGAATTTGAGGTCGAATTTGGATCACGGAAGTAAAATTTTTGCCTTCTCCAGAGGAAAGTGCAAAACTGACACAAAGGGCAAAAGAAAACGAAGTTCGTGACGAAGTTACCTGCGTAACGGACTTCAGAAAAGACCTGATGTTTCCTGTTGCGATTAATAGAGCATCGTACGCAGGGGCTCTGTGGAATTTACAGAGATGCGAGCGCGCGCGCGCACACACACACAAACAAATTTCTTAGGAGGATCAAGATCCTCGAGTTTCGGAAGAAGTTTTCTCCAAGGCCTTGGTATTATTGATCCTCCGTCCAAATATTAAAACGCGTGCGTCTATGAACTCCAATCACACTGGTCTTGTTAAGAGTTTTTTTAACGTGCTGAAAGCCTTTCTTTTAATGTGTGAAGTACAACATATTGTGATTTACGATCAGAAAACATGGCTAAATCCTTTAAGGTTGCTTATGAATTTCTTCTTTAGTCACGTAGTTTTGACTGCCAATGCAATGCTTGCGTTTTTTTCCTTGTAAAGCGTTCAATGTTAATAAATAATAGAAATATGCACCCATTAAGTTCTTAATTTGCATGACATGTTAACAGATAGATAGCAGTGATTTAGGGATCTAGAACTATTAATATTCATTGCATTTAAGTTATTGTACAATAAATCATGAGCTTTATTTGATCATATCAATTCACACTTCAAAGAGGACAACCTCTCTTACTTTAAACAGGTTTGCATCATCCAAGCATGCACAACGACACTAGAAACATTTATGAGTTTGTTTGTACCGAGCTTACAATACCCAATGTGTAGCAAGTGATACAACTAAAGGTCTAAGATTAATGTTAATGCATCTACACAAACCTCCTACCACATCTAATTGTCAAAGTAGCACCAACATGCCTTTAACTACACACTCACCTTTGACTTTCAAGGTTCAATCAAGACCATGCAAGTGGCATACCATCCTAAGAGAGTAATGAATGGAAGGAGAATGATGGCTTGCATGGCCATGGTTAATTGAGTGCTCAAACCATTATTTTGCAATACTACTTAGATTTTATATGCAAAAAGTGGAAGCTAAACGCATGGAATAATACAAAGAACGATCATTCTTGTTTACAAGCAATGTCTAAATATCTTATGCTACTTTAAGAAATCTAGAACAAGAGCAAGTGAAAACACAATCAATTGATAAAGCTATAGACATCCAATTCCAAATCAAACTCTTATAATCAACTTCAAAGTAAAGTACAAGTATGCATAATAAACACAAACATTCGTAAAAGTTAAAAGAAGACAAGTTGTAGGATAAAACATGGGGAGATTAATGTGTTTCTATTTAAATGTGCATATAAAGTTAACATAAACCAATGACAATAGTGGAGCAAAAAATAAGCATTTCTTTATATGTATTGTATTTGGGTAGAGGCTAAATAATCTCTAAATACACATTACAATTGCTTCCATGCTATATATGGCCTCTTTTTCTCAACTCTTGTGCTAAAGTTTGGATAAGTAATCAGGATGACTTTTTATTTCTATTTAACAATCTTACTATTATATTATTTTGGTTGTATGTTCGAAAAGCCCCAAACCTTTAGAGGGCTTCCCAAGCCTACCTCCTTCCCAAACCTCCCCTTTTTAATTAAAACCCCCTTTCTCTCATGTTTAATGACTCCTTCTCTTTTCCCCCTCCCCTTTTTAATTACACACACATACTCTCTCTCTCTCTCTCTCTCTCTCTCTCTCTCTCTCTCTCTCTCTCTCTCTCTCTCTCTCTCACACACACACAAATCAAACTTTTCACAAATGTCTCTTTCTCCCCTTTTTTAAATCAAAACTCTCTCTCTCTCTCTCTCTCTCTCTCTCTCTCTCTCTCTCTCTCTCTCACATTAAATGTTTAGATTTCTCTCATTTTTTTCATTTTCTTCTTCTCTTTTAATTAAATTTCTTTTTCTATTATATTTATAGAGAGAGAGAGAGAGATTTATAAAGAGTGAAAACATAAAATTTAAAAAAGGAGAAAGAGAAAATAAAAAATAAAAAAGGAGAGAGAGAGAGTAAGCAAGGAGAGATGAAAAAGAAGAAGAGAGAATTATAGAGAGAGGAAAGATAAAATTTTAAAAAGAGAGAACCAAAAGGGAGGGAGAGAGGAGACAACAAAGAGAGAGGATTATAGAGAGAAAATATAAAATTTAAAAAACAAAGAGAGAGAGAAAATAAAATAAGAAAAAAAGACGAGAGAGGTGGAAGAAGAAAAGGGAGAGAGAGAGAGAGAGAGGGAGAGAGAGACTCTTGATTTAAAAAGGGGGAGAAAGATCTCTCTCTCTCTCTCTCTCTCTCTCTCTCTCTCTCTCTCTCTCTCTCTCTCTCTATTAGATTAAACTTTTTAATTTAAAATTTTCTCCATTTTTTCTATTTTTCTTCTCTTTTGATTAAATTTTTTAAAATAAAATAAAATTAATTATTTTAAAATTTGAATTATTATTTTTTACATAGTTTTCCACATACTTTGAGAGAGAGAGAGAGGGAGGGAAGGGAAAGAGAAGAAGAGAGGGGAGAGAGAGAGAGAGAGAGAGAGAAGGGAAACAGAAGAAAGGGGGGAGAAGAAAGAGGAGAGAGAATTATAGAGAAGATAAATTTTAAAAGAGAGAGAAAAAGAAGAAGAAGAAAAGGGAGAGAGGAGAGATGGGGGAGAAGACAATGAGGGAGAGAGAACAAGGAGATAAGAGAAAATAAAGTAAAATAAAAGGTAGAGAGAGAAGGGAGGGAGGAAGAGAGAGAGAATAAGAATAAGAAAAAGCGAGAAAACACAAAGAGAGAGAAATTTTAAAATTTAAAAGAGAGAGAATGGTAAAAGAAAAAATGAGCAGAGAGAGAAGAAAAGCATAGAGAGAAAAAAGAAGAAAATATAAACAAAGATAGAGAGCATTATAGAGAGAGGAAATATAAAATTTAAAAGAAAAAGAGAGAGAAAGAGGAGAGAGAGAGAGAGAAGAAAAAGAGAGGAGAGAGAGGAAGAAGAAAAGGGAGGAGAGAAAGAGAGAGAAGAAAAGCAAGGAGAGAGGGGGGAGAGAAGAAAAGGATACAAAGAGAGAGAGTTTTATGTTTAATGCAAGAGAGATATAGAGAGAGAAACAAGGAGATGAGAGAAAATAAACTAATATCAAAAGCAGAGAGAAAAATAATTTAGACGGAGAATTTGGGGGAGAGAGAGAGAGAGAGAGAAGAAAAAAATTTCAGAACAGAGGAGGAAAATATGAGAGTAAGAGGAGAAATGGATTGTTGAGTGAAGTAGCACAGCAACTTCACTTACCGCTTTGCGAGTTGTTGAAAAGCAGCCTAGTTTGCATTATTTACACCATCCCTCTTGGACACTAAAATTAATTTTTTGTGTTTGCCCTCTTTAACTATACAAACCCCTATGATCATTATTGTCATCGAGATTTCTTTTTCCATTGCCTTTGTTGCTTTCTACAATATGTTGCTATATACATCACATATCTTCCATCCCTATGTGCTTCTGATGCCAGGAGGTATATTCCACGGTGGATTCCATGAGGTTTTGTGATGGATTTTGTAAAATTATATTTATTTGTCGGAGCTCGTACACAAGGTGGATTCCTTGTGCGAAAAGTTGATAGGGACGCCTGTCCTTTTCGAGTGCCACGTTAATTTAATGTGCAAGTGGGTGATTCCATAGCGGGTGATTTCACAAAATACATATTTAAATTAATGGACATTTATGAGTTTAGAGTGCGCACTCGTATTAAATTAAGGTTAGGATAGAGTTTCAACCTATTTATTTATTTTGTAGTAGCTGAAGACCGCTAGGTATTCACTTTTGTCGATTTAAATTTATTATTTGCTAACAATTGTGAATGCTTCAATTGATGTATAGAGCACGCGGCGGTGGCGCTGGGAAGCATTGGGCGATAGCGTGTATTCAAGTTATTTAGAAAAATTTATAATTTTTTATGGGCGCGCGCCTTAGGCGTGGCGCCAATATTTATTTTGACGTGCTTATTTATTGAAGCGCCTGACATATATTTATTATTTTGTATGTGCATGGACACACGATAATATTCATTATTGGTCATTGTATTTGGGCATTGCCCAAGTTTTGGGATGCCCAACCGCTTTATTCTTTATTTGGACAAAAGCAAACACAAAAGCTAAAGCATGATAATTGTAAATTTGGGCTATTTTTGAGCTTGGAGTTGAATAAAATATTAAATACATGATTTGTGGAGCGCTCACACAAGGTATGGGGGGAGATTGTACCCTATTGGTCTTTTTGCTTCATGTCATGCAAGTCTATTCTCTTGGATTTTGAGCTTAAGGTAGAGTTCTTTGTTCTTGGGGACCTTCCAATACTCGCTGCATACACATACGGCATCCGAATTGCGCACCAGTGGTATCAGAGCGAAGCTGAGATCGAGGGCTTCCAATCGCTTACCATCTTGCGCAAAGCTGAAGCTCTTGGAACGAACGGGCTCTACAGTCAGTCTTGCGACAATCCATCAATATCGGCGTGTTCCTGGCGATGAAGACCCCCCTACTACGCTGTCCGATCGCAAAGGACCACTCTCTCGAGGTGGAGGACCACTCGAGAAGCTCTCTCATGAATGTGTTTTTTTTTCTCAGAGATAACAGTAAGATTCTTCATCAAGACTAGCTTTAAGCTTATAAAAAGCTTAAACTTTACTTAAGCTTTTGAAATTTCACAAACGATGGCAGCAGGATGTATTGATCGTCGTTGAATTCAGCGTCGACGTCTTCTTGTCCTATCGCAGATCAGACGATTAATTCAAAACTAGTAAGCTTTTTTTTTTTCAAAGCTTAAAGCTTCTAAGCTTTCTAAAGCTTTAAAGTTTCAATCTTCAGTCTTTCCATACTGGGTGTTCACACGGAGTACTTCTACAAATCAAATCCGAACTGGGTCTATAACTCTCTGTAAGCCTCTGTTCACACCCGTGCTGTGACAGATATAATTTCTAGCAAGCAGATCGCTATACGTAGTTTTCACGGGCAAAGAATTCGTCGACGAAGGATTTCAGCAACTTTCGAATCCGCAAAAAAGAAAGATTGCTAAAAAAAGCCATTTAAAAAAAAGCAAGCCTTGTAAACCCAACTTTGAGCTACACTCATCCCGCTAACAAGATTTCGAGTGTATGAGGTTGTTTGAAATTTTGCAGGATGACCGATCAAAATACGGAAGATTTTATGGCCAAATGTGATTTACCAGAACCAATGATGGAGCAAAAATTGGACTTAATTATGATGCAGCTTTAAGAGGAATGAAGCGCACATCAAACTTTGCAAGCTCAATTGGCCACTCTTCAACGATCTACTACTGATCAAGATGGATCGCAACCTAAAGATGTTATACCACGTACGATCTATTCGACACTTGAAGCACAATCTATTCGGAAAGAAGCCAAGATAAGTAAAATAAATTTCAAATATCGTACTTTTAATGGGTTGCGTGATGGAAAGACTGTTATTGGTTTTATCAGTCAGTTTGATGATTATTTCCATGAAGAACAGTATGCTGAAAAAGATAAATTTAAGTGTATCACTAATCATTTAGTGAACAGAGCATCGCTATGGTGGACTATTGTCCGCAAAAGCATTGATTGTCCTACTACTTGGAAGACTTTTCAAAATAAATTTTTGCAGAATTTTCTTCCACCTCAATTCCATGAAAAAGCAATCAAATAGTGGGATCTTCTGCAACAAAGAGATCACGAGCCTATTTCACAATATACAGAGTGTTTTTGGAATGCTTTATTGCAACTTGGAATGCTCAAAGATGTATGTAAGGCGACCCATAAGCGCAAGTTTATGTCTGGTTTGCTTGGTCATTTCTATGCGGAAGTGAACATGTTCAAGCCAACGACTCTCGAGGATGCGATTTTCTTAGCCCATGATATTGAAGACAAAATTCGAGGACGAGAGAAGCGACCACAACAATTCTCAAATTGGTAACTTCAGTACAAAGCAATTCAATTCTAACTTTCGAAGATTCAATCAAAATTGCTTTGTTCCATCTTCATTCTGTAAATCTTGGGCACGACCCTCTGCTTTACCATCAAACACAAATCCAAATCCTAAGTTGTCTCTTCAGCCAAATCCCAACATTCCTAAACTTCTTGCTATTACCAATAATGTTTCTAATTCCAAATCCATAGTTTGTTATAAATGCCATCAACCTGGACAGCTAGCGGTGAATTGTCCATCCAAAAAGCCAACTGTTCATATCAGCTACTTGGGAGCGACTAAAGATGAAGACCATGAAGAAATGCCAAATTTTACGGAAGACGATGACGATAACAGCACTACTTCATATATTTTACTAGGTGTACCAAATCCCCATTCTTTATTAACGATGAAATGTCTTGTGCATGGTAAAGAAAATATTGTTTTACATGATGATGGGAGCACACATGATTTTATTTTTGTAAAATTGGTCAAAGAATTGAATTTATATACTGTTTCCACTCATTATCGCATCAAGGCTACATTCTTAGGCACTAGATACAATGAAACACAAGAAGTGCATGACTTAGAAATTAAAATTGGTGATTATGCTGAATGTAAAAATTTCTTAGTTGTGCCTCTACAATCTAGTGACATTATCTTAAGTATGCCTTGGCGTCATCAATATAATCCTGATATAGATTATTCCACGTGTTCAATGAAGATTTATTCTAATGGAAAACAAATCAAAATGCATGATATGCACACTTTTGATCATTTTTCATTGCTTAGTCATACACAGGCTAAACGTGCATTAAGAAAAGGTAGCAAATCCTGCTTAATATGGGTGAATGAAATTGAAGTTAAAGAAAATAATATGTATCCTAGGCACACACAATTTCTTTCACAATTTAAAGATTGTTTCGTTGTTGACTTACCACCTGGTTTACCACCCACACGTCCTGAAGATCATAAAATAGACAATTCTAGGTTCTTAACTACCATGTAAAGCACCTTATCGACATAATCAAATTGAACAGAAAGAAATTCAAACCCAAGTTGAAGAATTGTTAACCCGAGGACTCATTAGGCCTAGTAGTTCTCCATTTGGTGCACCTGTCCTATTAGTTTAAAAAAAAAACAATACCTATAGGATGTGCATTGATTATTGTGCCCTAAATAAGAACACTGTCAAGAATAGATATCCGATTCCTAGGATAGACGACCTCATGGATAAACTACAAGGGGCTGCAATATTTAGCAAAATAGATCTTAAATTTGGATACTATCGAGTACAACTGGACACATATGATATTTTCAAAACTGCATTTAGAACTCAAATTGGACATTATGAATTCCTTGTTATACCTTTTGGTTTAACTAATGCACCAGCCACATTCAATCGTATGATGAATCGCATATTTTTGAAGCATCAGCATTGTGTTATTGTTTTCTTTGATGACATATTGGTTTTCAAAAAAAATGAGAACGAGCATTATGAACATTTATCCTTGGTTTTCAAATTATTAAAAGAGAATCAATTATATGCTAATCCTGAAAAGAGTGAATTTTTTCAAACCCAAATTGAATACTTAGGACATATTGTTTCATCTGAGGGTATTAAAGTCAATCCTAAAAAGATAGAAGCAATTTTGAATTGGCCGATACCTAAAAATGTGCATGAATTACGTTCTTTCTTAGGTCTTGCTAGCTTTTATAGAGAATTTGTGAGAAATTTTTCATTGCTTGCATTACCTTTGACAAAATTATTAAATAAAGGTATTGTGTATCACTGGTCTGAAAATCAGCAAAAGTCTTTTGATTTACTAAAACATGACTTAACCCATGCTTCTGTATTGCAACTCCCTGACTTTAATAGACTGTTTTTCCTAGTAGTCACTGACGCTAGTAGATATGGAATAGGAGCTGTCCTTATGCAAGATTTGCATCCCATAGCCTACTCTAGCTGCAAACTCAAACCCTCTGAACTTAAGTATTCTACCTATGATAAGGAATTGCTAGCAGTAGTACAAGCTTTACGACAATGGAAACACTATTTAATGGGATCTGAATTCATGATTAAAACTTACCAACAAAGTATCAAACATCTGTTGAGTCAGCCACAAATCTCTGACCGTCATATTAAATGGGCTGCTTTTTTTCAAAGTTTTTATCCACTTATCCAATATCAACCCAGAAAAGAAAATGTTGTTGCCGATGCCTTGAGTAGAAGACCAACTATTCATAATATCTTTGTGATATCTTTTGATTCCCTTATCCCTATGAAAGATACCTATGACCAAGCCCATAGTTTTCAAGCAGATTGGAATAAATTAATTGCCAATAAGTGGATTCCAATTGATTCATTATCTTATGCTAATGGATTCATATTTTATGAGAAAAGGTTATGTGTAACTGTTCCACTTAAATCATTTGTATTGCACGAATTTCATTGTCCCCCATATCAAGGCCATAGATGTATTATTTCCACTTTACGTACATTGGTTGAAGATTTTTACTGGCCACAGATGGAATCTGATGTTTCTAACTTTGTATATGAATGTTTAATTTGTCAAAGAATTAAGCGACACCATGGTAAGCAATAAGGTTTGTTAATGCCTTTACCAATTCCAAAACTACCATGGAAACATATTTCAATGGATTTTATTATTGGTTTGCCTAACACTCCACTCAAGCTAATCATGATATGATTTGGACTATTGTAGATCGGTTTAGCAAACAAACATATTTCATTCCATGCAAGAAAACGTTAAATGCATCTTAAGCTGCTCAATTGTTTCTGAAAACTATTTTCACTAACCATGGTTTGCCAAAAGTTATTATTTCTGATCTCGATTCTAGATTCTACAATAATTTTTAGACTACTTTGTTTGCAAACTTAGGAACAAAGATTGATTTTTCATTTGCATTTCATCCTGAAACAAATGGACAAATAGAAGCTACAAACAGTACAATCTTGGATATTTTACGTGCATACACAATTTCAAAACCAAAAACATGGGATACACACTTGCATTTACTTTAGTTTGCATACAATAACACTCTACATATAGCTACCCGAAAAGCACATTTTGAAATCATTTATGGATATAGATTGCATACACCTATTACTTCATTGTCAAACAAAGTTAAAGTTGCTGATGATATTGCCAATATGCATGGTAGTATTTTTTATGAAGTTAAAGATATGATTGTGAAAGCCCAGCAATCATATACTAAACAAGCAAACAAGAAAAGAAAAGCTATGAATTTCATAGTTGATGATTATGTTTGGTTACGAATTGAAAAGCAAAGACTACAAAATGTTGAGAAATACCCTGTTGTAAAGTTAGCTCCTAGATTTTATGGACCTTTCAAAATCATTCACAAAATCAATGACAATGCCTTTAAATTAGAACTACCCCAACACCGAAAAATCCACAATACTTTTCATATCAGTTTGTTATGAGATTTCAAAGGCCAATTACTTGTCCACCCTGTCTATGATAATCCTCCTTTGTTAGAAGAAGAAACTGAAATCCTTGAACCTGAGACTATTCTAGATATCGACCAAGGATGCACGCTCGTGACCTAAGTCCTTACCCCTCACTGCTCGCTCCACATTGAGCTAACAGCAATTGAGGACAATTACTATCCCACCCCAGGGGTATGATGCCAGGAGGCATATTTCACGGTGGATTTCGTTAGGTTTTGCGGTGGATTCCGTAAAATTGTATTTATTTGTCGAGGCTCATACACAAGGTGGATTCCTTGTGCGAAAAGTTGATGGGGACGCCTATCCTTTTCGGGCCTTTTTGGGCATCACGTTAATTTAATGTGCAAATGGGTGATTCCGCAAAATACATATTTAAATTAATGGACGTTTATGAGTTTAGAGTGTACACTCGTATTAAATTAAGGTTAGGACAGAGTTCCAACCTATTTATTTATTTATTTATTAAATTAAGGTTAGGACAGTGTACACTCTTGTCGATTTAATTTTATTATTTTCTAACAATTGTGAATGCTTCAGTTGATGTGTAGAGCAGGCGGCGGTGGCACTGGGAAGCATTGGGCGATAGCGTGTATTCAAGTTATTTAGAATAAATTATTATTTTTGATGGCCGCGCGTCTTAGGCGTGACACCAATATTTATTTTGACGCGTTTATTTATTGAAGCACTTGACATATATTTATTATTTTGTATGCACATGGGTGCACGATTTAAATATTCATTATTGGTCATTGTATTTGGGTACTGTCCGACTCTTGGGGCACCCAACCGCTTTATTCTTTATTTGGACAAAAGCTAAAGCATGCTTATTGTAAATTTGGGTTATTTTTTAGCTTGGAGATGAATAAGATATTAAATACATGCTTTGTGGAGTGCTTACACAAGGCATGGGGGGAGGTTGTACCCAATTGGTCTTTTTGCTTCATGTCGTGCAAGTCTATTCTCTTGGATTTTGAGCTTAAAGTAGAGTTCTTTGTTCTTGGGGACCTTCCGACACTCGCTACGTACGCATACGGCATCCGATTTGTGCACCAGCTTCACTAATGTCTTGTTTTTGCCCTATAAAGCTTGATTTGGCTTGTTTAAAGCATTGATATATACATTATCTCGGTCGTAGCCTAAATCCACCTCAATTTTATTTCCATCTTATATACAATTTTTTGTGCTCTAGTTGTGCAATTCTCCAACATTGACATTATCATATGTCAAAGAATGGCATAACTAGAGCACAAAAAACTACTCGAGGCTTTGCCTTTCCTCTTCAACTTACATATGGAAATAGTTAGCAACTATTGGAAACTATAAGACCACACACAACTCAAGACATGCCAAATAACTTGCTATGTCGGAGTCCGCATTTCACTATTCCCTACTGTGGTTGTATGTTAGATCATAAATGTGGTAGGCCATTGTTGCCTAATCATGTATGTGGTAGGTGTGGTCAAACTACACATAAGATCCCTTTGCTAGTTCAATGCATCATATATACCAATGAACAACTAGTGTTGAGCCTTTGATAGGGAGATTTTGAATATAAGACATCAATCTTTAGACCTCTTTAGCATGGAAACTTGCTTCCATGATAAAATTTGTTTTTAATGTCTTGCTTTGCTCGAGTAATGCATCAAGTCCCATCCTTTATAGCCTTGGACCTTGCCTATGTAGTAATTGCCACGATACTCACCCAAAAGCTTATAATAATTTAAAAAAACACACAAAACAAATAGAATTCGACATACACATTGGAGCATCATTAATGTTACGTGCATATTGTTAAACTTGTGCAAGAATTCACCATAGCCTTACACAAAATTGATGAAAAGTTTAGAGAACCACTAATTGCAAAAGAGGAGATTTGAGAGACAAGAGTGTGTGAGAGACCAATTGGGTATAATCTTTTTCCCATGCATGGATGAGCACATCCCATGTGCATGTATTTATTTAATTTTAATATTTTAATTCTCAAAATATAAAAGACATACCCAAAATAGGCCCACACATTTCTCTTCCTTGCACAGCTCATCTTTCCCAAATTTTTTCTCTAAAGTAGACTATCTTTACTAAAAAGAAGATCTAAAATATTAATCTTAATCTAGTCAAGATATACATCAATAGAATAACAATTCGAAGCTTTTATAAATTAGCCTTCAAATAATCACTAGTGCTCATGTGCATACAACCATCACACTAAAAGAGTGTAAATCTAGAATATAATAATTCTATGCTACTCTAGTGTCCAATAAATAAATATCCCTTGTGCATCATAAGTGCTCTTTTGTTGAAAATCTACAAAAAGAAATTAAATTACCATCTTATTTTCATGTAATTCTTCTTGCAAGTTTGATAATCAAACTCTTGATTGCTAAGTTCTTCATTGCATCCTCCAACCTAAACGAATAATGTCATCACATGAGCCACACTTATGTTCTTGTAATTCTTCTTGTACTTTTGATAATCAAACTCATGATTGCTAAGTTCTTCATTGCATCTTCTAACTTAAATGAATAATGTCATCACATGAGCCGCACTTAGTTTGGTGTAATTCTTCTTATACTTTTGATAATAAAACTCCTAATTGATAAGTTCTTCATTGCATCCTCTAACTTAAATGAATAATGTCATCACATGAGCCACGCTTATTTAGAATTTTTGTGGATTCACATTTCTATCCATTAAAACTACCATTGTACCATTGCCTTTGTCTACTCAATCAAGTTTCTTAATGTGCCTTTCATGTAGCCATACTCATTCTAACCAAGGGGAATCATCAATCTTGATAATTTTGTGTCATTTGGCATAATATTACATAGCAAGTATGAACAACTTTACAAGAGATCACCAACTTCTTATAATAGTGTGATACTAAATGTTGCCACAATATTTTTGTAAGGGAAGCTCGAAGCACTAGTTTTCTTGAGGTTGTGAACGGCATGAGATCATGGCTCCTATTCTTTAAGAACCCATACTATTCATTTATATATTGTAGGTTTCCAAGAAAATGATCGATTCAACATATATCATTTAAGAAAATGTCTAATATTGTCATCTTGGTTCCACATTCATCCATTTTACTTTTGCTCCATGTTATCCATTTTTGGCACAATGCCATAGTCGTAATATACTCAAAAATAACATATCCATTGTATTTCTTTGGAATGTCTAATATTTGCACAATCCACGCGATTCATGCAACCAATTTTGATGAGTTGTTTGGTATATGTAAAGACAAATATGGTTGTTGCATTGATGTAGTGGAGCACTCATCATAAGCTCCATATACACACGTAAAGTTGAGCACCTCCACATTCTTTCTTATGCTCAAAAAATAGGTTGATGACTATGGGTTGAGTTATTTTAGATTTGGTAACTTGCTCCTCATATATGCAAGATGGGATTGCCTCCAAGCTATAGAACTGGTACCCTTCTCTGTTGGTCATTAAGAACATATTTTGTGTGTGTCTCGCAAAATATCTTACAAAGATTTTGTCATTCCCCCTTAGTACTACAAGGATTCTATCAACTTTTGGAAAGAGGAATGATGAGAGAGAGAGAGAGAGAGAGAGAGAGAGAGAGAGAGAGAGAGAGAGAGAGAGAGAGAGAGAGAGAGAGGGAGACAACCCTTCATTAATCAATCAACTTCTTTGTTACATCAATAACTATGGCGACCTTGCTAGCATGTGCACTTTTTGATCCCCCCAACAGTAGCTACAATATGCATAGCTCATCACTAACATCTAATAGTGACAAATCTAGATCCTACACATCTCCATCTTCCCCATTATTGTGGTCTCCCTAAGTAAGCTTACACAGGTTTTGCCTATGTGATGCAAAATTTATATGGAATTGCTATGTGCATTTGTAAATAGTTTATCGTGAAAACTTTTTGTGAAATTGATGTCTCCATTTGTGAAAATGAGCTTTGTGTGTTTGCTAAAGACTTTTCAGCCCTTATGTAAGTAGTGGGAGTTGCAAGAGTGCAATTACAAACCTAGCCTTAAATAAATTATTGAAATAAGTGATCCTTTATGGATCTCCATCTTACGTTTTGTCATTGCTAGGTATGCATTTCAATCTTCAAGGGCGGAGGCATTACCAATGCTCATAGCAACACATTGTGTTGATCGTCATTATCAATAGAAAGATATACATGCAATTCCTTAGGGAGATGGAGCCCTTGGGCAAGAAGACACGATAAATGTATTTTGACCTAAGTATAAACTCATTAGGAAAAGACATGGTATAGATCTTTTGGTATAACTATGAAGCTATTACTTTTTCCTAGAGTTGGTAAAGAAGATGAAACACAAATACACTCACACAATCTCTTTAACCATCACTCGAGAGGAGGAGGCTTATTGCAACATCAACATTGCATGATGAAGAGATACATTAGGAGAAAATCATTGTTCAAGGTCTAAGAACACAATTAGATAATGAAGATGAAAAATAAATGGGTGACCATTTCATGCTTGGAACATAATACATCATGGTAGAAGGTGGTTGTTTGTGCAAAAAAATCAAGAGAGGGATGTGTCTACCTTGGTTGGAAGAGGCAGATATTGTTGGGGGTAAAGGCGCCTCCGCCGTGCCGCCCCGTGTATTACTACACTGACAGTACCCGCCACTGCACACTGCAGGTGGCGGGCGCCCGTCACGTCACTTTATTCTTTATTCTTTTAGTGACAGTTTGAATAAAGGAAGGCCCGGTCACACATTGTGACTGTTGGAGTTCCCATTTCTTGTCTCTCTCTTTCTTGCTCTTGCTCTCCCGCCATAGCTCGCGTGCAAGCTTCGATCCTTCTCACCTTTCAACTGGTATCAGAGCTTGGCATTCTCTTGCTCGAGCTCGACTCGGTGCTTCCCGACCTTCGCATCGACTCGCTTCACGCATTGGGTCTCCATCCCGGCAGCCATAGCCGACCTCTTGAGCTCCCGACTCTCCCCGGCTTCCCGAGCTCCATCCTGGCCTTCTTGAGCTTCATCAGGGCCTTGCCCTTGAGGTATTGCTTCAGCATTTGCAGGCATTTGAGTGTATTCTCAGATTGAAACAGGGCAGGAACAAAGGGCAGCCACTCTTCTTGAGCTCCATAGCTCATATCTTCCCTCCCCTTTGCATTGGGCCTTCATGGCTTGGTATGTGCCTACCTTGGGCCATCATTGAGCCCCCCATTACCCCCTTTTCAGCCCATGTGGAGCAACAACAAGTTCAGCACCAACAGGGCAGATTGCATCATTTTTTTCCAGGCTGTGAGCACTCATCTACTTCAGCTCCACACTTGGCCATTGCTTCTTGCTCTCTACCTTGATCAAGAGGGCTATAGACTTCATGTTTGATGTCATTCAAGCTTTGGGTATTGGTCTTGATCTTTCGGGGCTGATTTCTTCAGATTTGGGACTGTCATAAACTGTCATAATAGGCTGAAAACAGGGCAGCACCATTGGCATTAGCATTTGTTGCTTATACTCCATTCCGGTTGTGCTATTTGATGCCCGTATGCGGTCTACATGATGCCTAGTGCCTTGGGAATGTATGCACATGATTATGCCATGATTTTGGCTTGAAATATTGGCTGATTTGGGACTGTTATTTACTGTTATACAGTGCTGGAAACAGGGCAGCCACACTTGGCATTGGCATTTAATGCTTATACTCTACTCCGGTTACCTTGTTTGATGCCCGTATGCGGTCTACTTCCTACCCGGATGTATTGGGGATGTATGCATTTGGTTTGACCATGAATTTGGCTTGAATTTGGGGCTGAAATCTACTGTTTAGAATAGTAAATACATGCTGGAATAACAGTGGGCTGAAGGTACTTTACATGCTTTGGCACTTACCTACCGATACCGGATGTATGCTTTGAGCTTTGGCATGATATCTCTGACATTTGGGGACGACTTGGAGCATATGTATGAGATTATGGGATGCTTTTGAGCTTCGCATTAGCTCCGTCTTCACTGGCATTTGGACCGACTCGGCATGCTCGTGGACCGCCTATGCCTCATGTCTCTGCTTGACAGTTAGGCTTTTGCATTACATGCTTTGGTTCGTGACATATGCTATTTGGTTCGTGTATGCCATACCGACATTTGGAGCTTGGATTTGGATGTATTTGAGCATTCCCAGCTTACTTGATCACTGATCTTGGTTGCTATTTGGATGTCATTGAGTTGACCGAGAGCTTATTTGGGCTTATGTATTGCTTCATGGTTAATACGACCGGTGCTTCATGTATGTCATGCTCTCTCGGATGCGCTTGATGCATTGACAGGGTCACTTATCACTGGTGCTTTCTCTTGGGTTGTTTGAGCTTCTGAGCTCGCTTTGTACGCCTTTTGTGCCAGTGGGAGCATTTTACATGCTTTCTTGACTTTTGACAGTTGCATGCTATTGGAGCACTTACATGTATTTGAAGCAGTTTATGTCTTGAGCAGCTACATACACATTGAGACTTTGGGATCATACTCCGATCTTTATGGATATGCATTGATGTACTCTTGGTTCACAGGATGCTTATGAGCTGAGTCTCATATTTGGATCTTTCTCTTTGAGCAGATACCTATTTGTGTCAGGTTTTGGCAGTTACAGGAACACTTTGCCTAGAGTGTCTGGGGGTGTGCCTTTCACTGGCAGATGTTATTTTGACATGCTTGGTGTTGAGCTCATGTTCTTTTCACTGTCATTGGCCTTGCTTATGTCCGTTTCATGCCGGCTTTGGACCTAGCATTGTTTGCTTGACATTGGATCCTATTTTGGGACAGTTTGCTCTCTAGACTGCATACCTGCAATTTATTACAGCAAGCAGTTATTGGTGGACTAAGGTGTACTTTTCATGCTGAAATATCCTGATTTGGTGTACCGCACCTAGTACTAAGTGGGCAGCAACTTTTGGCACACTTTGCTCACCCTTTGGACCCCGTTTTGGTCATTTTTGGGCAGTTTCTGCAGTAAAACAGCAAGCAGTTTTGGACTGTTTGGGCATTTCCAGCCTACATAATGGCGTCATCTTCGCATGATAGTGCCATCTTTAACATTACAAAGTTGGATGGTACCAACTACTCTTACTGGAAGAGTCAAATATGGCAGGTTTTGGTGCAGAAATCTCAGATTAAGCCACTTCGGTTGAGTGGGGAGCAGCCTGAAACTGTGGACATTGACGACTGGCTTGAACTTGATGAGCTATGCAAGTCCACGATTGTATTGTCTCTCACTGAACAGGTACATTATAATGTATTTGAGGAAGCACAGAGTGCATGGGATCTATGGAATAAGATCAAGAATCTTTATGATAAGAAAAGTCCGGCGAGTCAGATGTACTGGTTGAAGCAGCTTATGGATCTGCGCATGAAGGATAATGCGACTATGTCTGCTCACTTGAGCCAGTTCCATGCTATACTGAAGAACCTGACTTCGCAGGATATCACCTTTGGAGAGGAAGTAACTCCTCTTTTCTTGCTTGGAACTCTGAATGAGTCATGGGATGTATTCCGCACTGCTCTTTGTGCCTCTAGTGCTACTCTAAAATTGACAGATGTTGAGAGTGCTCTTCTTCAGGAAGAGGTGAATCGCAAAAACTTGGATGCCTCTCGTGGTAGTCATGCTTTGACAGTTAGAGGCAGGAATGACAGGTATGACCGTGGTAATGGCCGAGGCCGTGACTCGCAGAAGGGTCGGTCTAAATCTCGTGGTGGCAAGTCGCGTAGTAAGTCGCGTGGACGCAATGCAAATGTCACTTGTCATCATTGTGGGAAAAAGGGCCATATTAGACCACAGTGTCATGAGTTGCGCAATGAGAAGCGCAAGGATAAGGGGAAAGATAAAGTGCAGGAGAAGTCCTCTGATCGCAGCATAGTACCTGCGAAGTCCAACGTCAAGATTGAGGAAATTAATGTCATGCAGACTGAAGAGTCCGATGGTGGTGATGAGTTTATACTTGCAGCTAGTTCTTCTGATGCTTCACACTTGACTGAGACACCTAGTATGTATGCACAGTGCTGGTTATTGGATTCAGGTGCGTCCTTCCATGTGACGCCTTACCGTGAGTGGTTTCACTCTTACCGTACTGTATCTGGATCAGTCAAACTTGGAGATGACAGGTCTCTTGATATTGTGGGCTGTGGAGATATTCAGTTGCAGTTTTCCACTGGCAGTTCCTTTTTGCTCAGGGATGTACGTCATGTACTTGCGCTTACGCGTAGTCTTATGTCTGCAGGACAGTTGGATGATGCAGGATTTCATGTCTGTTTTGGGGATTCTACCTGGAAGATTACCAAAGGCAGACTTGTGCTTGCTAGAGGCGCCAAGGCTGGCAGCCTCTATCCTCTTGTTGTATCTGGGTCTTCTGTAGACCATGTTTTGGCAGTGGGCTCTATCCCACATGTATCACTTTGGCATGCCCGTTTGGGGCATATGTCTTTGAAAGGAATGAAAATGTTATCTGGTTTGCAGTATCTTCCGCCTTTGGATTATGCATGTTTTGACTCGTGTGATCATTGTCTTTATGGTAAGCAGAATAGGTCTACGCATAAGAAATCGGGTAGGCCACGCATGAGTGAGCCCTTGGCATTGGTGCATTCCGATGTTTGTGGGCCTATGCCTTGCATGTCTATGGGTGGCGCGAAGTACTTCGTTACCTTCATTGATGATTTTTCTAGGAAAGTGTGGGCTTATCCCATAAAGCAGAAGTCCGATGTCTTGGCAGTTTTTCAGAGATGGCTTGCTCTTGTTGAGAACCAGACTGGGTATAGGCTGAAATGCCTTAGGACAGATAATGGGGGAGAATATGTCTCGCATGCTTTTGAGCAGTTTTGTGATGACAGGGGTATTAAGCGTCAGTTGACCGCCCCTTACACCCCACCCCAGAATGGTTTGGCTGAGCGCATGAACAGGACTATTCAGGAGCATGTGCGCTCTATGCTTAGCCATGCAGGCCTACCCCCGAGTTTTTGGGCTGAGGCAGTTAGTACGTCAGTGCATGTCATAAACCGATCGCCTTCTAGTGGATTGGATTTCCAGGTTGCAGAGGAAGTTTGGGCTGGTAAGCCACCCTCTTATGCGCATCTCCGTGTCTTTGGATGTGAGGCATTCTGCCATGTGCCCAAGGACAAGAGGAGTAAATTGGATCCAAAGAGCATTAAATGCATATTCCTTGGCTATGGTGAGTCAGGAGAGATGGGCTATCGCCTATGGGATCCGCAGGCGCGGAAAATAGTACGCAGCCATGATGTCGTCTTCCATGAAGACAAGATGCACAGGCAGCCTGAGAAGGTGGTTGAGATCCGCAGAGTGATCTTTCAGGAGGAGCCTAAAGCTCCAGCACAGCCAGTAGTACAGCCTGCAGCAGTTCCTCCACAGGGCCAGGATGTTGGACAGGTAGTTAGACAGGCAGCAGAGCCTGCGGTGAGACGGTCTGCTAGAGATAGACGTCCACCTGACAGATTTCAGCCCTCTATGCATTATGTTTTGGTTACAGATGCAGGAGAGCCTTTCACTTATGATGAGGCTATGCGCAGGGGTGACAGTCACTCCTGGGAGAGGGCTATGCAGTCTGAGATAGACTCCCTGCATAAGAATGAGACTTGGGATTTGGTTGCCTTGCCTAAGGGCAAGAAGGCTTTGCCATGCAAGTGGGTGTACAAGCTGAAAAGTACCCCTGGACACCCCAAGCCGGCATACAAGGCTAGATTGGTAGCAAAGGGTTTTAAGCAGGAACATGGTGTGGACTTTGATGAGGTCTTCTCTCCTGTGGTTAAGATGACCACCCTGCGCTTAGTCTTGGCTTTGGTTGCACAGCTTGACTTAGATCTATATCAGATGGATGTCAAGATGGCTTTTCTACATGGGGACTTGCATGATGAGATCTATATGGATCAGCCTAAGGGCTTTGCAGAACCTGGCAGGGAGCACCTAGTGTGCAAGTTGAAGAAGAGCTTGTATGACTTGAAGCAGGCACCTAGGGAATGGTATCATAAGTTTGATGCCTTTATGCAGTCACAGGGCTACAGCAGGAGTGCTATGGATCCGTGTCTTTACACGAAGAAAGCCCGTGATGGCAGTTTGCTTATCTTGGTACTCTATGTTGATGATATGCTGATAGTAGGGAAAGCTCATGATGAGCTAGATGCTCTTAAATCTCAGCTAAAGAAGAGCTTTGAGATGAAGGATTTGGGACAGGCCTCACATATACTTGGGATGCGCATTAAGCGCGATAGACATCAGGGACTTTTGTATCTCTCACAGCAGGAGTACATTCATAAAGTCCTTGAGTGTTTCCGCATGCAGGACGTAAAGCCTATTGGCTGTCCATTACCTTCTTATGTGAAGGTATCACAGGCCGATTGTCCGCAGACAGATGAGCAGAGGGCCGAGATGGCCAAGATCCCTTATGCATCAGCCGTGGGCAGTTTGATGTATGCCATGATAGCCACTCGTCCAGATATTGCACATGCAGTTGGTGTTGTGGCACGCTATATGGCTACACCTGGCAGCAGACATTGGGATGCCGTGAAGGGTATCATGAGGTACCTGAAGGGCACAGCAGATATGTGTATTTGCTATGGCAGCCAGGATACAGGGGTCGTGGGGTACACTGACTCCGATTATGCAGGACATGCAGATAGTAGGAAGTCCACTTCTGGCTATGTATTCACCTATGCTGGAGGGGCTATCTCTTGGATGTCCAGGGTTCAGAAGTGTACGGCTTTGTCTACCACTGAGGCCGAGTATGTTGCAGCCACTGAGGCTTGCAAGGAGGCCATATGGTTAGGCCGTCTAGTTGCTGACCTTGGGATTGATGCTACACCTACACTGCATTCGGATTCTATGAGTGCCATTCAGTTGGCTAAGAATCCGGTCTTCCATGCAAAGACGAAACACATTGAGGTGAGGTATCACTTCATACGTGGTGTCGTGGAGGACAGGTCTGTTGACCTTGTCAAGATCTCCACTGACGAGAATCCTGCAGATTTGCTCACGAAGAGCCTCACTACTGAGCGCTTTGCCTTCCTCAGGAGGTTGATGGGCGTTGGATGAGATGTCACCTTTCCTCACCTATGTACATTTGTACTGTCTTTTCTTTTTCTTTTCTCTCTCACTAGGGCAGATTCGCCTTTAAGTGGGAGGTTGTTGGGGGTAAAGGCGCCTCCGCCGTGCCGCCCCGTGTATTACTACACTGACAGTACCCGCCACTGCACACTGCAGGTGGCGGGCGCCCGTCACGTCACTTTATTCTTTATTCTTTTAGTGACAGTTTGAATAAAGGAAGGCCCGGTCACACATTGTGACTGTTGGAGTTCCCATTTCTTGTCTCTCTCTTTCTTGCTCTTGCTCTCCCGCCATAGCTCGCGTGCAAGCTTCGATCCTTCTCACCTTTCAGATATCCAATTCAAGCAATCATTTCCCTTTGGGTGAGATTGAAGATCAAGGGGGCAAGTTTATGGCAAGAGCATGGAGAAAGTGGAGTTACCAATGGAGGCTAAGAGAGCAATCGATTGTGTGTTGAAAGGTTTGATGGCACTCATTAGAGAGGGACGGCTAATCAACAAGGCTAATTACGGGGAATACATTGTGTTCCTTGTAGCGACCTGGCTCTTTCCTTCCTCAATTGTTTCATGTAGCAACTCAATAGCAAGTAAATTCTTGTATTGAATTATGATAGCCTTGTCCATTTAGATCGCATAGGTTCAATATACCTACTATATAGGGAGAATGTTTTCTATAGCTTTCTAATGTTAAGACTAGATATGAAGAGGTTACTTATAGATTTTAGCTATGTATGCTTCTATGCGCATGATTGCCATAGCCCAAATTGGAAGTGTTTGTGTAGCCATCAAAGGCTAGAATCAATATCATTTTATATATTATTTGGATTGTTTCAGAATACATGATGTTTATGCATTGGTCCAAACGAGCATAAGGCTTGCTTAAACACAGGGCTAGCTTAAGCAAGGGTTTAGTTTACTGTAGAAAGCACAAGGTCAGCTTGTGAACTAAAAGGGGGGGGGGGGGTTCCTTTACAATGAAAAATGAAGAAGAAATATTGAAACTAGAAATATCTTGTGCTTGCTTACAACCTTGGAGCTTGATTCTCACCATGTATTGTGTGAGGACATGGTTTTTTCATTTGACACTAGAAAAAATAGACTCTCATTCTGTGCAAATCAAATAATATGATGCTGATCAGGTTGTTATCCAACATAGATTTTCTTAATTTTATAAGCCCCATCCATGTCACTACCTTTATTCCCCCTCCCCCTCCCCCTCCCCCTCCCCCACCCCCACCCATTGCTTAACCTTATTAATAAGTCTTAACCTTAATAAATTAATCACTTTCAAACTACTATTTCTAGAACTTGTTTGCTTGAAGTTGTATTGCAAATGATTCAATTGGATCAACTTGAGCTGCTTTCACATTGAAGCTGAGAACTAGATAATTCAAAGTTGTATTTACACTTGCAAAAGTTGAACCACTTGAAAAATAATTGTGTTCACCATGTGTAGGGTCTTTCAATGAATTGGTTGAAAAACAATTGTGTTCACCCGGTCTTTCAATGAACTGGTTGAATTGGTTTATGTCCACACCACAAGGACAAGTAGACTCTTTGGAGGCCTAAAAGGTTGTCTTTATGTAGATTTGTAGGCCATTTTTATTGAGAAATACTACTAGCCACAATTGGAGAGCAATAGCATGTATCGAGGAGTGTTCAACCAAATTTTTGGTAGCAAAAATTGGATTATTAGTGAGAAGTCGACAAAGGACAACTATTATTAGCAAAAAAAATTGGTAGCAAAAATTGGATTATTAGTGAGAGGTCGACAAAGGACAACTATTATTGGCATAATCCCAATAGCCAAGGCTAGGCAAGCACCCCTTGTGTATACACACATAGTGCAATATATAAGTGAAGATAATGGATAGTAAGAATAATGAAAAACCCACAAAAACTTCTTACATGAATTTTCTCTTACTCTCTCATCCTCCTGCTCTCTCAAGCTTGTGACAATGTTGCCCATCACTTCTCTCAATCGATATCAAAGCATCAACTTGGGAGCTCAAGGTTGGAGTGAGAAGTGTGAGGAGTCAACCACTTTTGTAAGATGGAGGAGTCAATGTCCACCATGAGATTGATGCTTGTTATCTAAAGGAGATACAAACCCTATCACCAAGCTCTAAAAAATTAGTATGCAAACCAAATGTCAAGCCTTGTAGTGTATGCATAAATCAAGCATCCAACATTTGTTGATAGAGAAAAACATCATAGTCTTTAGTTTCACGAAGGCTTAACTTCAAACTTGTCTCCATAGGAGTAGCACTAGGCTTGCAATCCTTAAGACTGAATCTCTATCATAAGGTCTCAACACACTTTGGTCGACACAAACCAATATCTACATCACACTACTTGAACTAAATGCCCAAATAATGATCCAATAGGCCCAAATCTAACATGCCAAATGCTAAATTCAACACAACCTTAAAATTAGTTAATGTATCTCATTAGGACTAGTTGAGTAGCATGTTGTCAATATAAACCACAATGTTCAAAGGCACATCATCGTCATGTTTGACAAATAAGGTGCTTTCAATTGGACTATTTTAAAAACCACATCTAGTCAAGTATCCATATACCTTCTCATGCCAAGCCTGAGGTGCTTGTTTCAAACCATACAAAACATTTTCAATATGCACATTTTGTTTTCTTACTCTTTCTTCACAAAACTACGAGGTTGGAAAACATACACTTTCTCATGTAAATCTAGACTGCTCAATCTCTACTCTCTCATCAAGACCTACATCATTCACATTTGCATTAGAAATGGACTGATTTGCATTATCACGAGGAGCTTGTGTAGGTTGAAAATTTGCTTCCTTTGGCAGTGTATGTAATTATACACCACTAAAAATATGCAATAAAGTGTTATAGATGCATTGTGAGCATACATATGTCTCTTTTGTATGTGAAAGTAAAGGGTGAACAACATCTTCCACAAAGACAACATCAAGACCAACTAAGATATGCTTACTTTGTGGATGGTATAACTTAGGTTCAAATGCATTTTGTAGCCTTGTCATCCAACTTATTGCGTTTTGTTGAATTGGTACTAAAGCATAAGCCAAGCAACCAAAAACATGCAAGTGAATCATATATGAATTTTTACCATGGTAAGACTCATACAAAATGATAGACTACAAAGCCATAGTGAGACACATGTTAAGTACATAGGTTGCATATAAACATCCTCAAGCCACATAAACTATCTAACAAAGCTTGACTCTTAATCATGCATCATGCCATCTCCATGAGTGATTTGCTTTTCCTCATAGCTATATCATTTTGTTGTGATGTATATGGCAATGTATATTGGTGTTTTATCCCACGTTCAACTAGATATGTATTAGATTCCTTATACATATACATACTCGCCCCCTCAATCTGAATGGGAAGTGTCGGCTTTACATCATGGAAAATTTTTAGTCATGCTAATAAGGAGCTTGAAGCATACACTTTGAACTTAGCTTTTAAACCATGTATGTATGCATGTATGGATCAGTCATCAATGGAAGTCATGAAGTACAAGTAGGTGCCAAACTAGGGTGTTTGCATGAGATCACAAACATCATTGTGTACAAGCTATGGTTTGCAAAATACCGTTCATTGAACCATCTTTTGGAAATGAAGCACATTGCATTTTTCCAATATGTCACCTTCACATATGTTTTTTCTAGATGCCTCAAGAGTAGGCATTAAAGACTCATTAAAGACAACATATAAGACTTCTGTATCTGTAGTAAAATTTAGATGATTGATATGTGCATACCAAAGTTTTGTGTTTAAAATTTCTTACGAATCTACAAATGTACATGCCATGTCTTCCCACATATATTGCTGGTCATAATCCACCATGGACCACAAATTTATAGCTCTCTTGCAGAAAATCAAAATTACACACATATAAGTAGAGAAGAGAATAGAAGAAAATGCAAAAAGTGAGGCACAATACAAATTGAGTGCAATCTTTCCCCCATGAATCAGGAGGGCTATCCCTAATGCATATATTTATAAATTATTAATGATTTTGTACCGAACATAGCATATTGCATCCATGCTTTATTCTTTTTTTGTGAATATATCCCCTTTCCCTAATATCTAAACAATATCTAAAATTTTATACAATATATTTGGGCTAAATAATAACAATAATACCCAACCTTAGAAGCATATAATAAAAATATATAGCGCTTCAAGCATGTAAATAGATTATTAAAAATACAAATACTAATTCTTCATGCTTTATTCAGTGATTCATAAGTTCCATGGTTTCTATTGCATGGTGAATCGATAAGAAGTAAAAATCTAGATAAAATATTAAAAGTTAAAGTTGCTTTAAATAAATAAGTAATCATAACATTACCCAAGGGTAGAAAAAGAGATTATCCTTAGTTGACAAGATAAGGAAACATCATGGGTGATAAGTCACATGCAAGTGTTGCCTTATATGGTGAATCGACACATTAGGTTAAAAAATAACTAATAAATAAATAAATCTAAATTAATAAAATTGGTAATTAATAAGTGTATTATCTTGAGTGACAAATCAACACAAAAATAAGTAACCATGTATGACAAATATTGCCTTCTTCGGCATATTGGCGTCTAATTAAAAATGTAATGTGCTTGTGAATGGTAACCAAATATTAAATCATTGTAAATTGGAGAAATATATATTTTTTAAATCCATTCAAATTCTTCTACCGAATGGTTCTTATATTTGACTAAATATTGGTGGTATTCTTGATTAATACGCGTAGTAGGTTTATCATGGTCAAGAATGATTTCAGGGGTTAAAACCTCGGTATCTCCCTCAAGTAGTGGCAAATCATCAACCATTGGAGTAATAGGTGATGTGCCTTTAAAGGGTTTTAGTAAACTAATATGAAAAGGGTTATAGATATGCCAATGAGATGGGATTCCTAACAAAAAGCATTATGATTAATCTTGTAAAAGATTCTATAAGGTCCATAATATCACAAAGCAAGTTTAATTTTGGGATGCCACTCAATATATTTAAATGTTTTTTAATCAATTCAAAGCGATACCAAATTTTTTAAACAAAAATATAATGGCTTTACACTTTTATTTGCTTGGGTACTATATCATATTTGTGATTGTTGAATTCTATTAGTGACTTCATAGAATATTGTCACACGATCATTAGCTAATGAATCAATTATATGTACGTTAATGGATATGATGGTCACTAGGTCTAGGTAAATTCTTAGGTGTGCAACTAGAAATCGAATGAGGCATACTATTATAGACAAATTAAAGGATAGGTAGATGTTCTAATTAGTAGGATGACCAATAGTGTAAGAGTAGTAGTAGTAGTAGTTGAATGAGGTATACTATTAAGGGAAATTGAAGTATAAATAGACGCTGATCCCAATTAGTAGGATGGAAAATATGTAAGACTTAGTAAGATTAAGAATGGTGCTACTATCCCTTTTTTTGCCTATGTTTTTGAAGAAAGTAACCCAAAAATGGCCATCTCTGCCAAAGTAAAGATGACCTTAGGAAAAGCATGATGAGGAAAGATGGTGTGAGTAAATAGTTTGGTAGCCTGAGGTGTAGATAATATCTTTTTATAAGGCATAAAATATGCTTACTTGCTAAACCTATCAATAATTGTCCAAATCATGTCATTATGGGAGGATATAGCTAATAAACTAGTTATGAAATCCATAGAAATTTTCTCCCGTGGTCCATTAAGTATAGATAAAGGTATAAGCAAACCATGAGATTTTCCACAATAATGTACATTGACAAACAATGTATTTAGATATACTTAGCAACATCATGATTCAAATCAGGCCAATAAAAAGTTATTTCCATGCAACTAATATATAGCGAATTCCTGAATATTCCATGTATGGGCATGCATGCATTTTTTCCATGGTGATGGCTCGACAAGGTGTAGCTACACACAATCTCTTGTGCTAATGTAAAAATCCATTTACATATGTGTAATCATTAAAACTAGTGGTATTTGTATTCTAAAATTGTTGCAATACATTACCAAAATTAGTTATGCATATGTAGTAATCATTGAATCAAAATTTCAAATTTCAATAATAGAAATGTGATTTAAGTAGACACTCTTAATCTTATCAAAGCCAAATGGGTCATGTAGCAAAGTATTCTCATGAGGTATACAATTAAGTGCATGGGCAACAACATTAACAAGTTCAAGTTGATATTGGATCATACACTACAAGGATTTGAGGGTATAGCCATGCCCATTTGTGACGAGAAATAGCGACAGTACCGAGACGAAAAAAACACGGGCCGAAACCTGAGCGTGTCATTTTGCGCGCATTCACGAAAGAGAGAGCGAGAGGGAGAGAGAACATCTTGCATTTGAGAGGGAGAGAAAGAGAGAAAGAGGGAGAAAGAAAGCTTCTCAGTGTCGCCGTTGCCGCTGTTTGCGAAGAAGAGGAGGAGGTGTATGGAGGGCGAGCGTTTACGGTGAGTGCATTGTCTATTCTTGCTTTGCTTTTGTGTTTTCTCTCTCTCTTTTACTTGTTTTTGGTATAATTTATGTGTATTGAGAGAGAGAGAGGAAATGAGAGAGAAAGAGAGGGAGAGGGAGAGGGAGGGAGAGGAAATGAGAGAGGGAGAGGAAGAGAGAAAAGGAAATGAGAGAGGGAGAGGAGAGAGAAAAAACATTAAACATAATAGGGAAAGAGAGAAAGAGAGGGAGAGGGTGAGGGAGGGAGAAGAAATGAGGGAGAGAGAGGAAATGAGAGAGGGAGAGTAGAGAGAAAAAGAAATGACAGAGGGGGAGAGGAGAAAAAAGAGAGAAAAAACATTAAACATAATAGGGAAAGAGAGAAAGCGAGGGAGAGGAAATGAGAGAGGAAGAGGAAGAGAGAAAAGGAAACGAGAGAGGGAGAGGAGAGAGAAAAAACATTAAACATAATAGGGAAAGAGAGAAAGAGAGGGAGAGGAAATGAGAGAGGGAGAGGAGAGAGAAAAAATGAGAGAAGAAGAGGAGAGAGAAAAAACATTAAACATAATAGGGAAAGAGAGAAAGAGAGTGAGAGGGTGAGGGAGAGAGAAGAAATGAGAGAGGGAGAGGAAGAGAAAAAAAGAAAATGAGAGAGGGAGAGGAGAGAGAAAAAAATGAGAGAAGAAGAGGAGAGAGAAAAAGAGAGAAAAGACATTAAACATAATAGGAAAAGAGAGAAAGAGAGGGTGAGGGTGAGGGTGAGGGTGAGGGAGGGAGAGGAAATGAGAGAGGAAGAGGAAGAGAGAAAAGGAAATGAGAGAGGGAGAGGAGAGAGAAAAAACATTAAACCTAATAGGGAAAGAGAGAAAGAGAGGGAGAGGGTGAGGGAGGGAGAGGAAATGAGAGAGGGAGACAAAGAGAGAAAAGGAAATGAGAGAGGGAGAGGAGAGGGAGAGGAAATGAGAGAGGGAGAGGAGAGAGAAAAAGAGATAAAAAACATTAAACCTAATAGGGAAAGAGAGAAAGAGAGGGTGAGGGTGAGGTAGGGAGAGGAAATGAGAGAGGGAGAGGAAGAGAGAAAAGAAAATGAGAAAGAGGGAGAGGAGAGAGAAAAGGAAATGAGAAAGAGGGAGAGGAGAGAGAAAAAACATTAAACATAATAGGGAAAGAGAGAAAGAGAGGGTGAGGGTGAGGCAGGGAGAGGAAATGAGAGAGGGAGAGAAAGAGAGAAAAGGAAATGGAAGAGGGAGAGGAGAGAGAAAAGAAAATAAGTTAGACTCCCGAAGGTCACGAACCATGAAGAAGATGGTATATCAAGGACACGCCGCTTTCTTGCCAGAGGGTCATGAACTCAGGGAAGGTTTTCTTGGACGACCTCCAACAAGTATGAATGCCGTACGAGCTGAAAATGGTCCACGCGGAGTCACATCCAAACGGAATGCGGGGGTTCTCAGTTTTCTACGAGTTGCCATATTGGATCCACTTACAGATCAACCACTTGTTGGATCCCATGTATATTTTCAAGAATGTGGACAACTTGCTATGGGACCATATCACAGGAAAGAGAGACACTATAGGGGCACGAATGGATTTGAAGGAGGTAGGCAAATTGGAGACACTTTGGCCGCAGTCGAGTGTGCTGATGGTCACTGCAGCTGCCTCGCACTCCTTGGGTTTTTTTCACTAAAGAAGAGTGCATTGTGAAGCAAATAGTCAAGTTTATCCGCACTCCGACAGGTATGATGTGTTCTCTCAGGTCTGCATTTTCTAAAGACGACCAATTATTAGGACTAAAATTCCATGACTGGCATAAGATATGTCAGGTTTGTAGTACGAATGGATTGTAATTGGCGTGCACATTTTGCTACTTGGAATGTAGCCATTATTCATAATGCTTTCTCATTTGTGGCAGTTTGTACTACCGATCACGATTACAGGATGCCTTACTCCAGAAATACGCGGGGCCATTTACAGGTTGTCGACTTTGGTGCAATGGATCTCACAGAAGGAGATTAAGACCTCCTCTATTGAATCCGGGAGGCGGGGAGCAGTGGAGACAATCTGTCTCTTTGAGAAATACCTGCCTACCAGCATGCTCACGATACAAATCCACCTTCTTGTGTATCTTGTAGATGAAGTGGAGATTGCTAGACCTATCCATATGCAATGGATGTTCTTCTTAGAGTGCTTCATAAAAACCCTGAAAGGCTTTGTGCGATAACGAGCTCAGCCAGAAGGTAGCATGGCTGAAGGTTGGTTGGTGTTTGAGGTGCTAGTGCATATTTCACAATGGCTACCAATGGTGGATCCAGACAACAAAATGCTATGGTCTCGTTGAAGAATGATGATAGACTGACCGGAGATGTGGTGGTTGGAAATGGGGTAGAAAAAAGAATGGATGCTACAATGGAGGAGAAGGTGAATCGCTTTTGTATGTTGCACCATGCCTCTATGGAGACATGGCTTGCCAGGTACCAGATTGCTAAGAAAGATCGAGAGGAAGCGCGATCTGAATTTCAATGTAGTACACGCCATCGATCGATTCATTATTCGGAGGGCATGGAGGAGATGCCGCGGTTCATGTCAACGCGATGATTGCATGGAAGGGGTGGAGGTCTCAATTGAAGAGTGGGAATTCTCGAGGGGATGTAGTCCAAAGGTGATGACGTGTTTATGATTTGTCGTATCTATATTTTATATGTGACAACTAATTTGAGTGCTTCAATGTACAGTACAAAATATATAGTGTAGCGTGGTTGCACGGATGACATTTTTGCGTGGAGCGTATTGACAAAATGCGTTCCACAATGGACCGTGGTATCATGGCAAGGTTTGAGCAGGAGAGCCGACGACGAGCAACAAGTCCAAACACGGTTATAGATGAGATGGAGTATTTTGGAAACTTGCAAAGTATTGTTACGGTGGATTACCGTAGCTTCTCCATGATACTATTCGATGTGCAGTGGTTCAAAGTGGTACTTGAAGGAGCTGGAGCAACAGTTCAACGAGGTCCATCTGGATTTCTCGAAATCGATTTCGAAAAAAAATGGAGGGATTTGCGCGACACCTTTGTGTTGCCGACCCATTGTGAACATGTGCATGAACTCATTTGTTTGTTAATTGTATTACGACATGGTGCATGTCACAATAGTTTAATCTCTCTTGTACGTGTTTGTGAACATGTAATCTTCTATCCAAACCCTCGACAACCTCGATGGTGGTATGTTATACCTTCAGCTCCCCGAAGTGCGAGAGTATATGATCAAAGTGATGTTTCGAGCATAGATGAGGATAATATGCAAATAGAGGGGTCGATATTGCAAGGGGTGGAGGCTACCGAAAGCTTGGAGCATATAGAGGAGCCAAGATCAGCTAACAATGATGGAAATACAGGAGTCCAAGAATTCTTTGAGAATGAGGTGGACTCGTCCTTTTGTGGTGACATGTCTATCGACCTTTCAATGTATGCGAAGTTGTGTCAGGAGATTGACATGGAACCATAGGATACTTCATACTTGGAGCATCCACTTACTCAATTCGTTGACTAATTACTTATAAGGGTACATAAGATATGCATTTTAAGTGAGATCATTTTTTTAGGATTTATATTACCGTGCTTTGTATGATTTAAATTGATTATGCTAACATCATTTTTTGTCTGTGTAGGTGACCTTTTTGGATACTTAGATCATCAGGATGAGTCGAGGGATGAGCGATGAGGAGTTGTAGGATATCTTCACGTGCATGTCTCCAGATTAGATGGCGAGATTCAGAGACATGGCAGATCAGGAGCTGTCTCAGACATTGTCAGGCTGCTCTATTAGATCTACTTCGATGCGATCAAATGCTTCAGTTTCGAGCATACAAGGTCGACGCTCCAGACTTGGACCAGAGGGAGGGAGTGCTTCAGGGTTAGGGGGATGCTATAGAGATACGAAGGCAGTGAGCCTGCCAAAGGCTAAATCCACAAAGGTCACCTTTTTGCCATTTGGTCACTATAGACCTCATCTAACATACAAGTCAAGACCCACGTGCTCACACATGGCTTTTCCTCATAATGTGGGCCTTACAATTTAGAGCACCATGGATCATTGGTGGCACCTTATGAGGGTGGAGCATTGAGCATATCTAACATTATCCACCTATCTCCCTCCCTCCCTCCCTCTCTCTCTCTCTCTCTCTCTCTCTCTCTCTCTCTCTCTCCTTTATAGACACACAGTGCTTAGGTAATATGAGGTGACCATAGTAGGACCATTTCAAGGCTGAGCTTTAAGGCTTATGTAGCCTTTATAATGCTATTGAGCTTTCATCACCCCATTGATATGGCCGTCAACTGCATACATTTGGTAATGCCCTCAATGTGGATTTCAGGACATCCATTTGGGTGATATGTGGGGGAGTTACTGATGCCATCGTGGCAATGGTATTGATAACAAGGAGGAAGTTTGTGATGAACTCATAGCTAGTAATTGGTTTGAGAAGCGAGATGGTTTTATTTAAGGACTGGGGCATTTGATGGTGAAACGACGTTAAGGTAAGCCTTTAAAGGTTTTTCATCAATCATTTTTTTTCTTTTTAATTCCCCTCCCCTAGGCCCCTTTCATGCATGGAAAGGCTAGGGATATGCCAATATAACTCTAGTGACTTGATCGGAAGGGACATTGGTGGTTGCCGTGGAGGAGTGTTGGTGGTGGTGTGGAGGAAGGTTGTTGGGGACACATTGGTGGCCTAGGTGGCTGGTGGTAGGGTTGTTGGAGTTGGTGGTAGGGTTGTTCTTTGTTGGGGATTGCACGGATGACTAGCACAAGTATTGGTTTGTTGGGGATTCTGCACATGACAATTCTTGGCGGGCTTGCAGGATGATAAAGGATAAGAATTCAGAGTTGGGTGTCGATGAAGAGCGAACAACACTTTTGTTGGAGTCTTCAATACCTGCAATTGAAAACCTCTCATAGGTGGTCTCTCCCTAGGGGTAGTGCTAGTCTTCTCTACTGTGCACAAGACATAGTTCAATTAGTTTGGGAGACAGGTCGAACTCTAAGCAAGCTGAGAGTATTGTCTTGCACTTGAGGACCCAAACTGTGTATATATTTTGATGCAGATATTATATGAGTGCTCGTGCATACTTAGATATTACGTAGTTAGAAGACCACAGATTGGTTTCTCGTAACAATGTGTGGATGAAGCAAAGCTGTCCATGTTGACAAGAAGTACACGTGAAGATGTATGAGACATCCTTTGTGTTGTGACTGCACGATGTAGCATAATTGAGCACAGGGACACCGCACTTTTGGTAGCTGGGAGCTATTGGACTTGCTTGATGAGGATGGTGTACTTTTCATGGCCATTCGTGTAGTGCTTACTACAATTGATTGCAATGGTATTAAGGCAGAGTGCAAGAGGGAATCGTGCGAATGGGTCAAGGTGACAGGTCTAACCATAGGCGAGACAAGCTCCCTAGATATGTCTTGCCCTTGATGTGCCCTGAATAATTGTGGGTGATGCTAAAGGGCTAGGGGACTAGGGACAGAGCCAGCCAACCAAGGTCACTAGATGTACCTAATTTGAGGACCCCTAGGTGCTGTGCTGTGATTGTCGGTGCTTCGTATCTTTTCATTCTTTTCTTTTCTTTTCTTTTTTCGTTTCTTTTTGTTGTGCTTTTTTTTTGAGACTTGCCTGAGTACAACCATTGCAATATGTTGAGGCTATCAGCCTTTCAATGGGTTGGGAGATGTCAAGCTTCGAAGGCTCTGAAAATGGATATACAGTGATGATTGTGCCCTAGCCTCGTTGTTAGAGAATCAGTTGTTGAGATGGGGAGATACACTTGAGATATTGCAACCCTCTTTGGAACGTGCGATGTTGGTACAATTGGGGTAATAGTTGAGTGCCTAGCGTAGAGTGTAACCCAGAAAGAGGAAGTGGTTAAGATCATGCTTTGGGCCATGTGACGTGGACACTCGCACGGGTGCTTTTCGCTTTCGGCAGCATGGCTTTGTCGCGGCTCTTTGTGAGGTTGGTGGTCTTGCGATGACTTAGGCATTGAACATGTTCACACGAAGACCTACATCGTCCTACATCCACTTATCACTTCATGAGAGTATATGCAAGTTGCATGCATCAAATACAACGAACAGATGCAAACATGTCAAGATATTACTTTATCAAAATCCTATGATGCTGATTGTGATGCATATTCCGGTGCTTGTTAAAGACATGGCATATATTAGCAATAGGTAAGGAAAGTGTATATAGGCGGGGAGCCTGCCCCTTTAACCATTTAAATACAAAAAGTTATGGCAGGATGGCCTTTGTTAAGCTGCTTAATATATCATAGGGGCTACTCTATTTTCATGAGGCGGGGCGAGTCCGGGTGGTCGGGGCACTGAGGCTCTGCTGGTGAGGGGCTCCTGTGAGGTTGGGTAGGGAAGATGTTGGCCGGGACCTGAATGGTGTAGTCCCTGGCCGCAACTATTTCCAAAATACTTTTGAACAATGCATCAAATTCTTGCTTGTCTCGAGCTGCCCTCTCCTCTTTCGAGCACCTGGTGCCCGAGTGTCTAGTGGGAGCCCGCACGACCGGTGTTGCTATGCCCCATGTGCTCCCTTGAGCTTCTATTCCCCTAGCCTGGGGATTTTTTGGTCTACATCCGGGGCGGTGTCGCTTGGGGCCTCATTTCTTTGCATGCCTTTTAAGGGTAGGTACATAGCGTTCCGACGGAGGAGCTTGTGCTGCATGCTCCCTTCGATGGGGCAGATAGCGTCCTTACAAGCCAGCTGCATTGGGTGCTCCATGTCGGGTACCGTAGGGGGACCTGCAAAATGCGAACCAAGGATTAGGCCTTGAGGCAGGATAAAATTATTTGCATGGAAGGGATTGTACAGTGGGTTATCAAGTGCATATGATGAGGAAGGGAGAGGTGAGGCATGCAATGTTTGTTGTAAAGGGATGGGCCCCATGATGATGTTCATTTTGCCTCCAGCCATTAGCAGATCTTGGCTTATGCTAAGTTGCTGGACTGGTTGTCATGAAGTGGGGCAAGGCTCATCCTCGGAAGGATAGACTGGAAAGGGGGAAAGGTGTATAAAGGAACGGTACCTCATCTACACCATCAGAGATGTTGCTCAGGGCTTCCTATGGCAGTAATGAGGGTTGCATGCCCTCCACTTGGAGGCAGGAATGGTCACACGACTTCTAAATGTGTGGTGAGAGGAGGACCTGAGGAGCTTAGCCTGTCAAACCCAACTCTTCTCCCTGCGCTTGACTATCATTGCTTGTGTGTGTTGATATTGTCTATACAGGGTCACAAAATTCATTGTTTATTTATATACATATTTACGAATCCATGTCACTTCACGAAGATAAAAGCCAATTGTAGAACTTAGGATTGTACTGGAGTGTGGCACATGCATCCAGTACTCGTGGCAGCCTTCTTAATAACATCAGGTATTTTGCAACGTCAAGCATCATGGTACCTTGTCCGAGTCTACTTGCAACATGTAGCTCCTCCTCAGTGAGAATCTTATCAGCCAAAGAGTTCTCTTGGCTAGTTTCAGCTAAGTCCGTATCCCAAATGGCAGTTAGCACTTGAAAGGAAGTTGGCGCCACATAGGTTGGGTCTCTTTGAGACCGCCATTTGGCCAATCGCTCCTTTGAGACTGTCATAATCTGGTTTCCTAGTTCGACCATTGCAACACGGCTTTCAAACCAATATTTTTCAAATTGACTTCCACCCTTTGATTGTCGCTTTAGTTGCTCTATCTCTAAGAGATTTGGTTGGCAGAGCACATCATTGAATGTTACAGTTAAGCATAGGTCGGCTTCCTCGTCAAAGATGAGTCACATGCGTTCATGCAGGAGCTTGTCATAGTGCTTGTCAAGATGTTCTTGCTCTTCCCAGGATAGGGAAAACGGCAAGTATTCTTCAAGCTGATCCTTAGGGAATGCACCCATGTCTGCCAGGACATAGACATGTGCGAATACTTTGAGCTTAGCATCCAACTCAGATAAGCATTCTGTGACACTTCTATGTTCAATGAGGGCTCGCTCGGTTGCTATCTCATGCAAGGATCTAGGAGTTTCCCTAGGCTTTAGCATAGCTGGGGGCTCAGGCCTAGATGAGCAAGATTGGTCAACACTAGGGTTGCTTATACTCTCCGGGTTTCCATGTTTCCCATGAGGCTTTGTTATTGCGTCATGGTTCTCCTTAGATGTGACTGGTATAAATTTGTTACTCTATTGTGACAGTGTTGTATCCACTCTTGATTGGTCAATGCGAGTTCTGTTGTCGGTGGATTGAATGTTGCAAGCAACCGTTGATGGTAATGACTGCTTTGATTTTTCAGAACACACGGATGTGTCTGAGATTTCACCACTATTAGGAGAGACATCAATGGGTTCATTGGTGGATGGACTCGATGCTTTATTCCTCAGCTCTCCAATGCTCTTGGTCTCAATGTGCTTGGAGTCCACAACCACCTGTAATTGTTGTTGTTTTTGCTATTTTCTCCTCTTTTTCTTGGTTAGTGAAGGTGCATAACTTAATGACTCAGGACCCTAAACTAGGTCAGTCGTTGATGTGCTTGGTTGGGCCACAGCTTTCCCCTTCTTTGGTGTGTCCTTATGGGACATAGCTGCACCTTGCTGGACAGCCTTGCTAGGTTGATTGGTCAGATGTGCCATCTCCTTGGCCCCATCTTTGAGAGGTTTCTCCTCAGGCCTAGGCTTTAGGTGCTTTGGAAGTGCTGGAGTTGTCAAGGATGTTGCTGTGGCACATCCTCCATAGGTGAACTGCTAAGGACACGTTCCGCAAGGGGCATTGTCACGGCCAAGGGCTGTGACTTTTGATCCCTGATTGGAAGTAGTGGCAGCTATTTCAGTGGATTGGCTACTACTAGTAGATTGCAGTGTCAAGTCCCTTGGGCGATCAAAAGTGGTCATGTCTTTTGTTGCCCTTTGAGCATTCACTTGTGTGGATCAAGCATGAGTTGATCTAATCATATTAGGTTGCACAGGCATATCCTTGGGCCGAGAGCTATGGATGGTGTCATATTCCACCTCTTGGACATTTGGAAGCTTAGATGGAGATTGAGATTGGGATTGAGCAGCCGCCCTTGACGACTGCTGTTGTACTTCCTGTGTTCGTTTGGGAAAAGAGGGTGTAGGAGATCTAGGACTCTTAGGTGGACTTGGGACTGGCTGAATGATTTGCTCAAGGTTATTAGACGATTGTGCCATTTGCCTTGTTGAGCAATCAGCCTTCTCACGAGCAGCGTTGTGCCTCTGGTGCTCATTATCCCATTGGGGAATCAAAGGCTCCTTGGACACTAGTGGCTTTTGTGTATCCTCAACGATTACATCTGATATTTGGTTGTCAAGCACACTAGACTGAGGATCTACCCTTCGATTAGTCCCGTTTGGTTTCTTGATTTCGACCGTAAGGGGCTCTGTCACTCTAATGTTTTTGACGCGAGACTTGGTTTTTCGTTTAGATCTCCTCCTACGCTTCTTTGCTCTTGATACGATCTGGTCTTCAGTCCATAAAGGAGGTTTAATAGGGGGTTTTGGTACCCAAATCCATCGGTTACCTGCATAATACCCTTGAGCACGTAGCAACACTTTGGATATCCATCTCCGCATTGTATTGGCTCTCCATCGATGCATTTGTCTATAAGGCTTAGGCTTCTTTTGGGGTATTCTATGATATTTGTAAGTCCAAAGCCCGTCCTTGGCATTGTCTCTTGACCTTCTTATTTCAAGCATGGCCTCACTAACTGGTTCTCGTCGTTTGACCTGTGCTTGTATCAACTCTTCCAACAAGTCCTTACTCTTGTTAGTAGGCTTGACTATTATGTCAGCACCTAGCTTGCCTTTCCCTTGAGGCTCGATGAGGTCACCCTTGCTAAAGGTTGTGACTATCCTCACACCCGGTAGTATCAGGTGTATCCTCGATGCTACATAGTCAGCCTCACACTTGGTCACCCTTTTGAAGGGTCTTCCAAGGAGGGTTTCCTTCTCGCAATTATCACTATTTGGAGGAACATGAAATAGGATAGGCAAGCTTTCAGTTTCAATTGTTGCAAGGATTTTGCACTTCCCTATGAGTGCTTGTGGGTGTCCCCCGTAAGGGCTAAGAGTTGCATTAGTCGGTGTGAGCTTTGGTTGGCCTAGTAGGGTCCATGCTTCATAGGTCAAGATATTAAAATCTGCTCCTTCATCAATCAGAGCATCGACAGTGTGCTCTCTTTTTGCAGTGAGTTTGACCCTAAGATAAGCAGGTGGCACTATGTCTTCGTCTTCCGGGTCTTGACTTGTAAATTTAAGCCTTTTGACAAATGCCCTTGAGTCCCCAACTGCACAACCAGATGTGGATTCTCCACTGGCGTCTTGGATCATTGGTGCAGTGCTATTCAATGAGCATCTATCATCAGGATTGTCATATCTAGTCATTCTTGATGTTGTTGCTTTCTGCTTTGATTAGATGCAGTCCGAATGCAACACATATGTGTTTTTGCAGTGTGGCCTTTTGCCCTTGTTGGCTAGATGGGCCCATTGAGGTTCTAGGGTCTCTGATTGTCTCTGTTCAGGTACGGGCTTTTGGTTGCTCTTTTGCAAGTGAGAATCCATGCTCGCGTAGAGCCATTACTACACTAGGGTCCAATTTGGAGGACCTGTCACGATGCGTGTTTTCTCTCCAACCTACTTGGGGGAGGCGCGGAGGGGGAGCCCCCTCTACGGGGGTCCGGGAGGGTTGTCCCCCCAGCCTGCAGGGCCGTTATGGTAAATGCCATATGTGATTTGGAAGATCGTTTATAGACAAATTTTGAACTACTTGCTCTAAGTTTTAGCCTAGTGATCGATCTATGATATGGTTTCGGCTCTATATGGTCTCTCGGTCAGTTTCACTATCTTCAGGTTAAAATTTGAAAAAATCTAAATTCGGCTCAACAAGTCCGAATTGTAGGGGCCGAGTGCCCAATTCAGCCCGTTCGAGGGCCGAGTAGAAAGGGCTAAATGCAACTGGTCCGAATGTCAAATTCAGCCAGTCTGAGTCTGGTTGTTCGAGGGCCGAGTCGAGTGGGCCGAGTCAAGTGGTCCGAGTGGTAATGGGCCGAGTCGGCAGGGCCTTCCCACTGGTCGAGCAGCTCCAGATCCAACCTACTCATGTAGGGGAAGGTGTAGAATTACCTGGGCTGGGCAAATAACTCCTGGATGGCCAGATCAAAGCGGATCCACTCAACGAAGCTTTCTTCCTCTCTCCTGCTACCCTGAAACCCTACACTACACAATGTGGCCTTTCTTGCCACTCTTGGTCCATTATCACCTTGTCCAGGCCTGCACTCACCTTAATCTTGCTTCCCTTACTAACATTTAACCCAAAATTTCATTTCTTGCCCTTCTTTTCCCTGTTTCAGCCTGTTATACAGCAACAAAAAACCCTATTGTTTGCTATTTTCTCCTATTCTTTCCAAATGCAAGAAAAAACTATAAGGAAAATATCTACACTACTCCATTATGCTTTCCCAAGTCCAAAACAACAAAAACCTAATTTAAGGAAATCGAATACCTCTTCAAACTCCTTTGCTTCCTACCTATCTACCTCAACATCAGTCCGGGGAAAACCCTACTTCAATGCTCGATTCGAAGTGCCCGGATGGCCAGATCGAAGCGGATCCACTCAATGAAGCTTTCTTCCTCTCTCCTGCTCTCCTGAAACCCTACACTACACGATGTGGCCTTTCTTGCCACTCTTGGTCCCTTATCACCTTGTCCAGGCCTGCACTCACCTTAATCTTGCTTCCCTTACTAACATTTAACCCAAATTTTCATTTCTTGCCCTTCTTTTTCCTGTTTCAGCCTGTAATACAGCAACAAAAAACCCTATTGTTTGCTCTTTTCTCCTATTCTTTCCAAATGCAAGAAAAAGCTATAAGAAAAATACCTACACTACTCCATCATGCTTTTCCAAGTCCAAAACAACAAAAACCTAATTTAAGGAAATCGAATACCTCTTCAAACTCCTTTGCTTCCTACCTATCTACCTCAACACCGGTCCGGGGAAAACCCTACTTCAATGCTCGATTCGAAGCGCGCAAGCGCTTGAGGCTTGAATCCATTGGTCTCGGCAACAAAACCAAAATGTGGGAGCTTTCTCTCAACCGCTAAGACCCTCGGACCGCTTATTGTTTCAAGCGTTCCAAGCCGAGCACTAATGGCTACCTCTCACATAGCCAACACACCATCCATATCTACGGGTGTAGTGAGCTTACCTCCATGCCGATCGAGTTACCTCCTCTCCCGCGCACTTCGATAGCTCCACGATCCAAGTGCAAGCTTCAAGTAAGCTCCATCCTCAAGCTCCATGCTCCAAGCTCCAAGCTCCATAGCTACGAGCAAGACAAGAGAAGAAAAGAGAAGAGAAAAAGAGAGGAGAAGTTGGAGAGCTTCTCCTCCTCGGTCCCTCACCCTCACACACTCACTTCCTCACACTCTCACACTCCCTCTCTCAAGCACAAGCTCAAGCAAGCAAGAAGAAGAAGAAGAAGAAGAAGAGAGCCACTTTTGGCCACACACAAGAATGAGCTTCTCATTCACTTTTCAACTTTATATAAAAAACCCTAAATCCCTTTTGGGCGGTCATCCCCTTATCCCATTTTTTACATGGTCGGCCATGGCCTAGGCTCTTTTTCCTATTGTCCTCCTATCTTCCTAGCTTCCTTCCTACTGCCCATCTACCTTTATAAATTGCACGGGTGAGAGCTCGACGCTCCTTAAATTAAATCATGATGCGCTTGCGCTCTTTTACAAAAGTATTGACTTTCGCTTTTCCTTGTGCGCCTTTTTCCCTTATTTAGGACTTTTCTGCGCTTCTTGTGTTTCTAAATTTTTCTTGGCGTGCCTGTGTCTTCCGTTTCACTTTGCCTTGGCCTTTGTCTTCTGCTTTAGCTTTTCCATATTTTCCACCTTGTTCGTCTAACAATTAACATATGTTTATGACAACCATAATGGTTAAATGGTTCAATACACAATCTCTTTTCATCGATCACATAAAAGGGTTAATGTTTGGTATTTTATGCTTCTAGGATTTGAGGGTTATAGTTTATGGCTTTGTGGTTAAGGGATGTAGGATTTACGGTTTATAATTTACGTTTCATGGTTTATGGTTTATGATTTTAGGATTTATGAGTTATGGTTTTATGTTAGATAGTCTTATGGTTATTGGTCCTATGTGTAAGGGTTGTATAATTTTAGAGTTTTTGGTTTTTAAGGCTCTATGCTTATTTGTTACGTGGCTCCATGTTTAAGGGTTTTATGGTTTAGGGTTCTATATTCTATTGTTTTTGGATTATTTGAAGGATTTCACTCTTTGGATTTTGATTTAGGATTAACACTTTATATGTTCTTAGGGTTTCTTCTTATGGATTTATGAGTTTTGGTTCTATGTTACTTATTATGGATTAATGGTTTGATGTTATTAATTTATATGAGTGGTTAGTCCTTAAGGGATTTGTTTTTATGTTATATGGTCTTAGAGATAAAGATTGTATACTTAGTGTGTCTACTGAGCTATGATTTTTTGTTTTTCATGAGTTATGGTTCTATGGATTATGATTTAGGGATCTATGTTTTATGGTTTACTTGTTAATGTTAATAGTTTTATACCATGGTGGCATGGTTTGTTGTTTTTCCTCAAATATGTTTCTACATATTCATTTGATGGTTTTATGTTATATGGTCTTTTGGTTAATGGTCTATCCTTTGTGGATCTATGAATTGTAGGTATATTATCTTTGATATGGGTTAGAGAATTATGTAATATGGTACTATAAGCACTATGATATCCTAAGATATTATTAGCATATTCCAACCTTTGTAGCACATTTTCACCATATTTTTTCTTCTTTTGCATGAATTTATCACACATGGATCCTTCATTCTTGCATGCTACACCTCTCTCTCTCTCTCTCTCTCTCTCTCTCTCTCTCTCTCTCTCTCTCTCTCTCTCTCTCTCTCTCCATGTTGCAAAGTCACAATAGGCCAAGATTTTTGGTGTAGCAAAGAGGATCATAGTAGGAGAGAGGTCTTGGATTGCAAAGAGAATATGAGGGGATGAAGGAATGATTCATTTGGATTCCCCTACAAAGATGTGAATTTATCTTGGAAAACAAGGAAAGAAGACTCTTCCATTGGGTTGCCCAAAGAGCAAGGTGGGCATGTGCTTTGCATGATTGGAAATGTGACAAGGGTGAGCAATTTCTTAGAAATTAGAAAGAAAGTGGAATCATTTGTCCTATTGTAGATTGGAGGGGGGGTTTTCTTGGCTTAACTAACAATATGATAAGCCTTAGGGATGGCACAAAAAATGAAAGGTTGTTTTATGAGCCTTTGCAAAGCCCCCCCACCATGGTGCTTATTATGCCTCTTTTGTGGATTGTATTCTTAAAGAGTAAGCATATCTCTTGATGGATTGGATTCTCAAAGACTAATGAGATCTTTTGATGGCATGCACTTGGAGGTTTGTGAAATTGTCATCAAGTTGTGGATGGATTGAGCTAACAAGATTTCACAACAAATTTCAATGATGCCCTATCCACCCTAAGACTTTGTTATGTACATGTATACATTACTTCAATGTTACATCACCCCCTACAACTAGATTATGGACAATCCCATTCATCACATTGTCTACAATAGGATACATAGGTGAAATGGATTAATAGAAATGTTTGTTGATGAGATCGATGTGTGTACCTAGTGTGATTGCAAACTCTAGATTCCTTGTGGCCAAGTGCACACATGCCATAGTCTCCAAGCTAGTTTCTTCTTCTCTTTGTTTGATATTCTATTTGATTCACACATTGCAAGACAAGTCACTAATACTATACACTTGATTTTTTTGTGTAGCATCTACTGGTTCTTCAAGAACATGGGGCGAAAAGAAGATGAGAATTCCCTTGCCTCTCCATACCTTGAGCTTTGGACAAACTCCACTTATATGTTTCCCTCCCTCTATTGCTCCTTCATGTTTTCTTGCTCCCTTCACCACCACCTCTATTGCATTGGTAAGGCAATTGCTTTGTATTTCCTACTCCATTTGAATCAATAAATATAATTCTTATTGAAGGTTTATCTCCCTCTATTGTTGCTTGATTTTTATTATTCCCTTTACATCAAGTTTGTTGCATTTGAAGGTTTCCTTGTTACACATCTACATCATAAATGCATTTGAAGGTTTTGTGATCATGTACAAGGTTGAAACTTCCATAGGTCTCCTCCATTGGGAGATTTGCCTCTATCTATTATTTAATCGTACTCATAGATAGCTATTTGTATGCATAGTTAAGGCATTTCAAGTTTGCCTAACAATACATTTATGCCATTAAAGTGTTTGAAGGTTTTGGATGTGCAAGATAACACAATTAATTTGCTAAATCAAATAAAAGGCACTACCATAGGGATTGATTTCTTGATGAGCTTCTCTTTCTATCTCTTTCTCTCTCTAATACTTTATCCTCTCAATATGCTATAGATGAAACATTCAATTTGAGCAATATGGTAGACATCCTCATTGTCGTAGTTGAAGGGTATAATGGACATGATTTTGTTGCTGGAGAGGTTTTGGATATGTAGGGGAAAAAAGTACAAGTTTTAACAACACGAACAAGTTCACAACACCTAGTTTCACTAGCAAAGCTCCAATTCCACTTGCTTTAGATGGTTGTAGCTTTGTTCCTTGAGGTCTAGGCTATCCAACCTCTTCAATGCTAATGATTATGTAATGAAAATGAGTAGGAGCACAAGGCAAAGTTAGAGCCCATCAAGAATTGTTTTCCAATGCTCAAGAAGCACAATACAAGTTCATGAGCTAGAGAACTATGGTGCAAGAGAGGTGCATCAAATTGGATGTGGCCATCTAGATGGTGTAATATTAGTAAAGCCGTTAAGTGCATAATAGATGCTAAAGTGTAGGTAGTGACCCATGTCAAACACCATCTATTGACTCTTGCAAGGCTAATAAATTGTGGGCATGTAGCCCATGTGGCTACCTCCCATGTCTGCATGGCTGTCTCTGTTGGTTGTCTAATCAAGTTGTTCTATTTCTCAAGTGATTCTCTTTGGAAATTGCATAAGTTCATTTCAATCTCTCCATGTGTATGTGTTGTAGGCATACATTTTTGCATATGATATATAAATGAAATAGTAATTGATGTCTGCATATGATATATAAATGAAATAGTAATTGATGTCTTTCTCCTTTCAAATCCAAGCCATCTTGCTCCTTGACTTACATATGAATTAGGCTACAATGTGAATGAAGTGCATTTAGAATTTTAGGTTTGATTTGCATTTTTTAGATATAGCACATTTTCATGAATTCGTCCCTCAAAGCAATGCATAAAGAAAAAAATCAAACACTTGTAAATAATCTCTACATGTTACCAATATATGTCCTTAGATGGAAATCTTTTTCTTAATGTGAGTCAAGAGACATTGCAAGGTGAGTGGAGGGTTTTGAGAAACAGGTTTTGGGAGTGGGAGGAAGAGATAGAAAGGTATGCATGCCCTATTGTAAATCGTTGATGTTTTGCCTCCTATGTAAGCATGCATTATTAGCATCATGTTTTCATTATTAGCATCATGCATTATTAGCATTATTAGCATTATTAGCATTGGAAGACTTCCAACATATCTCTTTGTGTAAATGATGCAAAGAACAAAAAGAGTAAGTCTATGTCATAAGGAATGATGTATGTAAAAACTTAGCATGGAAAAAAAGAAGCTTATATATTGAGATTGTATGAAGAGTTTTGAGCTCCTAGTTGGCGTACTAGCACCTTTTTAAGAATGCATGATATGGCATTTTAAAGAATATATGACATGAAAAAAGAGAATTATTATGGTTCAAAGTAGAAATATTTCATTTTAGAAATAAGTGAGAAGTGGTGACATTGCCACAAAAACATGTATCGGTCTCTCTCTCTCTCTCTCTCTCTCTCTCTCTCTCTCATGTGAAAAAAATTAAGGGCAATGCTATTGCGCCCAAAAGTGGCATCTAGTAGGTGATGTGAAGACCCCAAGGTGCATGTATAATGTCTCAAAAGAGGGACAATTCGAAGAGTCCAAGCACATATTACACATGTGCTACAAACAAACTTGATAAAAAGAATTGGAAAAAGGCACCTGATGACTCGCACCTCAAAGATCCAAAATTTAGAGCAAATTTAGATATTCCCTTGCCTAGAGTCCATATCTATACAATGCATGGTTTGTGCAAAATTATTGAGAAAATAATTTTCTTATCTATATGTTTTACTTGGACAATGTGATCTAGGTTTGTGATAGATCAATGCAATTGCAAAGCTTGAGAAGGAATTTTCAGATATTGGTTTGCATGGCGAAAATGTGAAGATTCAAAAGGACAAGAAAATGTCTAAGGATGATTGAGACATGCCAACAAAACATTAGAGCAGTGAAAGCATGAAGACTTGTATTTGCACCACCCTCAAATAATCCTTGTCAAGTAATACAATTCACTTAAAGAATTCAATTCAATAGGTGAAAGTGCATCCATAATGCAGTTATTGACCATGTTGATAGTGGTGGATCATGATCATGCAAGGTGAATGTTTGGAAGTCTTTAGATATAATGTTTAAGTTTTGTGACATGTAGGTATGGAACTCACATGACTATCAGGAATTTGAAACAACATTTGATGAGTTTAAAAAGTCAATGCTTAGTGCATGGATAGATCAAAACATCGCCTGCTACATGTACGTTGATATCATAATGTTTGATAAAATATAATTTATTAATTAAAAGTGTAGTGCTAATTTGTCATCCTTTCTTATGCTTTGTTAGCACATTATATATAATCACTCCCCCAAGTTTTCCAAGGAATATGGTAGTCATTGAATGTGGTTAACTCAAGGTTTGGAGAAAACCCATTATAAGGTCATATTGGCTATTTTAGACACAAGACATTGTGGAGAAGTAGAGAATGCTAACAATTTAGAATAATTACACCAACAGAACTATAAAAAGCTTGTCCATTGAGTGAATAGAAAATAAGCACTAAGAACATGTGAAATCAACAAAAAAATGCAACATCTGGAGAGACAAAGAAGAAAGGAATTGTGGGAGATCTCTAATGTAGCAATACAACATACTATGTGGTGACATACTAGACAAAAGCAAGAAAAAAAGGCTTTGATACCCATAAACAACAATTCCTCATCACAAGCCTATACACAATGAAATATATACTTGAGGAGTTTTGGAGAAGTAGTAACACAAAGGACAAAAGATTAATTTTTGTAATGATCTTTTACATTAAAAAATATATCTCATTTAAAAAAAATATTAGTAAAGTGACAATACAATGCTCAAGCTCAATCGTCTACTCGTGGCCTCTTTTAAAATGGCCTAGCTTCATCATGTAATTGTTGCTTTAGTTCTTTTAAAGAATGTTAATTACTTTTTGGAATTGATCCACTTCTAAATAGGCACCTTTTCCCATATTCTACAATCACATTTTGGATCCTTGATCCTACTTAGTAGGCCAAATGTTGCATACACTAAATGGTATTTACCATGTGGTACATGGCAACCAAGCCTTGACAAAAAAATTGTAGAGCTTCTTCTTTCTCCAAAACCATTATCTTCTCTAGTTTCCACTAATAGGATACCCTCCAGATATCTTAATGGGGTCTTCATTATAAAAAGAGGTAACTATGTATTATCCCTTGAGAATTGTGATAGAAAATAACAAACTTGGGAAAGTCAAGTCTTTGATATAATGGCCCAAGGCAGAGTCCTTGCCTAAACCTCTCTTTGTTTGTTGGTGCACAACCAATGGACCCATCCTCGTATACAAAAAGCTGCAAAATAGATAACATAACTAAAAATTTATAATAAAATTCTTATGGAAATCAATATCGTATTCAAATGAATGTAGCTTGTGAAATAAAACTTTTGGCTTTCATCTGAAACTAGCAACTTCTCACTCCATATCTAGATGCTCGATTGGCCTGCAAAGACTTAGGAGTCACCTAATCTTCCCAAGTGAGATATATTCAATGTTTCATGTGTTGCTTCAAACTCTTACTCCAATTGAAGTGTCGACCTATATTAGAGCGTGTCCTTGCATCCTCTTTGATGCTTAGTTTCAAGATTCTGTGCAATAATGGTTAGATAGTAGTCCTCCCTGATGTAAAAAAGGGCTTGGATATTAGTCAAGAGAATATACTATCTTTTGCCAATAGGGAAGGCTGGTAGAGATGTATGAGCTTCATCCTTATCCTTCTTAACCTCTTCTTGCTCATCAATTGAAACCACCTCTGTGTTCTCCCTTCTCAAAGCTTCAACATCTCGTTGACCACATTGCTCCCTCTTGTTGGCCACATCTGTTGGCTAGGAGACCTCTTGTAACTCATCAATCTCCACTTCAATAGGATATTATGTATCTTATGGGTCTTGGATAGACTCATTCCCTACATCCTCTAGTGACACATCCACAAACCAAACAAACCCATGAAAGTACTCCACGACATGGCACTTCTAATTGTGTATAGAGCATTGTAAATTTTCATTCTTCATGTCCTTGGGAACCCTCAACATTGCCTTATTGAACCTTTTCCTTAGGGGATTTTTAGGAAAGACATCATTCATATGAATATATCGAAGGCCCTCAATATGAACCTTTCTAGCAAAACAGATGTCTGCTCCACAAAAGTGGCATCTTCCTCTTGATGTATACTTGTGAGGCATTGATCCATTCCTCCACAAAGGTAGTAATTGAAAATTCCTTGGATACCTCAGATAGAAAATGCTCTTGTTCTACTTGAGAAAGAAAATCTAAAAGCACGTTGCTATGGGTGTGCCTTCACTCCTTCTAGTCTCTCTCGTGGAGGAGCATTAGGAGTGCCTTCACTCCTTAGGTAGGCTCTTGTGGAGAAGCATTAGGAGCGGCTTCGCTCCTCACAAGCTCTTAAGTCTCCTCCACATGTTGCACCTCAGTAGCATCCATTTGCAAACACATAGATGTGTAAGAAACTCCAATTGGCATTGGGCTTGAGGGTGGGCCCACATAGTGCAAAGAGGGGGAACTTGCACAACATAAAGGGAGGGATCCAAAATATTGAGACCCCCCATCATGTAGGCAAGTCACCATAGGGGACCACACAACATGGGGGGAAGGGGGGGTGCAAAATCTTGAGCCTTCCCCTCACATTGTATGGGTTAGCCCATTGGGACCTACACAATGTAAGGGGGTTCCCTCAAAAAACCTAGAGGGGTCCACCTTGCATGGTACATGACCTTCAATAGCGAAAGCAATAGAGAGTGGGTGCGCACTATGAGTTGGGAGGGAGAGAGAGATAGAGAAAGGAGAGAGAGTAGAATGGTAGAGAGAGAGAGAGAGAGGGAAATTGCAAAAATGGGGAGTTGTACTATTAGTTGGCTTGGGCCTTTATAGCATTGAATATTGTACACATGGTAGGTATATACACAATCATATCTGTACATCTTACTGATCCTTATACAGGTGAGTGTATGTTTGTGATGACATGGCACCGAGTGATGTCTGCACATATAATCGTCTTATGACTCAAATTTGAAATTGACATTTTCATTTTACACATTGCATACTTGTCAGAGATTCGTAGCCTTGCTTCGTAGCCTTCTCATTCTAAATATTATTGCTGCTCTTCCACAATGAGTCTTTCCCACCCCTAAAGTCTCACAATGTGATATCAACATTTTGAACCTTCCCCTTTTGCATTGTTCAGGTCCAAGTGCACCCCCTAAGGCCCGCAGTACATGAAGGGGGTGGAGCCCAAACTCTCTAGGCCCCCCTCCTCACGTTGTGTAAATCCCCCTTGGGGGATACCTACACAATGCAAGGGTAGGGGGAAGGGGAGGGAGTGATCCAAAATCTCAATGACCTGCCTTTGTGTTTTTTATGTCCAAGAAGGGATACCCACACAACATGAGTGATTTGAAGCTATGTGAGCCTTAATGGTCAAGTTTTTCTAGGATACATATATTTTGGGGGAAACTCATGTGCATAGAGTCATAGTTATATAAAGGGACTTCACATTCCTTAGGCTTCTTAGTTTTAGATATGACAAATTGCTAAGCCTAGATGGTATCACATATAGAAAAATGAAGGAAAATTTTGAGATCCCTTCCATAAAAAAGAGCAAGAAGGTGAATGTGACTTATATCACATAAGACCCTCACATTCCCACCAAAAAAGGCTAAATGCTAAGAGGGTAACCCGATAAGAAAGGGAGGTGCATGAGATAGAGGCTGAGGAGATTAATAAGATTAATGAGGCATATTTGTATGCATGAGGACAACCATGAGGCCCTAGAGATGCTTCCCCCATCCTTTAATATTGTATTGCCTTTAAGAAGGCAGCACTAGCAACATGAATTGAGTGCCTACCTTTCATTTTAGTGAGGAGGACATTCTAGTCCTTTTGCAAACCTCCATAAGGAGTCAACGATTGTGTGATGAATATTTTCATACGGTATATTGTTAAGTCATGATATTTTGAAGATTTTGCATGATTTTCTTGTAAGCGGATGGCTTGAAACATATTATTTATTTGCTTTTGTAGCTTGAATTTTGTAAAGTTTTCATTTGATCAGCAAGAGAATGTTCTCATCATAGAATCTCTCCTATCAGTGTAGTGTTGATCCAAGAGAAGGAACCCCTCTAGATGTGTACCCATGCTATAGAGATTGTAATTTGGATCTTGTATAGTATTATGTGATGACATACCATGAAAGGTAAATAATTCATTGTTATGTTTTTTCTAAGATATCTCAAATCAAAATTTTGGTAATTTTTTTGTCCTTCTTGCCTTCCTGAGAATATCTCTACATAAATTATTTATCCCTTTACTTTAGGGCACTTGCACATAAGGTTAATCATGATTAACATTATTAGCAAGTAAGAAAAAAAATATTTTAGACAATGCAACAAAATTTTGGATTACCTACTCTATTTATTGCACTTGGATGAATAAGCAACAAGGATATTAGGTGCTCATTTGCTAGGTCCATTTGCATTTAATGTAAAGAGACATTTGCCCTTACACTTAGCACTGTTTAGAGCTCATCCTCTAACCAAAGGGCTAACATTGCCATATGATCATCAATGTCATTT